>NC_056728.1:1778927149-1779287149 GCF_019279795.1 Protopterus annectens | reverse complement strand
GAGGGCCAGTGAGGTGCTCTGCTTGACATGTATGGAAAGTCTATTCTAAAGCATGGCCAGTCTCTGGGTTATGAACCTGTCCCTCCAGCATGTTCTGTTGATTGTGGTAATGAGGTTGAGGTCTCTGGAGCATGTGGTGTGGAGGGATTGGGATTTCTTTAGCTGTAGCATTTCTAACAGAGCTGGGACAGACATGGCTTTGTAAGTCAAGCAGTGATCACCTCTTAGTAGACGATATGAGATAGAGAATAGCTGAAGTTTTTTGAGTCTGTTTGTGTAGGACATGTGCTTAAGGCCTAGGATCCTCTTTGTGAGGTACTTTTGTGGCCTTTCCATGTTGCATGTGTCTAGTGAGGAACATGCCAAATGTGGCATTATACTAGATGATTGGCCTAATGAGGGAAGAGTAGAGAGAGATGATGACCTCTTTCTTCCTGGATGCAAAACCCTTGGAAATGAGATGTGCCACATAGAAAGAATTTCTGACCACAGTGGCAATGTGGTGGTTGAAGTAGAGGCTGCTGTCAACCTGTGTCCCCAGATCTCTGATAATCCCTTCAGTGTTCAGTGGGCTCCCATCAATGTGGTAATTAGTGGGAACTCAGTTTTTCCCAAAGGGGATGACGACACATTTTTTGGCATTAAGCTTAAGGCCATTGTTTTATCACCAGTCATTGGTCTCAATGAGGCTTTTCTGTAGAATGCCTGCTTCACTTGGGGAGTTAATAAGGGCTCGCAGCTTACAGTTGTCTGCGAACTTGGCTAACCAGAGTCCCTCCATGTTTCCATGGATGTCTGTGAAGTAGATGGCAAACAGGAGAGGACCCAGGACCTGTCCCTGTGGGACTCCACTCATGACTAGTCGGTAGCCTGACTTGGAGTCCGCTACTTTCACACTGTGGGTTCTATGAGCCAATTTGCAACCCACCTAGTGATATAGGGGTTGATTCCTAGTTTGGTGAGTTTATCAATAATTCCTGAGTAGGGAATGGTATCAAAGGCCTTGGCCAGATCGAAGTAGGCTGTATGAACTGCCTTGCCCTCATGCACAGATCTAGTGACTGACTCAAAGAAGCCAACCAGGTTGACCAGGCATGATCTACCTTTCACAAAATCAAATTGAATGGGATCTAGAATTTGGAGATTCCCTATATTCTTCTTAATTAGCTCCATGATGATGCAGTCCATAGCTAGTCTTACATATCAGACTCATCAGGCTAATGGGGTGATAATTCCCAGGGTCTGTGGTTACTCACCCTTTATGGAGAGGGATGACTGTATCAGTGCACCATTTGGTAGGGACAAAGCCTGAGGTGAGGCTGTGATTGAACAGGGCACACAGATTTGGTGCCAGTCCACTTTGTAGTTCATGCAGAACACATCCAAGGATATTGTCGGGTTCCATCGAAACTGTATTCTTGGCCTTGGACAATGCAGCTTTAACCTGTGTTGCAGAAATGCTGGATGCCTGGTATTCCTCCAGTATTCTGATTTGTCCTTTCGGGGGGTTAGAGGGATAAAGTTGGCACTGAATCTGTTGGCCAGTATATTGGCAATATCTGTATAGGAGGTACCATTATGCAGTAACTCAGGGCAAACCTGGGTATTGATGTAGAGATTCTTGATATAGCTGCAGAAGGCTTTGTGGTTGTTTTTAGTGTCTGCCACAATTTTGCTTTCATAGCTGGCTTTAGAGGTTTTGATGAGGGATCTCAGCTTTTTTCTTGAGGCTAAAAAGGGAGTTTTTCCAGTCCTGGGACTTCACCATTTTCTGCAATAGTTTCTTCCTTCTGTTGTAGAGTTTATTATTGGCAGAGGATCACCAGATTGGCTTCCTTTTTTTGTGGAAGACCGTCTAGGTTCTGTTGGGTATGGCTAGTTTCATGCATTTATGTACGTGTTTGTACAGTGGATTGGTGTATGATTCAGCAGTCATGCATCTATTTTCATTTACATAGGTGCCATGAAGTTAGCCACCTCTGTTTTTAGGATACCAAAGTCAGCTTTGGAGAAGTTTTTCATGATGGTTACCTTTGCAGGGGGTGTGGGTGAAATGTGGATTTCCATGATGATTAGTTTGTGGTCAGATCTAACCAGGGAGGAAATGACTATTGATGTAGAGCAATGGTTGCCCATGTTTGTAATAATCAGGTCAAGGATGTTGCTTCCTCTAGTGGGGGTAAGAATGAGCTTGTCCAGAGCATTGGAACTGATGAATTCCAGGAAGCGTTGGACCAGTGTATTGGTGCATGAGAATTTTTCCCAGTTGATGGAGGAGTAGTTGAAGTCACCTAATATGAGAGTGTTGGACTGGACCATAATAGCTTCCAGGGCACTTAGAAACATGGAGTGAGAGTCTTGGGACATGGTTGGGGACCTATAGCAGGCTACAACCTGAATCACCATCTTACCCAAAGTTAGTTGTACCTGTAGTATCTCAGATACGTTATGCTGGGCTACTCATCTGGAGGTGTGCATATCCTTTATGAATATGGCGACACCACTGCCTTTGGAGCTTCAGTCCATGTTCTGGGGCTGAAAGGTGTGGAATGAATTGTAGCCTGGTAGTGCAGGAGTGCTTTCTGTTGCTTTAAACCAGGTCTCCGTTACAGCACAAATGTCCATGTTCTCCATTTTGAGGAATGCTTCAAGCAAGTGCATCTTGAGATTTAGACTTCTAGCATTGAGCAGCATGACCCTCAGATTTCATTTATTTATAGCTGTTATGGTGGTAATTTTTTCTTTGAAACATCGCTGAAAACAGGCACTATAGTAGTGGCAAGAGCCTTAGTCAGTATCCGGAAACCCAGGGGTGACAGATGGAGGCCATCTCTGGCAAAGCATCGAGGTTTATCAATCATGTCATCCCAAGCAGACAGATACTGGATCCCCTTAGAATGACAACAGAAACTTACACAATTGTTGATGTCAGTCATTTTCTGCTTGTACTGCGGTATCATTCTGGCCGATGGTAGGCTGCTGCTCAGGGTAGGGTCATACCTGCTTGGGCCACATAATCCAAGAGCTCCTCCATGTCTCTTTTCATGTGTATTATTATTATTATTATTATTATTATTATTATTATTATTATTAGTGATTTACTGTTATTATTATTGTTATTTTTGTTTTGCTGTGTGATAGCTCTACTCTGTCTATATGTGTCAGACTCAGTTATGGAGTTCAAAAGACATCCCTCAGAACATTTACAATTAAGGAGATCCAACTTATTAGTCAAAGACTGATGGCTGGACAAATTGCTTTTTAAGTTATGTGGTTCTGGAGGGTGGAATTTTGCATACCTGTTAGTTTTTCAATTGTTTATTTAGTTTTTCAGCTGTTTATTTTTTTTATCTGCAAATTAGAAAATGAATTAATTTTTAGGCAGACTGGCAACCTTGCAGTAAAAGAAGGTTACTCTGAGCTCAGTGGCATTACCTCAGGTTTTTGGCATGATTTCTGGCTATGAATGCCATTTTTTTTTAATTTTGTCTTTTTATGTGAAAAATATCTCAATGGACTGACATCCGGTGATAATATCAGATGGAAGTATTCAACAATGGCATAGGACTTGAGATTATAATGTTATAATGCATCCTAAATTCTACATAAAATTGCCACATACCTAAACAGTCATCAGGACACCGTGTTCTTGTAAAACCTGACTGAAATGGTATATGCATCATAGTTACTCAGCAGTCTTAAACATGCAAAAACATTTGCACACACACACACACACACACACACACACACACACACACACACACACACACACAGGCACACACACAGGCACACACACACACACACACACACACACACACACACACACACACACACACACACACACACACACACACATATTTCTCACAAAAAACATCACTCAAAGGCATGCTTCCTAAGGGTGGTCAGATAACATTACTCATCAAGCACCACACTGGCAACCTCCTTGTTTGCTTGATTTACTAAAACTGAATGATCCCCTTTGTTTTAAGTTATATAAATCCTCCCTTTCTGTTTTAAATATATAAATTATGAAACACTTCATTACCGTTTTCCAGTACCATCAAGACGGTAGTCTCAAATGTGTGCCGGCTAAGGAACAAGATTACATCTTCCTGATATCAAACTTTTAACAATAACTCGCTTAGTCCACTCTACACCATTTACTTTTTAGACAGAGAAGAAGGTCTGGCAGTGTGACAATTGAAAAGGGACTCTGTGTCCTGTGGGCCTACCTAGTTAACAAATGAGTATTGTTATTATATAATTTTTGTAGCAGAATGTCTGTGTGCTGTAGTACTAATTCTGTTAGAAGTGGCAGATGGACTTATGGTTTAAATGTTAACTCTGCAGTGTAACTTTGGGCTAATCTGGGAGTACAGTCCTCCTTTAAATGACCATGCATTTTGGATTGTTTTCTTTATGAATTTGTTTGTTCATAGGTTCATAGATAAGTACTAAGCTATCGGCCCTGGGGCCTATATAAGCCTAGCCAAAAAGGTTCATGCATTTTCTGTGCAAGAACAAATGCCAAATAATGGGAAAAGATTTAAAATTTTGTTGATATATATATATATATATATATATATATATATATATATATATATATAAACTTGTGAATGTTTCTCTAAAATTAGAAAGTTGAGTTGTGCTACAGTTCTGGAATTTCTTACCCACAAAAAGTAGCAAAACTGTGTCACACTCACACTATCCAAAATTGATTTACCATCTCATACACAAACATTTGTACCAGTTGCCAGTCAGTATAATACCTAGTCATTGGACCCAACATATATATAGCCCATTTATGGCTCCTCTAATTCATTCTGAGTTGAATTTTGTTCTTGAGTCATGATCTGCAAAGGTGTCTGTCTATGTCATAGCAAATCTGAAAACGATTCCACCAGTATTTATGCATATGTATTTGTTATATGTGGCAATTTAACACCCGTCCCCTCACTGTGAAGTGAAAATGAGCTGTGGGCTAAATGGGCCTGTCCAGTTAACACAGTTCAAATCAGTCAATAAACAAAAACTCTTATCAGGTTGATAGAGAAGAGGCTTTGACAGCTGGGGAGGATTCATGAACACCTGCACTACACAGCACAGCATGACATGCTATTTTGTATTCATTAAACAGCTCTTCACCTAGTGTAGTCAAGGGCATTGGTAGACATACTCTATGTACACTATAGCGTATACTTGCCTAGCCGAGGTGTAAGCAAAACCACCACAGAAGAAAAAAAAAATTCCTGAATATTCCTTCCCTGGACGCTGCCTCCATCCCAGTCTCCTCCCCACCTGAAAAATCTGCCTTGGCTGACTTGCAAGCATGGGTTAGAGAGGGGTGGTGACCTGACCACTGACCTGACCAGACTTTAATATTATTAGCTGAAGCTGTATTTGGCGGGCTGCTTAATTCCCATTAAATACAGCTGCAGTCAATCGTTTCCCCTCTCCTAATTAACTTGCATGTGGCTGCTGCATGTGTGGAGGTGGTATTCTGGAATCCTGATTCTGAGCCCTGACTAGCGACAGTGAGTTCAGATAAGTGACAGTGGTCCATTTGAGTTTTGCCTGGAATAGTATGGCATTTTGCAGCAATATTTTTTCTGATTCTGCACTCAGTAAAGTAAGTCTGTTCCTGTTTACCGAAATCTGATTGGTGCATTTCTTCCATCACTTGAGTTTTCACGTCACTTCGCCTGGCAACTGGATCCCGTCAGAGTTGGATGAGCAATGGAATGGAGGACTTTATTCATCTGAAACTGAGAACTGATTTTAGGAGGCGAATGGCAGAGATTAATCAGTGGGTTCATTCATTATTTTGGAGAGTAGGTATTGTAAATGTGTGAGTGTGTGTGTGTGTGTGTGTGTGTGTGTGTGTGTGTGTGTGTGTGTGTGTGTGTGTGTGTGTGTGTGTGTGTGTGTGTGTGTGTGTGTGTGTGTGTGTGTGTGTGTGTGTGTGTGTGTGTGTGTGTGTGTGTGTGTGTGTATGTGTGTATGTGTGACACAACTGTGACTGAGAGACAGAGAGAGAGAGAGACAGATGGGGGAGCAAAAGAGAGAGAAAGATGGACAGAGAGAGAGATAGATGGAGAGACAGAAGGAGGAGAGGGAGAAAAAGAGATGGAGAGGGGAGAGAGTGAGAGACAGATGGAGAGAACGAGAGATGGACAGACAGGCAGAGAGACAGGTGAGAAAGGGATAGAGAGATAGGTTGGGGGAGAGGGGGTTGGGGGAGAGACGGAGATATAGCTCTTAACTGTCCAGATTTTTGACTTATATTTTTGGTCAATTTCTCATAAAATTGTAGTTCTCTGGCAAGTCACCCATAAATCATTGAGGACTGAAGTTAGAAAATAATGGCAGACATTTGATTTTCAGACTTCATATTGGGTGGGAGGTTGTCATAACATTTAAGTATTTCCCTTACAGATACAAGGTGCAGGGTTTGATTTTCAAGTAGGGTAATTGGCTAGGCTTAAAATGGCCCACAATGGCAGTTAGCCTAGTACTAATCTATGAACCTATATCCTTCAGAAAATTCATGCTAATGCAAAACCTGTTATTCTATCAACTTTCTAAGTTTATTATTTATTAATGGTCACTCTTGATGTCAATAACCGTTTTACTGTTATTAGTAATGACTATGGCTTAAATGCCATCAGGGAAGTACTAAAAGTAAAGAAAGTGTTTGATGGGAGAGCAAATCAGTTAATTCTGGAAGTTCTACAGCTCATACTTGAAAATAATGTATTTATGTGTAATGGTACATACTATAGGCAAAGACAGGGTGTGGCCATGGGCACACCCTGTGCAAACTTATAGGCCAGCCTAGAGTTGGCGTATTGGGAAGAAACGAATGTCCTTATTAATGATCAGTGGTGGCGTGACCACTTACTGCATTATGTTTGATTTGTGGATGATGTTTATATTTTATGGCAACGTAGTGAGAATGAACTGACAAGGTTTGTTAAGCATCTAGAGACAACCACTGATTTTCTAAGGTTTACAGTAAAAAGTGATTTTAAATCTATAGACTTTTTGGATGTAAGAATAACCAATGATGTAGGGACTAGCATGTCAACCTCTCTATATAAGAAACATTATTGAAGCAATTACTATCTAGAATTTTCAAGTATACATCCTAGATGTACTTTTAAAAACATAGTAGTGGGACAGGGTTTACGTACCTCAAGACTATGCACAGAAGATGCCAATTTTGAAAAAGAGCTGGAGAGTTTACAGAACCATATGGTACAAAGGGGCTACATAAATAACCTGATGCAAGAGGGGTTAGAATTAGGAAGAGAGATAGAAAGGGAAAGGCTAGTCCATGTTTTAAAGTTAATGAGACACAAAGCCATGAGAACAACACAATGATACAAAATAGTAACATAGAAAGAAGTAATAAAAATAGGCTTATGTTACAATCCAGCAACAATATTAATGGGGTCTGTGAAATAATTAAACAAAACCTGAAAATAATGTTAAGTGAGGATGGATTCAAAAATAAAGTGGACGAAGAACCAAGCATTGCTTTTAGACGCAACAGTAATCTGAAAGATATGTTGTGGAAAGAACCAGGAATGATAAATAAAAAACAAAACTATGTTAACATCAGATAGAACAGGTAATTTTCTTTGCAGGCATTGCAAGACATACTTTATGATTAGTGATAAGAATAGCTTTTTTTCACCCCATAAATAAAAAGGAATATATATTTAAATTATATGTAGACTGCCATACGGAGAATGTGGCATATATAGCGATGTGTCAGTCATGCCCCAGTTACTATGCAGGGAAAACTAATTGTAAATTGAAAATCAGAATACAACATCACTTGTACAGCATTTGACAGAAAGACAAATGAAATGTTCTGTATGTGCATACTTCTAAGAATCCAACACACACTTTTAAGTTCATGGTTATACAGGTTACTCATGTGAGTAGAAGTGGGGGACATAGTGAATGTCACTGAATGTAATGAACTACACTGAATTATAAAACTAGCAGCAAACCATCCTCCAGGGTTGAATACATGTATACCTTTAAGACCAGCCCTAAGGAAAAGGAGGGCAGTGAGATGATTGGTGGTTGTGTTTTTAAATGTATTTAAATAAATTCATGAAAGCTGTTTCATTGTCTGATGAAGGGTTATCCCGAAGGCGTTCATAGATTTACCACTATTTTATCTGTTTTTATGGAATAAAAGTTTGCACAGCCTGTTTGGACTTGACTGTTTTGTTGGATTAACTTTCTAAGTTTGAAAGAGCAATATTTAAAAAGTGTCCCTATTTCTATCTTCCCATTATTTGTGGCTTTGTCTAGGTTTCTTGCTTTAAAAGGTTGAGAGGTATGTAGAAGGCACAGGGATTGGGCTCAAAAAGTAGTAGGACAGATTTTGCAGTGTGTATGTGTGTCTGCATTTTTCCCTAGGGGCAAGATTGAAGGAGGGTGATGTGTGTGTGTGTGTGTGTGTGTGTGTGTGTGTGTGTGTGCGTGTGTGTGTGTGTGTGTGTGTGTATGTGTGCGTGTGTGTGTGCGTGTGTGTGTGCGTGTGTGTGTGTGTGTGTGTGTGTGTGTGTGTGTGCGTGTGTGTGTGCGTGTGTGTGTGTGTGTGTGTGTGCGTGTGTGTGTGTGTGAGAGAGAGAGCATATGTATGTGGGTAAATGGGTGAGTGTGACCACAAGTCCAAGTGACTGTTAGGGGAACTTGCTTGATGCAATCTGGTGTTTGTATTTGTGAGAATGAGATAATGGGTTAAAAGTATGGTCAGCTTTGTAAATAATGCTGTTATACACTTAAAGTTGCTGGAATAACTGGATCTGTGTCAGCATGCAGTTTGTGTGTGTGTGTGTAAGACAGAGGGAGATTACAAAAGCCCAAAATTAGGGACAGATGTTAAAAATTGCTGCTATAAACTTAAAGTTGCTGGAATAACTGGATCTGTGCCAACATGTATTTTCTGTCTGGTTGGAATAATTGGATCTTTGTCAGCATGCACTCTTGTCTCAACAAAGACTTCAAACTTGGAGCAGGTTTTAAATACTGTAGTAATAAAACTAAATAAATTGCTGGAGTAACGATTTGTATTAACATGCATTTTCTGGGTGTGAGAACAAAGACCCAGTAATAGGAACAGATTTTAAATATTGCTCTTATAAACTTCAAAAGTTGCTGGAATAACTGGATCTGTGCTAGCATATATGTGTGTGTGTGAACAAAGACTCCAGAATAGGGGTTGATTTTAAACACTGCTCTTATAATCTGAAAAAGTTGCCAGAATAGCTGGATCTGCGTTGACATGCATTTTCTGTGTGGTTGGTAAAATAACCAGAACTGTGTTAGCATCCATTTGTGTGTGACTGGATCCAAACATAGGGGCTGATTTTAAATACTGCTATTATAAACTGGAAAAGTAGCCAGAATAACTGGAACTGTGTTAGCATGCATTTTCTGTGCAAGAACAAATGCCCAATAATGGGAAAAGATTTAAAATTTTGTTGATATATATAAACTTAAAAAGTTGCGGGAGTAACTGCCTCAGAGTTGGCATGCATTTTTTTTGTGTGTGTGTGAGCATACATAGATTTTAAATATTTCTCTAAAATTAGAAAGTTGTGGAATAACTGTATCTGTGTTTACATGCATCTTCTGTGTGGTTGGCAGAATGATTTGTGTTAGCATCCATTTTTTTGTGTGAACAGACTCAAACATAGGGTCTGATTTTAAGTACTGCTGTTATAAACTGGAAAAGTTGCCAGAGTGACTGCATCTGTGTTAACATGCATTTGCTGTGCGAGAACCAAGACCCAATAATGGGGGACTGATTTTACATCTTCTGTTATAAATTTAGAATGTTGCTGGAGTACGTATCTGTGTTAGCATGCATTTTTGTGTGTGCCTGAACATAGACTCAAAAATATGCACAGATTTTAAACATTTCTCAACTTAGAAAAGTTGCTGGAATAACTGGATCTGTGTTATCATGCATTTATGATGCCGGACACTTCCTTCTGTTAAATAAGGATGCTATATCTGTGATTAATCCACACTGGACAATGCTTCAGATAGCTTCTCAATAAAGAATATTTTATTGCAAGAACAAACGACTTTGATCCTTATTTACCTCTTCATCTTAGCACTTAGACTGTATGCTTGAATCGTATTTTGTTCCTTGAACTGAGACGCCTGAACACTGATATGGCCCAATCCACACTACATGAAACACTGAGATGGCACGGTCCAAGGTATTTGAACCAGCCAGATGGGATTTTAATGATTGTCTCCTAATTAATACCTTACACCCTGAGTTTTTATTCCTTTGTCTATTTCTATTTTTATCTGTGGTTTCAATTTTTATCTGTCTAAGTTTTTGCCTGCTTATTCTCACCTTGGATTTGGTGCTCGCTGACTGAATCTGCTCCATCTATGGGGCCATCTTAAGAAAAAGGACAGCTCATTTCTAGTGCTTCTTTTTTATGCTTCTTGAGATTTTGTATAAACAGCACCGCACCTGACAGAAAATAACAGCTGAACCATGCTGCACCCTGTGAGTATCTGCGGCTGGCTATTTATTCCTCCCTTTATAAGGAAGGCAATACTCCACCAGGGACACAGCTTCTCAAACAGATTATTATTTTACACTGTGACCAAGTGGTCATAGCATCAGAAGCTCTTCGGATCGACACAGAACAGCTATGGAGACATTTTGGTTCAGCAACACCCTCGTCGTTCCAGAGATCCATATAGAAGATTCTCCATTACCACCCACACCTGAAGTCATCACCGTACCCACCGATGACCACTTCAGACAACTGGAACACCTCCTCAAAGATATGGTCTGCCTTAAATGGGAGAACTTTTACCTTACAAGACGTGTCAGTAGGAACATCATCCCTAAGGGTCTCATCATTAACAAACAACCTTACTGCAGAAGTATAGACAAACACCTGAAACAATGCTGGGATTACATACTTAAGGATGCCAGCCTGAAACTAGTCAACATGTTACTGGATCACAACCAAAAAAATGCAACAAGACCATCAGTAGTCTTTTGACATGTGAGAAAGTCTGTAACCAGTTACCAGAATATGAAAACCAGTTTAAAACCATACAAGAGAAGATCAACACCTTTGAAAAAAGGTTCAAGAAAGAAAAGTTCACAAATTAAGGAGGGACATAACCAAGACCAACCAGACAAACCAACCTAAGATTTTGAACCAGGGCCACAACAACAGCCAAAAGCAGGTTTTTCCCATGGTACCAGAAATCTTGTAACCAAACCCAACAACACCAACCCAAACAAATTCCCATAGACAAGGCCCAACAACAGATACCCCAATCCAGTACAACAACAACCAGACCACACCAGGCAGTACCAAATACTGCTCACAAGGAACACATACCCAGGAGAGATAGAGACCACAGGAAATGGAATCACTGAAGACCCAGCATGAACAGAGGGACAGGACCTGGCAGGGCAAGAGGGACCTCAATCTACTTTGGCAGCCCCCAGAACCCCATTGCCCAAGAAGGAGGAACAGAGATTCAGAAACAGACTCTCGGAAATCTGGAATCTTTCAGCAAAACCACTAACTGAGGCCCAGATGAGCATCCTTAGAAGAGCTAACCTAACCAACACCATAATAGATCTCCAGTTATTCTCCAGGAAGCTTCAGCTCAAACTTTTCTTCCATAACAACAAGAAAGATGAACAACAACTAGATGCACACCCACTGAGGACAGTCAAGTGGAAAAAAACAAATAACTTTTGCCCACCCTCCAGTGCCATAATTCAGGCTTTCCAAGTAAAATGTGAAATGGACATCAGAAAATTACTAAGAAAACCCTCCAGAAAAAGGATCTATAATGTCTGCAAAGAGGAACTCAGTGCATTCAGATAACTAAGTCAAGACAGGACTAGAAGGTTCATGAAGGTTGGTCAAAGGGGAGGCATTCTTGTTACTGTCACAGAAACCTACAACACCAAGATTAACACCATGCTTCATGATACAAGATTTTACGAACCTGTTGACCTTGACCATGTTTTAACAGCCTACCAGAACATCACAGCCACCCTAGAAAATCTGGAATCTAACGGCCTGATCAGCGAGAAGCTTATGGAATTTTTCACAGTTGAATACCCAAGACATCCACAATTTTTTGGAATTCCAAAACCACATAACAACCTGCTAGATCCTCAGTACTGACTGGTTATAATGAGTGGTGGCTCCATCACAGAAATCATTTCTCTATTCCTGGACTTTAATTTAAAGCCACTTTCAGAGAACAACCATTCTTACATCTTAGACTCTATGGTTTTCATAGACAAGATCAAAGACATTCCAACCTATGATAACTCCACCCTAGTGACTATTGACGTGGAATGTCAAGAATCTAAATGGCAATGCTAAGATCTGCTCCGAGCTAAAACAGAATGGCATTAAATATACTGATCCCAAGGATATTGCCAATATCCTGGCAGATCGATTCAGTGTCAACTTCACCCCCCTCTCACCCCCGAAATGGCCCATCTCAATACCGGAAGATTGCCAAATTCCGGTAATAACGACCACACAGGTAAAAAATGCACTCTCCAAACCTAAGAATACAGCATCCATGGGACCAGATGACATCCCGGGCCATGTACTACATGAACTACAATATGAACTGGCACCTCACCTAAGTGTCATGTTTAATCATAGCCTCACCTCAGGTTTCATGCCCACTGAGTGGCGCACAGCTACAGTTATCCCACTCCACAAGGGGGGATCCACCTTGGATCCCGGAAACTACCGTCCCATCAGTCTGGCAAGCCTTATCTGCAAGGCCATGGAGCGTATTATCATGGAACTTATAAACAAAGACATTGGCAACCTTCAAACACTGGACCCCACCCAGTTTGGGTTTGTGAAGGGCCGATCTTGTCTCCTGAACTTGATTGACTTCTTCGAATCAGTCTCCAGAGCCATGCACAAGGGTAAGGTTGTCCACACAGCCTATCTAGACCTTGCCAAGGCCTTTGACACCATCCCCCACTCTGGAATCATAGATAAACTTACTAAGCTGGGCATTAATCCCTACGTCACCCAATGGGTTGCTAACTGGCTTACTGATAGAACCCACACTGTAAAAGTAGCCGACTCCAAATCCAGCTCCAGACAAGTGACAAGTGGAGTACCTCAGGGTTCAGTCCTGGGACCGCTCTTGTTTGGCATCTACTTCTCTGAAGTATAGGCCAACAACTAAGGGACTCTGGATAACGAAGTTTGCAGATGACTGCAAACTGGGAGCCATTATTGAATCCCCAAATGATGTGGATACTCTACAAAAGGGCCTTACAGAAACAGATGCTTGGTGCCAGAGCCATGGGCTCAAGCTCAATGCCAAGAAATGTATAGTTATCCCCTTTGGGAAAAAACATGTATCCATGAATTACCATATAGGTGGCAGTACACTAAACACCAAAAGTTTGATAAGAGACTTAGGGACACAGGTGGACAGTGGTTTCACCTTTGATATCCACATTGCCACAACAGTCAGGAAACCCTTCTATGTGGCACACCTCATCACTAAGGGCTTTTCATTCAGAAAAAAGGAGGTCACTGTCCCACTGTACTCATTCCTCATTAGACCCATTATAGAATACAATGCCCCGTTTGGTATGTACCTCTCAAGACATCTACAACAACTGGAAAGGCCACAGAAATACCTCACTAAAAGAATCACAGGCCTAAAGCAGATGCCCTACGCTGAACACCTTAAAAAACTCCAGCTATACTCTGCCGCATATCGTCTACTCAGAGGCGATCTTTGCTTAACATACAAGGCCATGTCAAACCCAGAGCTGTTGGACATGCTACACTTAAAGAAATCCCAATCCCTCAGAGCCACACGCTCCAAGGATCTAAACCTTGTCATCACAATAAACAAAACATGCTGGAGGGATAGGTTCCTGACCCAGAGACTCCCCAGACTCTGGAATAGATTGCCCATACATGTCAAGCAGAGTGCCTCTTTGGTCCTCTTCAAAAGGAACCTTGATGATTGAATGGGAGAAAGGAAATTCACCCCGGGGATCACGTCAGTCACCCTGCTAGACAGGGATCCAGGGAAGTAAATAGTGTGAGAAGAAATAGCCAGGGAATTGTTATGGCTAGGCTTGTATAGGCCCTAGGGCTGATAGCCTAGTACCAACCTATCAACCTATGAACCTATGATTTATATAGTTTTACCACATGATTACTGCATTTTGGCCACCATCGAGGCCTACCAAATGGATGTCGTTGCTCTACCCGGAGAAATTTATCTGCTAGGAAAATTACTCTCACTTCTCCTGTGGAACAACTTTTTTCACTTTAACAGAGACTACTACAGGTGATCCACAGGCATAGCTATGGGGCCCAGCATAGCCAATACAGCTCTCAGAAAATAAGAAACAGACCATGTGTACAACTCACATTTCCTCCAGGACATGGAATTCTACTTCTGGTTTATTGATGCCATTTTTCTAATATTGAACAGCAACAAGGACAAGCTACAGGACTTTCTCCAGCACATAAACTCCTCCACACCCTTCTTCAAGTTTACAGCTAAACAAAACCAGGAGGAAATTAAGGTTTTGGACTTGCTCATTAAGAAGACCAGAAATCCAACTTTTCTGTCCCATGACCTCTTCTATAAACCTACAAGGGTCAATAATTTCCTGCATGCCACCTGTATGCACCCAAGTATCCACCCTTACAAGTTAAAAAGAAGTGTCATTAAGTCTCAAGGGCTAAGAATTTCTAGAGTATCCAAGGAACTGACTGATTTTTGAGGAATATAAAGGAACTCCACAAGGATTTCCAGACTAGGGGATACATGAACAGGCTAACTGTTGAGATCCTGGATCCATCATACTCAGATGAACCCTGAGGACTTATAGACTGTTTATCAGCACCAGAACCCCTCGTATTCCAGACAAGAAATATGAACTTAACTGAATACTGGATTACTCTTTGGACTACAGCAACATTCTCTAGATCATCAAGGACAACTGGACCGTAATCAAAAGCAATAGGAAGTTTGGACACATTTTCCCAGAGCACCCATGTTTTACAGCCCGGAAAGGCAGGAGCATACAAGATCACCTGGAGCACCCCGGACCTTTAATGATTCTTTCAAGTGGCACCTTCCCTTGCAGTGACCCCCTATTCTCCTACTGCAAACACCTCAGCTGCAAAGACAGTTTTCACTGCCCCAACAACAAAAGACTGTCTCATTCCAACATCAGAGGGGACTGCAACTTACAGGGTGTTGTTTACCAGACAGCCTGGTCCAGGTGTAATGCCTTGTACGTGGGCAAGATGATTAACCAATTAAAGACAAGAAAATTAAAACTTCTCCAGCATATATGTTATCTTAACCAGTCGAATCCACTGGCCCTATATGCTCTGAAACATACTTGTCACAGCTCTTTCAAGTTTCATGTCCTAAGACCCCCCCCCCCCTCTACAATGCTCTTATCAAAAAGAAAGAACTTATTTGGCAAATCAGGCTCTACACCAGATAACCACCAGGGTTGAACTACGCAGAGTCTATACTTCCCATTTTAAACTTGAGAAAATTGGACCACAAATTATTCCACTAAGATCCAAGGACCAATGCGACCTCAGGTACTGCTAATATTCCCTAGCCACACTATCCTTTTTTTAAAGTCTTGTTAAAAATCGATTGCATACTGAATTGAAATGGTTTGGTGATTTTCAGATGGCTTTTTATCATTTTTTTTTTATAATTTTTTATGATTTTAATCTTGTTACATCCATGCTTACTTCACTCATTTATTTACTTTTAGACTGCTCTTTAAGGTTTTTAAAGTTGTTTGGATTTGTTTCTACTAGTTTTATGGACTTTTACACCTTTTAATTTCTGGTATATAATTTTTTACCCTTCATCAGTTTTCTTTATTTTATATCCTAATGTCTTTCAATTTAAGGTCTCAAGGTTTCTCTTTTTTTTAACAGCCTCTCATTTTCTTTCCACCCTGGTCTCTTCTTGTTGTCTGTCTTAAAGTCCACTCCCACATAGGAACCCTACACCCACAGTTCTTCCGTTCCTTCCTTCCACACATTCCACTCATGACCACAGTTTTCTTTCCCTCATTTAGAGCTCTAGGTAGGTGGTTGGAGCCTTTTATTAGTACTGTTTCTGAACTTCACTCATCCACATAACACTTCTGCACTGTTTCTATCTCATCCACCTTACCACACTTGTTACACTGAGAGGTCCTCATCCCCTATAAACTGCACCAATGTCCATCACGCACTAGACCCCCATCACATACTAGCTTTGCTCACAGTCCTTTAGAAGCCTCCCTTGGTTAGGACATACCCTCGCTTTAGAACACAGCAACATTCCCATCATGGTTGGTTGTTTGCTTATGTGTTGGCTTTTTCTCATCATTTTACTTCCCCTTTAGCAATCCCTCACCACCTGAGTGTTCCAACATAATCTGCAATAGCCCCTCTTCATTTTTTCGCTTGATATTGCTCCCTAGCTATTTTCACCCTCGTTTCCCCATATAGTTATTTTCTTTTTAGCTTATCTGCAGCAGCCCCTTTTCACCAAAACTTTGGACAGACCCTGTCCCTTTTTGCACTGATCACTGTTTTTTTTCCATATCAACACTTTACATATTAGAGACACTGCTTGCTTTCCCCCTGTTGGAACAACTCTCTGGTCACACTTCAATGTTTCTCTCAATGCATTCCTACGGCAGCCAACTTGTTTTTTTAAAAAACCTGGAAACGTTATTGTTATCTGTTTTCTCACCAAGCAATTGTTCACGCTTTAAATATTACCATTTGGACTCATAGAGACCTCACCCTTCCTCTCTATACCTTCATACTTTTAATGCTTGCACGTCTTTACTTTCGAATTATTCTGATTTACACAACAGAGTCAACTAAATATTGATTAGTGGCAGACCTGTTTAACTTCTACTTGCGAGTTTCCTAACTACATTGCTAGATCCTGCTGTTCAGGTAGCTTAAATGTTTTTTGTCTTTCCACTTAACTCTTAGCCACAGGGATAACATCTTCCCCGGGCTCACCCTCTCTTAAGGCTGCATAAACTTCCACACTAGGGTGACCACGAGCTTTATTCTTGCTCAAGTTCCTCCTATTTTTATTTATTTTATTTTACATTTGTTAACCGGGAAAGTCCAACTGGACACATATCCATTTTCAGCGGAGGCCCAGGGGAGAAAAGCTCCAATAGCATGTCATAAAGAAATTATACAAGAATATGATACAGAGATATAGGTTCCATAGAAACATAAGTTATGCATAGATTAACAATTCCTTTAGTAAAGTCAGCCTATAACATTCTAGTAGTAGACTTTATATAGAATATAAAATATAAACACAAGAACATTTTTTTTTGTCTTTCTAAATTATGAGTACTCTCAATATTTTGTTACAGAAATAACCAGTGATTATTAAGCTTTAAAGTGAAAGGAATTAGGGGACCTTTAGTAGAATCCTGGAACATGGTATTGGTGCAAATTAACCTGGGGAATAGCATGAACAAAGCCAATTGTATGAGAAGTGGGTTCTCGGGAATTTCTTAAATTGAATAGTGGAGGTAGTGGATGTTATCTGGCTAGGTAGTGAGTTCCAGTTTTGGCAATAGTGCAGGCAAAGAGAGATTTGCCAGCATCATTTTTGTGTCTGATAATGCTTATTAGGTTCTGAGAACTAGATCGTAAGGCTCTGGTAGAGATGTGGGGGTTAATTATATTTTGAAGTGCATTTATCAGCTCTTTCACTACTATCATCATCCTACATTTGCTATTATTCTTGTTTAATTTCCTTGGTTGCACACTTTTATTTTTAGAAGCTTCCCTGATGAAGAATAGATGAAAAGCACTGTACACCCTCCAGTGGCTTGTTTTATTTACAACCCACGGACACCATCTTTTAACCCACAAATGGTGTCTTGTTTATTTATATTTTTAACCCCTTGAACGCAAAATGATTCTTTTAAACCCATGAATGCCATTATTTCATACTTTTCAAAACACTTAGAGGACCCGCAGAGACCTAACCCTGACTCTGGTCCTTTTCATTTTTACAGAGTCAATTAAGATTTTACTACATAGATAGCTAGTTCAAAATTATTTTCATTACTACTGGATTGCATGTTTGAAATTTTCACATTCCTACATGTTTGTTATTTACTTTTTGCAACATCGACAACTAGATTGAGATTATTTTATCACAGTTGGATTGTATATGTGACTTTTTATAACATGGATGCATAATCATCATTTTATAAGATTATTGTTTTTTTATCAGTTTAATATTTTTATATGAAAAAAGATTTTAAAAATTCACAAAATGCTTAGTCACAAAAAAGGGGACATGTATCTCTAATTCCCGGGCTTTTTCTCTGTGCCAGTCACAATAAAGGTTCTGTGTTAGCATGTATTTCTGACGCAAGACACACCCCCTTCTGCTAGTATAAATAAGGCCGCTATATCTGTGATTAATCCACACTGGACAATGCTTCAGATAGCTTCTCTATAAAGAATATTTTACTGCAAGAAGGAACAACTTTGAGCCTTATTTACCTATTCACCCTAGCAGTGAGACTGCATGCTTGAATCATATTTTGCTCCTTGAATTGAGTCGCCTGAACGCTGATATGGCCTGGTCCACACTATATGAAACACTGAGATATCATGGCTCAAGCTATTTGATCCAGCTGAATGAGAGTTTAATGCTTGTCTCCTAATTAATAGCTTGCAGCCCGAGTTATTATTCCTTTGTCTACTTCTACTTTTATCTGTGGTTTCAGTTTTTGTCTGTCTATTAAGTATTTGCCTGCTTATTCTCACCTTGGTTTTGGTGCTCAATGACTGAACCTGCTCCATCTATGGGGCCATCTTAAGAAAAAGGACAGCTCACTTTAGTGCTTCTTTTTTATGCTTCTTGACATTTTGTATAAGCAGCACTGCACCCGACCAGGAATAACAGCTGAACCACGCTGCACCCTGTAAGTATCTTCGGGTGGCTATTTATTCCTCCCTTTATAAGGAAGGCAATACTTCACCAGGGACACAGCTTCTCAAGCAGACTATTAAAGTTATTCCAAGTGGAAGTGTACACAGTAACTCTGCTGTTTAAACTTTACTTACCTGATACTAGCAGCATGCACACAAATTCACTGTTGTCAGATTCAAACTACCTACCTAACTAGCTATGCAATCTAAGGAAAAATAGTGCATTTTTGACAGGATGACCTCATCAGTGTATTGCAGAGAAGATGTCTGTGTTGAAAGTGGGATAAAGTGCAGAAGAAGCTGTATCCAAAATTAAAGCATTCTCCTGAATAGATCCAAGCACATCACATCTGTTGTTGAAACTTTGCTTACCTGACCCTTGTACCACACACAAATAAGTTCACTGCTGTCAGATTTGAACCACCTACCTAACTAATTACACAAGAGAACACAGTATGTGAAAACACACATTTTGTAAGTATTAAAAATTCACTGCTTGAAACATTGGCTACTGTGCATCAATGGATTTGGGACAAGTGTCTGAACAGCAGATATAACAGCACAGTGCTTGTCACATGTAGTAACTTCTCTGATAATACGTATGTACTGTTTATCATGTATATTGCATTACTGTGAGTGACATGTATCTGTTTCACAGTACGGGGTGTCAATAACAATCACTAATGTAAAACAGTAGATTGTCAAGCAAACATTCATGGCAGTTCATACCAGAATGACTGCATGCCTGTTGTATCAGCTCATGCTTGCAAAATGTGCATTGACAATACAGACACTTTCTAAACATGACAGTGCACTTCTGAATAATGGTGATAAATTATGTGTGAAAAGTTTACACACCACTTTAACAAAGTCCAAGTGTAACTGTTGCAGTGCAGACATACATTAACATACTGAATTAATTGAGTCAACATGATTCTGAAATCCAGATACCTTGGTTTCAAAATTCCATTAACACATATAGAAGTTGTACAACCTACTCACACACTTTTAGTTGATTTCTATTTTAACTGTCTCCATGAGGGCACTGCTGGCAAGCTCATTTGTGCAGTGGATGGCGAAGTATTAGTGCATGTGTAAACATCTCTTGAGATGTTGAACTTAGAAAGGGAATTAGCACTAATATATGGCACTCTGTATACCCTTCATGCAAATAACAGTATACACATACAGCCGTGTCTGAATCTGATGGAATACAACACAGATACATGTTATGGTCATGTTTTAGGTATCATGATTTACAAATTTGTCATGATAGTTGCAGTTCTTCAGTCCTCATATGTATGGTACAAGTGTGTTATTAAACACATGAGAGACAAATAATGTTATTGCTGGTGGAAACATGGCTTATGGAGACAGTATTGAATCAAGGTGGCTTATTTGCTGACACAGAAAGGGTGGGAAGAGAGGGGACATTTGGAGACTGATATATGCATACAAACATACTAAGAGATTAGCTTATGGTTCATTTCTGCACATATTTATTACTCTGGTTTGTTATCATAATTATTCAGGCAAGGTCTGTACAAGACAGTATTCCCAATAGAGAGAAGCACATTAATGGAGCAGGAGGAGAATGTTGTGGGAATAAACTGTGTAGCCAACACATAGAAGGCGGAGTCATGCAAAACATTTAAGAACACTTTGACATGCATCTGGATTCAAACCTTGACAGTATTGCAAAACAAACATACAGACATGAGTGTTATCCAACTCCTACCTCATAAAGTTCAACACTAACAACAGACTGAAGCAAAGAAGAGTTTTAACATTATATAAGGTATGCATTGCAGCCAGCAGTATAATAAATGATCCAGTACAGAACATTCGTGTTAAGTTATCTGTCATAATTTACACATTTTTCTTGAAGTCAGGATTTTTTGAGCAACACACTTTCTAACAATAGTTACAATTAGAACATCCTACATGGTGTACATTCAGCCCTTTAGCCTGGTCAATAGACGATTAGCCTGACTCCACATAACTGAGCACAGTAGTGTGAGGGGCACCAGATTTTGCCATAAGCTGTGTACTTCTATTCCCCCCTAAGTTACATGTGCTGCTCAGGGCCAGGCATCACACAAATGCTGGGGACACAGACTGATGACAAAGAAGTGGGTACAGACATAGAGAGGAGCAGGGGTGGTAGTGAGCAGGTGCACTATGATAGAAGCAAGATAATATTGCCTCAAAACAAAATGTAGGCAACAGCTACACAAAAAATAGTCTAATGCAAACAGTCAATAAGAGTTCGACATATTTTTAGATTAGAATCCCTGACAGTATGCACAAATCAGTGCATAGATCTGAGCATTATCTGAGCACACCACAAAGGAACTCCTACTTTACACATTTTAAATCACACAATTGAAGGGACATTGACTACTTGCTGAATCAGAAGGGGTGAATGCAGAGAGCGAGAGAGAGAGAGAGAGAGATGGAGAGAAGAATACCAAGAATTTTGTTTATGGTACTTTTAGGACCATCTTTAGGGTGTACTGCTCTTAGATGTTCTCTCACTATTACCCTGGCCTCCTCCGTACAAGACTGTGCTTGTTATAGGGAACTAGGAGGGGTAGGACATTAGAAATAAAATGAAGACATAAGCAGGATAAGGGGGGTTGCTATGTCTCACTTCTGGAGATGGAATGCTTTTGCAAATGCTTTCTTGCTGCTCTGTTCAGATTCTACATTAATGAAATGTTGTAACTGGAGATAAATACAGACTTTGGAGTTAAATATGACAGGAATATAACATTTCATGAAATAATAATTTGACATACAGCTATAATCAAACTCAACCCTATGCTGTCTACAGATAAGTAAATTACTTCAACACACCACAAAAGAACCAGTAGTTCATTGCATCCAGTAGCTTAAGAAATGTTAGAGCAGCTGTTTCAAAGTAGTCCCTTTACTCTGTATCCCTACACAGCTGTACATTTAAGTAAATTTGTATTTAAGTAACCAGAGTAGTGTTGTTGTTGTTTGTCTTTTGGCTTTTCCTGGTTAGGGGTCGCCACAGTGGAACTCCGGTCTGCTAATGATTGGCAGTAGATTTTTACAGTGCCATGTTGCCAGCTCGACACCCAACCATCAACGAAGGCATGCCCATTCACGCATGTCTTTCAGAATGCCACTTGACCACGGGGAGGACATGCATACTCCACACAGAAGGCACTCCCTGCACTCCAGCCAGGAATCGAACAGGAGATCCTCTTGCTGTGAGGCAACAATGCTACCGCTGCACCACCACGGATTTCTCCTGATGGCAAAATCTCACCAGTTTTTGCAATAAGACATAAAACACCATTCAATGTCAGTTCAGTATAGATGCACAATGCCAGTCTCTGTGCAAATGCTGAGGGCAAAAAAGAAGGCTTTTTGATGGGCCATTTATGGCCATGTATATTGCATGTGATTCTATTTTTTCACCAGATTAAATGTATGAAAAAGGAGTTGATAATATAGGTGGAGGGGAGCAAGCAGAGGGTGAGACATGGGGAAAGATATTGTTGCAGGATGCTGGTGGTTGAGCACCATAGCTGTCCATTTCTTCACATTATAAATGTAGAAACTGCATACAGGATTTCATGACGTCAGAGAGTCACCACACCAGAGATGGGTGACAACAACATAATAATGTTGTATATCCAACTAGACCAAATCAGCTTTATCAGGTTGATACATGGGCAAAGTGGAGAGCTATGTATGGAGAGTAATTTATTTATTTTTTTGTGTGTGTGAGAGAGAGAGAGATAGAGAGAGAGAGGAATGTTGGAGAAAATTTAAGAATGAGAGAGTTAGGTAGACAGGGTAGATTATGTAGCATGTGCAGACACAGGATATACAATGCAAACAGGGATGTTGATGGACACAAAAGGTTGGGGGACATCATGACTGGGTTAGGTAGGAGACATCAGAGGCACATCCATGTATAGTCTGAGAACAGTGAGAATCTAGTCCTCTGCTCTCAGAACTGTTATCACTGTCTCCTGTGTCAGTTGCCTGGGACAGCTACAGACATGGCATTGTTTCAGGCAATATGACACAGGACCTTTTCAACCCTGACAATTCAGGCACAGAGTCTCCTCTCCATTATGCCCTCTGCCATGCCTGTCAGCTCCTAACTGGTGACAAATTGGACACCTGAGCTACTGGTACTCCTGGAAGGTACCACTGCATGAGTATTTGGTGAAGAGCTACCTGATGCAGATGGAGCAGGTAGGGCAGGAGATGTGGAGGCAATGCTAACAGGTTGCAACTCAGATATGCTGGGATTTGTGCTGCTTGTGGTGGTGCAACCATAGCCACCTGTGGAGGTATGGAGAGATAAACTGCAGTGGTCAGTCCAGCTCCCTGTGCAGATGACCATTTTTGTTTTCATCAACAATATATTAAGTACATATACACACACAAACACACACATACGCAGCACTAACCAAAAATATAACAAAAAAAAACAGAGAGATAGGGTGAGGGAAGACAAAAAAGAGTGAATTAGATAAATGACATGTCACATTAGTTTTTTTTTTTCAGTACATGAACCAATATGAGAAATAAATATGTATACCTTTGCCACATCCAGGTATGATGGGAAGGCATTAATATATGACAAAATGGCATGATTTGACAAAAGGAATCACATATTTGACTATACCATATGCTTGCAAAGTTAGTAATTGCATTTGCAAAAAAATAATTGTTAGTGTCATGCAATATTGCATTTAATATCTTGTAAATACTATCCCATAAAAAATCTGATGACTGTTTCTGGGGACTGAACCCACACACAATTAAGTTGATGTACTCACCCCCTAATGCAGTAACCAAGAGCTATTGAAGCAGGCATGTATGCTTGATATCAAAATTAATGTGCCTGCTCAAGATGATATACAGTGATGGACTAAAACTACTGCTCTGCCTTGCATTCAGACCTGATGCTTACTTACCCTATGCCTCTCTGAGGAGAGTTAGTATTTCCTGATAAGTCTCACATTTTCTGCTATCACCTATTATCTCTTCTGCAGCTGTAGAGTAGAGAAAGGAAAAAAAAAAGAAATATGAAAACCTAATGAATAACTGTGTTGGCTGCCTAGTTAATGCCATATCATACATAGATGATGGCTCAGTATTCTTACATGACTGAGAGGTGTTTGCAGTCTTAAATTCATCCTTTCATTTGTTCAGGAGATCTGGCTTGCACCTCTTTATGTCACTGTAGTGGTGACAACAATGCTCTTCAATGCATGGGATGCCAGGTGCGCTAGAGGCAACTTTGGCTAAGCTCTTTCAAGACTCATTCTTATACTGAGACTTGGTATAATCTCGCTATGGTGAGGAGTGCCACACAAAATCCTGGTCTCCTCAACACCTCACCTTTGTGCTCTAAATGGGATAGCATCCTCACCTTAAACAGCCATCTCTGCAGAAGTCAAGCCAGAAATATAAGTCTGAATTGGTGCCCACTTCAGATCTTGTATTTAAGAGCATGTGCACAAAGATGCACAGCCATACAGCAGCATTTGCACAACTGAAAACATTGCAATAGCTTGGCAGACACATTTGCTCTGATTACATCAAAAAGCACAGAAGGTGAAAAATATGGCAGTGAGATAAGGCCATGTGTGATGCTCAAACTATTGACACAAGTTATAAAGTTAAACAATTAATGATTTCTTATGTATGTCATAATTACGGTTGATTGAAGGACAAATGTTTTAACTTATGACATATTGGGCTATTGGGATTTGTACACTAATAAGACTGTGTAGTACCCTGAGTATCAAACTCATGAGAAAAAAGAAGAGAATGTTAAATGTTGCTTATTAATCATCAGTGCCACAAGAGAACTTACTTTTTTATTATTGTAGCGGTATACTAATTTAAGAATGAATGGAGATTTACTTAAGAGATATCTGTATGTTTGTGACTTCACTTAGTCATGGGACTTCATTCCTATGTAAAAGGCAGTATTTCTCTTTATAAATACATTTCAGATGCATAACCTGAGTCATGCTTGGTGGGTTATGTTACATACACACTTCAAAAGACATGCCGCCATAAACACGTACTTATGATAGCCCGGTCAACAAATGTAAAATAAAATAAATAAATAAAATAAATGATATGTGATATCTCATAGCAATTGTAGCAAAAATATTGTGCACATCGTACCTATGCATGTGCATTCTAAATTAAATATAATCATTGTCATTTTTAACAAAATTTACACACATTGCATATGGACTTCTATATCAAACAGAAATTATACATCTGTTGCACTAAACATACTTTTGATACTCACTTGCATTTATTTTTATATTCCTTATCAAACTGTTTCCCACTCTCTAAAATGATCTGTTAACTGGATTCAAGCTCTCCATCAGCAGTCCTCTTTCTTTAAGCTCACTGCACTTATATGTTGTGCTTTAGAGAAAGTTGGCTAACATGTGGAATTTATTTACTGAGGACTATGCAGAATGCTGACAGCTGCACACTAACACCAGGCTTGTCTGCACTATAGAATGTGGCCCAAAATATTATTTTTTTTTTCACTTTTTTTGAGTGCTTCTGAGTAGAAAGCAAATACAAAAGACATTATAAAAAAAGGAAAAAAAATGAAAAGAAAACTCAATCAAATGGCAGAGAAAGAATTGCATTATAATGAGCCATTCACTTTTTTCCCATCTCCTTGCCACATCAGAAATGTAATTTCTGGTACACATTATCAGGACTTTAGACAATGGCAAATAATGGGAAGATAGCAGCTCACATCTTGCTAGCAATACTGAGAACAGTAAGTTCCAAACAATAACACAATGATAAAAAAAAATATGTGCCAATTTATGTTTATACCCTTCTCTGTAAAATGTTCAATAAACAGGATATGAACCCTGCATCAGCTGTCCTTTTTCTCCAAGCTCTCTGCACTTTGTGCCACAGAGAAAGTTACCTGACATACATTTTGTTCACCAAGTACTATCCTGTGTGTTGACAGTTTCGCACTGGTGCCAGGCTTGCTTGCACTACAGAAGGCAGCCCATTTTTTTTTAATGTTTCATTAGGAAGTGAACTGTGTTTGTATGCTGCAGAGTGGGGCACAAATGGAAAAAGTATTATTAAAACAAACAAAAAAAGAAATGTAGCTTTTATTGCGAAGTAACACATTTAATGGATATATGTAGCAAGGGAAGCAGCAGTTATAGCATTAGCATGATACATTCATCCTTTCATATCTTCTTGTAGCATCACAAGTAGCATTTAGGTTGCAAATCATTAGGATTTCATGTAATGGCAATTGTTCTGAAAGGAGACACATTGAGAATGACAGATGGTTATTCTTGACACAGTATAAACAATTAGACATGACATCAGAAAATACAGTATATTGTATAACTGTCATGATGAATACTTGTGAAATATGGATAAGTTCTCCAGCATATATGACACATATGTCCACATTATTCATGTTAATGTTTTTGTGTTGGCACACTCTACAAAATGTCATATCTCAGAGCATCTATAGTACATATTGTTATTAATAATAAGAAGAGGTGTGTTTACAACAACACCTTTGTAACATCAATTCACAGGGACTACAGATAAGATTTGTAGCATGTATCACAGATTTCAGCCTGTTCCTTCCATATAAAACATTAGGGGTTAGTATTTTTTCTGAATTTAGTCATAAAAAATGGGTAAACTGGATTTGAGCTCTACATTATGTGGCTTCTTTCTGTAAGCTCATTTCACTTACATCTTGAGCCACAGAGATAGTTAGCTGACAGGTGGAATTATTTAATGAGTACTATCCAGACTGCTGATGGCCACATGCTGATGCCAGTCTCATATATACTACAGAAGGTGGTCAACATGAATTTTCTTTGCTTTTTTTCCTTAGAAGTGAACTCTTGTTCACTGCTAGGGACTGCTACCAGTCAAGAATGTGCAATGTGAAATGGCACACAAATGATGAAGGGAGAAAAACATGGCAAATCCATGGCTTCCAACACCTGCCCTATGTGAACAGGCTGAAATCACTATCACTCTATTCGGTATTGTAAAGATTGCTTAGAGGAGATCTGTGTCTTGCCTACAAGGCAATCTCAGACCCTGCTCTCCCAGAGGCTGCCCCATCTCTGAAATAGACTTCTCATACACGTCAAACAGAGTACATTGCTAACCTTCTTCAAGTGCAACCTTGATGAGTGGATGGGAAACGACAAATTTATCCCAGGGTTCCACCTGTGTCCCTCACTGACAGGGGTGACAGGTGCTAACTGAGGTTTGTTTTTGGGGATAAATTCTTGGCTAGGCTTGTAAGTTTCCCAAGGCCATTAGCCTAGTAATCTCCTATGACCCTATGATCCTATGAAAAAAAAAATAAAGGAAACATTAGGAAACAAGTAGTACATTTCTAATGTTTCCTCAATTATGTTGGCTTGCAATATGAACATGTGAACATGTACTCCATAAACATCAGTATGTTCACACAAATAGCACCCTGTCTGGTTTTGAATCCCATGACACCAAGACATTGGCAATACACATTTGAGATTATTATCAGTATTTGCCACAGACATACACATATACACTGTGAAGAACAAGACGTAGGTTACATATACTCAGGGTGTGACATAGTATCAACTGACATTACAGGTGCAACAGAACCATGTTCTGAAAGTTGCCTTTTGTAATATGAACTTAGATGTGTGATTACTGGGATATTGTCAATAGTTAAGCTAATCTTTTCTCACAAAAAATATAATGAAAAATGCAACACTGCAGCTCTATTTTTCTTTTTTTATTTTGAGAACTTCATTCCCATATATATGCTTCCCTAGCAGGATTATGTGATTTGCATTGCTTTTGATATCTGTTTCAGTGAGTAGTGTACTTCCTTAGAATCGCAGACAAATTTTACTCAGTGGCACAAAGGCACAAAGTGTGATCATAATTCATACAAATGTTAGGAATGTTGCTCTTATAAGTCAGTCAATGTACTCACAGACTTTCTTCTAAGTCTCTTGTCTCTCACACCCTTAGTAAGTGTACATCAAAGAGGTCTGACTACAAAACCCTGCTTGTTCCTGCAGTTAGACTTAATCATTTACACTTGCAAGCCCTTAGCAGGTAACACTTCAAAATGTTCATCCTTGCAGTGCATGGGCAAGTGCATACAATTGTTTAGGTCCATACACCATGTTTACTTGTTCTGCACTTGGTGCAAATTATGGAATTCATAAATCGTAATGAGCTCACACCTCATATGAATATTCACAGTGCTTAGAGGGCTGAATCTGTAGTACATAAAGCTAATTATGCAGGTAATGAAATTGTATCATAGCATGGGAGACGTATTGCGAGAGACTCATACTGATATTTTCTTTTACATCTTGTTTATAGTTTAATGACTGACTTTCTGCAAAGGTATTCTGCTGTTTTTTTCACAAATTGATGCATTTTCACCTTACTGATGGATTGTATTGCAGAATACACCTGTTGGTTTACAGTCTGCATTTTTTCACTAGTTGTTAGCATAGTCTTGTATATCAATTATTTCTTAACCATTAAAAATGTTTCTAAAGACTGCTACCTGCCATTTCATTGAAAGTGTTATCTGGGAAATAATGATCATTTTGGATTTCTTATTTTTTTCTCTCTTTTATGTTTCCTCTTATACAGGGTTATGGTGCCAAAGACATGTGCATCCCATAAAACACTATAAAGTGACATTGAGAATGAAGTGACCATTCAGGCATTACAACATAATGGGTCTTTAATCTCAGAGAGATGCAGAGGAGACAAGTCCTCCTGTGACTGTATCTGGCAGCAGGTGATCAATGACTTAAATGTCATAGGTCATTGATGTACATATTTATAAATAAGTCATAAGCCAGTGATATGATCTCACAGGTGAGATGGAGGGAATCTGCAATTGCCAGGGAATGTATGGCTATACGGGGTGGTCCTGCTTCTGAATCACCACTGACTGAATCTAAAGAATTCCTATCCACTGTCAGAGATGCAGACAACTTAGCATGAGGTTTATACAAAATCATTGATGTTGGGGCTGACATGGAAGACAACTCAAGTAAGTCTACTACAGGAATTCCAGATAGTCACTTTAACTGAATAATTGCTGTCATTGCATGTACACAGTGGCACAGTGTATAGCATTGTCACCTCACAGCAACAGAGTCACTCATTTGATTCTCAGCTGGAGTGCCTTCTGCATAGAGTTTGCAAGTATTTCCTGTGTTTGCATGGGTTTCCTCTGGATGCTCTGGTTTTCTCTCACATTCCAAGGACATACAGTAGGCTGATTGGGCACTCCAAATTGGCCATAGGTGTGAGTGTATGGTGTGGACAAACTATCATGGCAGGAGTAGGAACCTGGTGGTGTAAACCTTAGCACTAGATGATTGTCACTGTTGAAGTGACATTCCTCCATCCCTCCTCCATGTGCAAAAAAGGGGTAGTGGATGTGTGTGTGTGTGTGTGTGTGTGTGTGTGTGTGTGTGTGTGTGTGTGTATATATATATATATATATATATATATATATATATATATATATATATATATATGTGTGTGTGTGTGTGTGTGTGTGTATCTGTGTGTGTCATATGTTTTATGTCTATATATGCAGACAGAGAGAGAGATTCAGAGATAGCCAGCAAGAAGGGTGGGAAAGAAAAGATGCTGGGGGGAGAGAAGAACGTTGCTCAACTAGACAGCAAACTTTTGTATAACATATGTCTTACTATGCAGCTGTCACAGGGATTGTTTTCTGTTTCTTGTGTCATTTGCATTGCTGCTGCTGCTCATCGCAGTAATGCTCTTACATCATGTAGGCTTCGTACAAAGCTCCCAAGATTGCTAATGAATCCGACAGAGCTGTCATGCCCTGCTGGTGAAATGGTAATAAAGAAAGGTCCAGCTACCAGGCCTCTGCCAAACAGAAGACCAAGAAGAAAGCATAACTAGTAAGTAAATATTAAAAAAATACATATTTAAAAATGATCACCCTTTCCTCACCTTTTTTTCTTTTCTTCCTCTTCTTTCTCCGTGTCTTATATTACATTTTAAGTCACTTCCTCTTAATTTTACAAACACTATTGATGTCTTTTTATGTTGAAGGCTGATTAACATTCCAAGATTTTGCATTTCATTTTAAGGGTATTAATAACAGTACACATAATGTATGATTTCTGTGTAGATAGCAAACGTTATAAAAACAATACAGAAATTAAATACCACAATATAAAAAATAAAAAATGCTACTTTGGATGTTAATTTTTTAGAGAAGTAATAATGAACTATGACTTACTTATGGACACTAAGTAGTATAAAAACAATGTGAAGCAGAAGTCTCAATACAAGGAATGAAATACCAGAGTAAAGAACTGCCAAGATATACACTGAGCCAAAAGTCATTGTCAGAATATGCTCTACTATTATAACAGTAATATACAGTGAGGGAGAATATATTGTTTAATATAGGATGCATGGTTGAATTACTGAAAAAATGAGACAGCTAAATAAAAAAATCAACAAATCAGAAAGAAATAATACTATAATAATTATTCTTATTTTTTCTAATTCCTCTTTTTTGATGCTTCCACTTCTCCCCTTTTTGTTTTCTTAATTATTTTACTTATTTTTGTGAAGTGATATTTCTTATTTTATTATAGTTATAAATGTTTGTTATAAAGGCTAAGAATTAATTGTTATATTCCTATATTCCACTGCACAGTCTCTCTCACACACATACATACACACACACACACACACACACACACACACACACAAAAACACATACACACACAAAAACACACACCTAATTATATTCACTAATGTTGAAAGACATAAAAACCCAGTAAATTAAAGCTTGTCACATCACCTGAACAAGCTTGGGACCTGCAGAAATGCAGGGAGCTGCATTTTTTCAACTAAACAAATGGTCAATAGGAGCACAAGACTGTATAATACTTTGGTTGGGGAATATGCCCTTTTCCTGATTTTGTGTGATCTTGATGTTAGTATATAAAAAGTTTATAAAATTAACTGGGAGAAAAAACAATATTTTTGTTGCCTTTTTTTGGAAATATTGTGCGTGGCAAGGTTGCTTCTCAGCACATGTATAGTTGTGTGTATCGATGTTCACATTGTTGTCCTTATGCTGTTGATGTTTTGAACATCAGTGTTAAACTAATTTTGGTAATTATATATATATATATATATATATGTGTGTGTGTGTGTCTGTCTAAAATTAAATATTATAGAAATGTGTGTCTGGTGTGTGCTTGTTTATGTATATATATTTCTGTATCTTATTATCCCTGTATCTGTCTAAATGTATATAAAGACCTATATTTATCGATATGTCTAGATAGATATAGATATAGAGAGAGATTTGAATATTCCCTTTTCTTTATCTGGGTTTTATTGAAGATTCTGATCAGTGTTAGGTTAAGGATACTTTGGATCCCTGGCTGTTTTCTGTCCGTGGGTTTCCCTGCAGCAATGAAAGGACATAAATATGGGTGAGATGCAGGCATATCTCCTTTATGGTGAGATATTTCCATTATGTGAAAATGCATTAACAACCATAATCTAAAACAATGATATGTACATTAATTATGCAAGAAAATCCTGTGCATTTAAGGGGAAGAGGAGAAGACTAACTTTGTGATGGTTGATGACAAACTCAGCAACCCAGACGATTGTGAAGGTTTAGGAGAAACTGAGTAGTAGAAAATGCTAACCCCATATTGCCTGTTATGATGGAAGGCCTACTGTGTGGCCTGTTTATGGCTGAGAGTTTGAATACCTTGTCAATACATATCTCTCAATATAAACAGGTTGCCTGCTACCACAACTTCACATATGCTATACCCAGCAGCACCTTGGAACTTCAAGGTGGAAGAGACAGCCAACTAGAGAAGAGGATGAATGAGTGCATTATTTTTCTTTCATTTTTTCATTTTGCTCCCTTTAAGGGTCTCTAATACTTGAAATAACCTTGCTGTCAAGGTAGTTTGTTTAAGCTGTTTTGTTGTAGCATTACATTCCCAAGCAGTCATTTTTGTGTTTTTACTTTAAAAAGACTGGCATTATACATTTACTGGCAGTAGGTGGGAGTCTTGTCTTTCTGAGTTGGTAAACACATAAGAAAGCTGTAAATGTAGTTGTTTTACTGGTCAGAGGGTATGTAAGCTGGTTTCCTGTGTTTAAGGGCCTGTATAAATATGGCACATTTGTGTGACAGTATCCATCATGCATCAAGTGTTTAGTACTGTCCTGTATAGACACAGGCAGCTTGGAACCAAATTTTCCCTATAAAGTCTCCTCTGAAACCACAGCAGTAACTCAGTGAGCATAGAGCAAGTACTTTGTAAGTTGAGTAGTGTAGAACAACACACTTGAATTTAATATTACACACTCCAGTCTATTTTCTAGTCCCAAACTACCCATAGTCAGACAACTATTAACCCCCTGTGCATCACACCCTTGTAGGTAACCCAATAAAGGACCTGACATCAAGAATTTCTCCACAGCCAGTTTAGTGGATATGGGTAGATGGAGACATTGTAGCCATTGTCCAATGTTCACAGACAACCATTTAATCCTCAAAGAATCAAACACAGTATGTAAAAGATGTATATACACAATGTCTCTGGTGGCAAAACTCTCATGTACAAGCACTCATAATAACAATGCAGTTATTAGAAACACACATACTACACCCAACATACATACTGTGCACCCCACATATAGACCTATTAATGTTGAGGCAGTTAAATGCAATCTTAAAATGCCAGAGACCTCTCAGACATTCCACATGTGAAAATTACCCTCAGCACACTTAACTGTACTCAGCACAAACAACACCTAACACTACATATGCAGCTGCACCTAGTGGAGCTTCAACCACCAAGACTATAAGACAAACTAGAAGAGTGCCAAGAACTCTAGTCATAGGGTCTCCATTGTACAATATACTGATGCCCCACTCACCAGGCTGAACATGGGCCAGAATGCACCAGTTTATTCATGCACTTGAGTTATTGCACCACAGGTACCAGTACGACTCATTCATAGTCCATGAAGGTGTAAATAACCTGAATCATACATCTCTGGACTATATTAAGAGTGACATTATAAAAATAAACTATTTTACATAAAGTAACCATGAAAACAAGCCAAAATAAATCTATTGCGCATGCAATAAAATCATTTCAAAAAATGTCAATACAAACAATTTTAAAAATACCGTATTATTTACACTACTATATAATCTCAATTCAGTTAGGATTCAAGTTCAGAATTATGGTGATTCATCCACTACCACTATACTGGTGTTTACTGTGATGCGGTAACCACAAAGGGTAACACCATTGCACAACTAGTGAAGTGACAAGTGCGAATTCTTAAGTAAGCCATGTTTTGGCTTTACTAGTATATAGGAACACATATACTGCGGTGGTAGTGCTGTGGTAGCATTGTTGCCTCATAGTAAGATGTTGTGCTGTTCGATTTTCAGCTAGAGCATCTTCTGTGTGGAGACATGCATGGATGGGTGTACCTTTGTTGAGGGTTGTACATCAGGGCCGGCAACTCGGCACGTAAAAATCTACTGCCAATCATTAGTGGACCGGAGTTCCACTGTGGTGACCCCTAACTGGGAAAAGCCGAAAGACACAACAACAACAACAACACCAGTATTCATTCCATTTAACCATGTCTAGTGTGTGAGAATGCCATTTGCTTAATTTCTTCTGAATGGTGAGGAGGCTATCAATGCCAACTTTCTTATAGTCTTTCCAATTAACAAGTAAGCATGACAAGAAAGTTGCAGTTACTGTACTAATCAGGTAAAAGACAAGTGCTAGTAGATCATACTTTGCCTCTGGAATTTCAGAAAGCCAAAATTTCACCTCACTGGATGGAAGAGGACCCTTAACTACCCAGGGTATGCCTGTTTACATGGGGCTCCATAGTCATGACACTACAGGACAAGTCCATAACAAATGTAAGTAAGGAGCATTGCCCTACCACAATGCAAACATACAAATCCTGTGAATATCCCTCACTTGTGCATATTTTCTGGTGTCTAGTGCCAACAGAATAGCATCTTAAAAAGTAAATCTGTCTAGTAGGAGCCATCTGTTGTCATGGATCTTATCAAGACTGTGCCTTTATTCTATATCAGAAAATTCCTCTCTCAACATACATGACCACTTCTCACCAAGGGAATTAATTATCATTTAAGGGGTATCAGTCAACTCAGTATAGATATGGGAGATCTTAGTATGGTTCCTTATTGTGTTAGGGTCAATCAACAGCTGACTAAGAGAGAATGCTGGCTGTTGGAAATTAGCTACTGTGCTAAGGTGTAGCAAGATGCAGCTCCTCATTTGGAAGTATTGCCATCACCTACATTCCAGCTGCAGGAAGCTGGTCATGATAGTAAGTTACCCTGTGTACTATCAAGCTACTGAAAGTCAAACAGAATCCCCACTGTAAACCATTTCTGCAACTATCTATATATATGTATGTTGGAATATTATATAGGGGTGATGCCAAATAAGTGGTTCTCGTGAAGAGTTTCTTACCTATTTATTGGCCACAGTTGGAGGCTTCTATCCACAGATCAATGTCCCATGTGTCCCACACTCTATATGCCAACTTCTTAACAGCAAGTGCTGTTCTGTGCCTATTAATGAACACCTCTGAATGAAAACCGATAGGAGCTGTCCATTCTCTAAGTCTGTTATAGAACAATATTAGAGTAGATTGTTCATAAAGTTCCAAACTGGGCAGCCTAAAACTTCCCTTACTCTTAGATATGAGCAGCAATCTCCTATGTAGCATGGTGTAAATGTTAGATAATAAGTAGGACTTGTGGCAGTATATACATTTTAATCACTAGCAACCTGCTCGTGAAATGGAAATGTCATTGTTTCCATCTAGCAGTTTGTGCCTGTAGCTTATGAATCTGGGTGGTAAGGTTAGTGTCTACCTAAGCTGTCATATTAGTAGAGTTTTAATACCTAGCTAGGAAACTTCATTACCCAAACCATGGGCATGAACAACATCCAGTGTCGTCTTCTGTGCACCTTTTCCTTAAAGGTGGCATCACAGACTTTGCTGTATTAACACAAAGTCATATTAGGCAGAGAGTTTTTTTAGGTCTCCTAGGATAGAATCCATTTGCAATACCAGATTCTCCAGTCAAATCAAACAATTATCCGCAAACCATATGGACCACAAGTGAGGGCTGTCATCTAGAATAAGACATGCAGCTATGTGTCTTTTGGCAATATACCTATCAGTGACTACTACTACCAAAAATAATAAGCAGGGAGATAGGTGGCATCCTTTTCTAGTGCCTACCTGAATCAAAAAAGTCAGGGATTCAATCCTATTTAAACACACTTGAACTGAAGGGTTAGTATACAATAATCTTACCATCCTTACAAAGTCTGGCAGGAAATTATAATATTTGAACATTATTGAGATAAGATCCCAGCCTGAGGTGTCAAAACCTTTTGTGAAAATGAAAGGAGACCCCCACACGCTCCTTGTTTTGTAATTCAAAAAGTCTAAGTCCAGCCAAGTTCTAACCACATCAGGTCCCACTTATTTGCCCTTAACAAAACCAGATGATTGGGGGGGTCATTCTTAGTAACTGCTGCATTCAGACAAATGGCTAGTGCTTTTGCAAAGATTTTTAAATCAATATTTAAAAGGCAAATAGTTCTATAATCCCCTGGGGTCAGAAGATCTTTTATAGGTTTGAGGAAGAGTAGGACCTTTGCTCTCAAAATATCTGACTGTAATCAGCCCACCTGCAATGCATAATTGTACAGACATTTAAGAGGTGCCTATAAGATGCTTAAATTGCTATAAAAATAAATAGAAAACCATCTGATATGGGGGCTTCCCCTCTGCCAGCATATCGATTGCCAACATAACTTCATTTACAGTACAAGGTGACATCAACCACTTTAGATCCTTCTTGAATACCCTAATAGCTGGGCTGGCAACTAGCCATGAGTAATCAATAAGATTTTCTGGGGTATCTATCCTGTGAGTGGTCACTTATTAGCCATCAAGATAGCATTAATATTGTCAGGGTTTGTGGCCATTTCACCATTATTGTTTCCAATAGCTGGGGATAGTCATATTCCTGGCATGCTGTTTACATTTCTAGAATAGTAGCTTGGGGGATGATAATCCCTTCACCCAATGGTGCAGTTTTATCCTACCCCATTTATCATTAATTCCTTGATACTATATTACTGCGATCTCCTACTTAGTCTTCCTACCTTCATGCACCAGCCATTTACTCTTACTTTTGCCCTTTTGTACTAGAACTCCAGAGCCTCTACTCATCTGAAAAGTGATCTTAAATTGAGCCTCATTCACCCACTGTATCTTAAGCTCTATGACTAAGTTTTTACAATGTACCTTAAATAGATCCCAAACCCTGAAAATCACACTTTCTGGTGTGGAATGTAAAGTACAGAAACACCAAATGCTGTCCTGCAGACTTTTTCTGTTGATGGGAACCTTGAGGAATAACAAATCAAGCTTCTATTCTCTTTCCTCAGACTACCTGACATCCAGTTTTAAAGTGAATGTGATTGTTGAGTGGTCAAACAGAACTTGGGAAGTTATATCCACTTCACTGGCCATTGAAATAAGTTTGAGGTTGTCAGGCCAAACGTCTTTTCCATATTCATATTCCATATGTCTGCTAGCAATACCATCTGCCAAGTATGTATAATCAGAATTCATAGGTTCATAGGTTCATAGGTAGGTGCTAGGCTATTGGCCCTGGGGCCTATACAAGCCCAGCCAAAAAGGTATCCTGGCTTTTGCCACCCAAGAAAATGATTTTCCTGTGCCACTGTCGAGCAGAGCCACAGAGGTGATCCCCAGGGTGAATTTCCTATTTCCCATCCAATCATCAAGATTTTTCTTGAAGAGTGCTAATGAGGAGCTTTGTTTGATATAGATAGGTAGTTTATTCCAGAGTATGGGAAGTCTCTGGGTCAGGAATCTATCCCTCTGGCATGTTCTGTTTAATGTGGTGACAAGGTTTAGGTCCCTAGAGTGTGTAGCTTGGAGGGATTGGGATTTCTTTAAGTGGAGCATGTCCAACAGCTCTGGGTTTGACATAGCTTTGTATGTTAGGCAGAGATCACCTCTGAGTAGGCGATATGCGACAGAGTAAAGCTGGAGATTTTTGAGGCAGTCTGTGTAGGGCATCTGTTTGAGACTGGTATTCTTCTTTGTGAGGTATTTCTGCGGCCTTTCCAGTTGTTGTAGATGTCTTGTGAGGTACATACCAAAAGGGGCATTGTACTCTATAATGGGTATAATGGGTGATGAGTAGAGGGGAACATTGACCACTTTTTTTCTGGATGTGAAACCTTTTGTGATGAGGTGTGCCACGTAGAAGGATTTCCTGACTACTGTGACGATGTGATTATCAAAGGCGAGACTACTGTCCACCTGTGTCCCAAGGTCTCTTATCACACTTTCAGTGTTAAGTATACTACCGCCTATGTTGTAGTTCATGGGTACAGAGATTTTACCAAAGGGGATGACAATGCACTTTTTGGCATTGAGCTTGAGGCCATGGCTTGACACCAGGCATCTGGCTGAGTGAGGCCCTTTTGTAGGATGTCCACATTGTTAGGAGTTTCAATTATGGCTCCCAGTTTGCAGTCATCTGCAAACTTCATTAGCCAAAGACCTTCTGTGTTAGCTTGTACTTCAGAGAAGTAGATACCAAACAGGAGAGGACCCAGGACTGAACCCTGTGGTACTCCACTTGTCACTGGTCTGAAGTCGGATTTGGAGTCTGCTACTTTTACAGTGTGGGTTCTGTCAGTGAGCCAGTTGGCAACTCATCTTGTGACATAGGGATTTATGCCTAGTTTTGTGAGTTTATCTATAATTCCAGAGTGGGGGATGGTGTCAAATGCCTTGGCAAGATCTAGATAGGCTGTGTGAACCACCTTACCCTTGTCTACGGCTTTGGTGACTGCTTCAAAGAAGTCTATCAGGTTTAGAAGACATGATCTACCTTTTACAAATCCAAACTGGGTGGGATCCAGTGTTTGGAGATTACCAATATATTTGTTTATAAGTTCCATGATGATACGTTCCATGGCCTTGCAGACCAGGCTCATCAGGCTAATGGGAAGGTAGTTCCTGGGGTCCGTGGTGGCTCCCCCCTTGTGGAGTGGGATAACCATTGCTGTGCGCCATTCAGCACGCACAAAGCCTGAGGTGAGGCTATGATTGAACATGGTACTTAGGTGGGGTGCCAGTTCCTTCTGTAATCCATGTAGAACGCAGCCTGGGATGTTGAATGGTCCCATGGATGCTGTGTTCTTGGCTTTGGAGAGTGTGGTTTTTACTTGTGCAACCGTGATTACAGGAACTTTGCATTCTTCCAGTATAGAGATAGGCTCTTTAGGGGGTGAGAGCGGGGTAAAGTTAGCACTGAACCTATCTGCCAGGATGTTGGCAGTATCAGTTGGGTCTGTATATTTAGTGCTATTGTGCTGTAACTCAAAGCAGATCTGAGTGTTGCCATTGAGATTCTTGACATAGCTATAGAATGCTTTGTGGTTGTCTTTAGAATCAGTGGCGATTTTGTTTTTGTAACTAGCTTTGGAGGATTTTATCAGGGATCGCAGCTTCTTACTGAGGCTGACCAGGAAGCTCCTCCACTCATGGGATTTTACTCTCTTTTGCAAGAGTTTCTTCCTTCTGTTGTACAGTTTGTTTATGGCAGGGGACCACCAGATTGGCTTCCTTTTTTTGGAGGATAGTGTCTTGGTTCTGTTTGGGATAGCACGATCCATGCACTCATGTAAGTGCTTATAAAGTGTAATTGTGTAGGATTCAGTAGTCGTAACTGTATTGTCCATCTGCATGCGCGTCATGAAGTTCCCCACTTCTGTCTTAAGAAACATGAAGTTGGCTTTGGAGAATTCTTTTACCATGGTTTCCTTAATGGGGGTGGAGGCAGGATGTGGATATCTAGAGTAATTAGCTTATGGTCGAAGCGGACCAATGAGGCATTGACTTCAGGTGTAGAACACCGGTCACTCATACTGGTAATGACTAGATCCAGGATATTGTTGCCCCTGGTGGGGGTGTGGATAAGTTGATCCAGGGCATTGGAGTTTATGAATTCCAGAAAGCGTTGAGCAAAGGAGTTGGTACATGAGTAGTTTTTCCAGTTAATTTTGGGGTAGTTGAAATCGCCCATTATTAGGGTGTTTGGTTGAGCCATAATATTTTCCAGTACATCAAGAAAAGAGGAGTGGGAATCCTGGGGCATGGTGAGTGATCTGTAGCAAGCAACAATTTGGATTGCAGTTTTGCCCAGAGTTATTTGCACTTGGATAACCTCGGCTGCATTATGCTGAGCAACTAGCCTGGAGGTGTGGATATCCTTAATGAATATGGGCACACCTCTGCCTTTAGTATTCCGGTCCAGGTTACATGGCCAAAAAGTGTGGTATGAGTTATAGCCTGGTAGTGCAGGGGTGCTCTCTGGAGCCTTGAACCAGGTCTCTGTTGATTGGGTTTAGTGTTCTCCAGACATCATATATCTGGTAGTCCTCTATGATGGCACTGAGTGTTTTGCGCAATTTTGGTAGCCTGCACTTGACACTGGGTACTGTTTCCAAACTAGGATCTAACACCACATTAACCCCCCCCCCCCCAATTATCCCCATAAGTGATTTGTATAATCTTAGTAGACACATAATAATCTGATTTAGGTAATACTGTATCCTCATTGGGCCAATAAAATTACCCCAATATCAGAGGCATGGTACCAGAGGATACCTTCAGGATAATTCAGTGGCATTGATCATAACTTAGTATTTTTTCATCCCTACACCCAGAGTTTTCATGTAGGATTATTGCATACTTCTTTTTAGATGAAGAGGGACAGAATAAAAATCTATGCCCTCTCCATTTACAAAGAACTTGCCATTGCTTTTTTTATTTTAATTTCCTGAAGTCTGATGACAGATACATGGCTACTTTAAGAGTTTCAAATATCGCCCTTTCTCTCCTCACAGTCGCTACTCCATGCACATTCTATGAAATAAGCTCAAACTTTCCCCAACCTTTATGTGTGTATGGGGAATTATGATAAAGAGGTTTTCCATTTGAGCTTATTAGAGACCATAAAACCTTACACTTCATTAAGAAAAACTGTTTTGCTACAGGATCTAACTTGACATACAAAGTATAGCCAACCATTACTATGGCTATACTTACAAGTATAAGTAATGCTGAGCTCTTATGTTAGGTGGTGGTAGCTCTCTAGACTAGGATATTTACAACAACCAAAATGTCCTTGTTGATAAAAGAAACACATGTTCTCCAATATAAGAAATCATTAAGCTCAGAACTTGGAGATCAAAGGTGCAGTTAGTTTCTACTGTAAATGACCCTCACACCATTCCCCCACCACCACCATCAAGAATCCAAGAAAGATTCAATAAACTAGTCTCTAACTGAAAGCTGCATACACATTTCATAAACAGAAACCTTGAGTTATCTAAGAAGCAATTTTATTTATCAGAAGATACCAACGGCGTGGTGTCAGTGGTGTAATACGAGTCTATATTGGTTTGCCAAAATGTTTTTCTGGTGAACACCTATTCATCAACTCCTAAACAGCAAAAATCCTGACAGCAATTCACTTAATTTACTAAGGTTAACAAAATAGTTGCCCGAAGCACAACGGACCAATTTGTAGTTGTAGTTGACTCAATCCGACCCAGGTTGGGGACTTCACCCCCACCCCCCCAACTATATACACCAACTCTGAGATTGCACTACAGTGGAGAAAAGGGCAAAGTTCTGCAGTTGTACGTTGTGTTTCAGGCAAATATTTTGTCGCCCTTAGTAAATTCAGTGAATCTCTGAAGCAATTTTAACTGATTACAGATCAATGAATAGGTATTCCCTGGAATACCATTTCAGTGACCTAATGTAGACCCATATAATACATCATGCTAACCAAACAGCATAACCCATGTACAGCTAGTGAATAATCATACAGCTGAACACTTAAAGATTTGGAACAATGGGAAACTTACTTGATTAGGCCAGATACCTAACTTGTCCTTCCATAACAGCTTACAAACACCGGCTCCATCCCACCACATTTATGTAGTTGCCGAGTTGCCATGACAGGTTGCACATAATCAAACCAAGGTATAAAAGGTATCATTGAATACATCTGGGGGTGTAATTCTTATTTTTTACCCTCAATTAATATGCAGGGGGAAATATGGTTGTGTTTCAAGCTGTAATGGGCCCAATTGCCTTCCTCTCTGCATTTTTTCTGCTGCTACATTTTTATTGGCTACACCAAGCAAGAACAATCTCTTTTTTTCTGGTGCTTTGCCCGACATTAGTGGAATTTATCACCTCTGCATAGGAGGGCTTGCAAGTACTGTCAAACCAGTTGCATACATATTTGCTTCCTGAAGAGATACAAAACTCACTATAATGTTGCCTATACTGGCTATAAAATTGGCATGGAAACATAAGTTGGTCTTGTTGCATAAATTTGTAGGTTGTTTCAGATACAGTACCATAGCGTTCCTCTTTTCTTGCAGAGTCACTCATTCCTTGTGTTCCATTATACAAAGCTTGCCTTTCTGCTCTGGCTTCACAGTCATTATAGCCTAAATACAACAGGATTGCCTGCCTGGGCCAATTCTGGTTAGGTGCCTATTGCTGAATGTGGTGCACACTTTCAATGAAGGGAGCTGTTTTGGAATGTAAAAGTCTGTACAACTCCTTCTTGAAGAACCCCATAGCATCTGCGTCTTTGACCCCTCCCAGTAGCCCAATTATTCACACATTAGTGTGGTACATTCTATTTTCTAGATCATCCAATTTCAACACTAACTTAAAGGTGAATTATGACAAGTCTTGAAATCTCGTGGTGTTTTCCACTATTTTTTTGACATCCAAAATATCTTGACAGTGTTGATTAATCACTTGCTCAATCTTTGTGAACTCAGCCTCATGCACTGCTGTGGTGGTTTTAATTTGCTGAGTGTCCTTAGCAGTGCTTTTTAACAGGGTAATCAGTTATTCTAAAGTTGCTTTGAAGGCTTTCATCTCATTGGCCACCTCATGTGTCATGTCTTCCATATTGTTGGACTGTGGTTGGTAAGTCCATGACACTGATTTCTCAAGATCTGGTTGTTGATAATGGCAATTTTGGCAAACAGCATTTGATTCGAACTAAGAAAGAGGCTTCCACTGAAAAATAACTCCTAAACTTGCAAATGGGCTGGTAATAGCAATCAAAATAACCCTGGAAGGTTGTAGACCACATGATTAATCCTGCTTCTTCATGTGCATTCCTGTGCGTACCCCCATAAATAGAGACATTATGTGCGATAGGCTGGTATGTGCCTTGCACTGAGCAGCATTCTACCTTCACCAGGGATAATACCAAATTGCAAACAGATGACTGACTTTAATAATTGATTAGTTTTTGGTGTCATTGTAGGGGGATACATTATTTGTCAGCATGGCAAGACTTGATTAACAAACCATGTTGCTTTTCCAAGGATGGTCTGCACCTGCCCCCTCTAGGTTTTTGAATATTGATTAAAATATTTCTTTCACCCATAGAGCCTTTTCTTAGGCAATACTGAATTGACAAACCTTCCAACAAAGAAAAATCTACCTAAGGAAATCTAAAGATGTTACAGCTTAATGACAGGAATCTATACCAGAAACTCCACTCTATCCAAGCTCTCCTCATCTTGGAGAATGTGTACATCTGTGCAGTTACCAAGACATGGTTTAAAGCCACAGACAGTACCATAGCAGTGCAAGACTTTAATGCCTTCCACACATTTAGATGAGAAACTCTACAGACAGGGACTAATGGTGGAGGTGTCTAAATCTACATCAATAACAAGCATACCTCTAGGTTGGTTATACTGGATAACACTGGATTTTCTCCATGACCAGACTGCTACAAGCAAAGCCCCATACTATATCCCAGCAAGATATAGGTTACCCGCTATGTCCCATGAAACCTGAATCTCATACTTAGACCTTTTGGAGACACTCACCATTCAATGAAATACCATACTCATGGGGACTTTCATTATCCCTCTATAAACTGTGAATCCTACACAACCTCAAAATAACAGGTGCAGAGGTTCTTAGACTTTGTAAACACCCTGAAACAGCTAGTGCATCTGCCTACTAGAGGTCCAAACATATTGGACCTTGTACTCACAAGTCGGGGGAATACTGCACCCCACAGTGCCATGTCCTGTCTTCTCAGATCAGGCCACAAAGTAGTCTCCTTCAAATTAAAAATTGGTTATTGGTTCTGTAACCAAAAGCAAATCCTATAACAGTTAGAAACTACTCCAAAACCAACTGCCTTTTATTAAATGATAGCCTGTCAAAATTTCAAGTTCCTCCAAACCCAGATAACAAAGCAGCCTATTGAGAATTAATCACAGAAGCTCTGTACAACCATGTCAAGGACTGCATAGAGGATGCTGTGCCTACCAAAAGTAAGCCCAAATCTAACTTTAAAAACAAAACACCCTGATGAAATCCAAAATTAAATAGGTTGTATAAAAATATATATACAGATATATATATCATAGCCAACATTTAGAAGTGTAACACCAGAAGAGATAAAACACTGTCTCATCGAATTGAAAAGACAGCTAAGAAGACTGAGTTCAACAAAGCAATCTTTGAGGTACAGATATCGTCCCAGCCCATGGACAACCAGAATACCTTCTTTAGCTATGCCCAAAACCTCAAAGAGAGTACACACAGTGTGTCAAACTGTTGGTAAATGGAGCAACGTTCACAGAACTGGCAGATAAAGAAAATCTTCTGGCTGATATATTCAGTTCAAACTTTACTCCACTCTCAACTCCAGCTGACCCCACACAGAAATGCCATCAACATTACCCCCCCCCCCAACTATTAGTAGAGGGCAGGTCTTAGACGTATAGCTTCTATGCAGGTTTTATGATACACGAAAGGAAGACTGCAACGGTCAACCCTGTGCACAAGGGTGGACTGTCAATGGATCTCGGGAACTACAGACCTATTAGTCTGACTAGTCTCATATGTAAAGTCATAGAAATTATTAACAATGTCATAGGAAACCTTCAGACAATGGATCCGACCCAGTTTGGTTTCGACAAAGGCAGGTCATGCCCACTGAAGCTGGAGGATTTTTTTAGAGAAGGTCTCCAAGGCAGTGGATGAGGACAAAATTGCACATACTGCCTTCCCCGACCTAGCTAAGGCATTTGATGAAATACCCCACTAAGGCATTTTAAACAAAATCATGGAATTAGGCATAAAGCCCTATGTAATTTGCTAGAAAGAGAGAGATGGCTCACAGACAGGACCCAGTAAATTTGGATTGGAGGCATCACCTCCACAAAGAGCAAGTCTCCAGTTCAATCCTCCAGGGCTTTGTGCTGGGTCTGCTTCTCTTTGGTATCTGTTTCTCAGAAGTCAAGGCCAATATAAAGGGCCCCTGGCTTACCAAGTTTGCAGATGATTGCAGGCTAGGAGCATTTATAGAAACCTCCCAAGATGCTAACATCATCCGATCTTGTAGCCCAGGCAGGTATGACCCTAGCTCTGAGTAGCATCCTACCATCACCCAGAATGATACCACAGTACAAGGACAAAATGATTGACTTCAACAATTGGTTAAGTTTCTGGTGTCATTCTAAGGGGATCCAGTATCCGTTTGCCTGGGACGACATGGTCGGCAGACCACAATGCTTTTCCAGAGATGGCCTGCACCCGTCACCCCTTGGATTCCAGATACTAGATAAGGCACTTGCCGCCCCTACAGTGCATTTTTAGGCAAGGTTCAAATGGCAAATTCACCACTGTAACAGGAACAGGCAAGCAAAAACTGAGGATAATGCTACTCAGTGCTAGAAGTCTAAATCTCAAAATGCACTCCCTCGATGCACTCCTTAAAATAGAGAACATTGATATCTGTGCAGTGACTGAGACCTGGTTCAAGGTTAAAGAGAGCACCCCTGCATTGCTAGGCTATAACTCATGCCACACTTTTCGGCCACCTAACCTGGACCGGAACACCAAAGGCAGAGGTGTGTCCATATTCATTAAGGATATCCACACCTCCAGGCTAGTTGCTCAGCATAATGCATCCGAGGTTATCCAAGTGCAACTAACTCTGGGCAAAACTGCAATCCAAATTGAAGTTTGCTACTGATCCCCCACCATGCCTCAGGATTTCCACTCCACTTTTCTTGATATACTGGAAAATATTAGGGTTCAACCAAACACCCTAATAATGGGTGACTTCAACTACCCCACCATTAACTGGGAAAACTACTCATGTACCAACTTCTTTGCTCAACGCTTTCTGGAATTCATAAATTCCAATGCCCTGGATCAACTTATCCATACCACAACCAGGGGAAACAATATCCTAGAACTAGTCATTCTAGTCATTGCCAACATGAGTGACCGGTGTTCCACACCTGATGTCAACTCCTCGTTGGTCAGATCCAACCATAAGCTAATCACCCTAGATATCCACATCCTGTCCATACCCCCCATTAAGGAAACCATGGTAAAAAAATTTTCCAAAGCCAAATTTATGCTTCTTAAGACAGAAGTAGTAAACTTCATGACATCCATGAAGATGGACAGTACAGTTACAACTGCTGAATTTTGCACAAATGCACTCTATAAGCACTTACACGAGTTCATGGAACATGCTATCTCAAACAGAACCAAGACACTATCCTCCAAAAAAAGGAATCCAATCTGGTGGTCCCCTGCCATAAACAAACTGTACAACAGAAGGAAGAAACTGCTGCAAAAGAGTAAAATCCATGAAGAAGCTGAGATCCCTTATAAGATCCTCCAAAGCTAGTTATGAAAACAAAATTGCCACTGACTTTAGGGACAGCCACAAAGCATTCTATAGCTATGTCAAGAATCTCAATGGCAACACCCAGATCTGCTCTGAGTTATAGCACAACGGCATGAAAATTACAGAACCAACTGATATTGCCAACATCATGGCAGATAGGTTCAGTGCTAGCTTTACCCCCCCCCCCATCCCCTAATGGGCCCATATATATATATATACAGGAAGAATGCAAAGTCCCTATAATTACAACTATGCAGGTAAAAGCTGCACCCTCTAAAGCCAAAAACACAGCATCCATGGGACCTGACAACAGTTCAGGCTACGTTTTACATGAACTTCAGAAAGAACTGGTTCCCCACCTAAGCACCATGTTCAATCATAGCCTCACATCAGGCTTTGTACCCACTGAATGGTGCACAGCAACAGTTATCCCACTCCACAAATGGGGAGACACCACTGATCCTGGGAACTATCTACCTATGAGCCTGACGAGCCTGGTCTGTAAGGCCATGGAACATATCATCATGGAACTCATAAACAAAGACATTTATAACCTTCAAACTCTGGACTCCACCCAGTTTGGGTTTGTGAAAGGCAGATCATGCCTTCTGATCCTGATTGACTTCTTTGATGCAGTCACCAAAGCTGTAGACAAGGGTAAGGTGGTATGCACAGCCTATCTTGACCTCGCCAAGGCTTTCAACACCATCCCCCATTTTGGAATTATAGGTAAACTCACTAAACTAGGTATAAATCCCTATGTCACAAGATGGGTTGCCAACTGGCTCACTGACAGAACCCACACTGTAAAAGTTGCAGACTCCAAATCTGACTTCAAACCAGTGACAAGTGGAGTACCACAGAGTTCAGTCCTGGGACCTCTCCTGTTTGGTGTCTACTTCTCTGAAGTACAGGCTAACACAGAAGGCCTTTAGCTAATGAAGTTCACAGATGACTACAAACAAGGAGCCATAGTTGAGTCCCCAAATATTGTGGACATCCTACAGAAGGGCCTCACTAAGATAGATGCCTAGTGTAAAAGCCATGGCCTCAAGCTCAATGCCAAAAAGTGCATTGTCATCCCCTTTGGTTAAAAACTCTGTACCCATGAACTACCACATAGGCGGCAGTCTACTTAATGCCAAATGTGTGATAAGAGACCTTGGGATCCAGGTGGACAGTAGTCTCTCCTTTGATAATCATATCATCACAGTAGTCAGGAAATCCTTCTACATGGCATATCTCATCACAAAAGGGTTCTCATCCAGGAAAAAAGAGGTCATTGTTCCCCCTACTTGACACTCATTAGACCCATTATAGAGTACAACAATCCTTTTGGAATGTACCTCACAAGACATCTGCAGCTGCTGGAAAGGCCACAGAAGTACCTCAGAAAGAGGATTACTGGCCTCAAACAGATGCCCTACACTGACCTTCTCAAAAAACTCCAGCTTTACTCCATAGCATATCGCCTACTCTGAGGTGATCTCTGCCTAACATATAAAGCTATGGCAAACCCAGAGCTGTTGGACATGCTACACCTAAAGATATCCCAATCCCTCAGAGCAACATGCGCTAGGGACCTAAACCTTGCCACCACAATAAACAGGAGATGCTGGAGGGATAGATTCCTGTCCCAGAGACTTCCCATACTCTGGAGCAAGCTACCCATCTATGTCAAGCAAAGTTCGTCATTAGCACTCTTCAAGAAAAATCTTGATGAGTGGATGAGAAATAGGAAATACACCCTGGGGATCACTTCTTTGGCTCTGCTCAACAGGGGCAAAGGAAAATAACTTTCTTGGGTGTCATAAGCCAGGGAACCTTGTTGGCTAGGCTTACTTAGGCCCTTGGGCTGATAGCCTAGTACCTACCTATGAACCTATGAAGAAGATCTAACATATACAAATGAATGGTGCCACAGCTTAAAACTCAATGGCAAGAAATGCATAATCGTACCTCTTTGGAAATTGGCCATGCAGGGTAAACTACCTCACTGATAAAACACATTGAAAAGTAGACACATAGTTAGGGATTTAGGGAATCATGTAGCTAGTAACCTGGCTTTTGAGCAATATATATCTAAGGTTTTAAGAAAATCATTCTATATCACTCAACTTATAAGCAAGGGCATGGCATCTAGGTCCTTGGAAGTCATCATGCCACTGTACTCAGCCTTCATCGAACCCATCATTCAGTATAACATCCCCTTTGGTATGTATCTGGCCTGGCAGATGCAACAACTGCAATATCCACAGATGTTCCTCACAAAAAGTATACAGAGCAAAAACATAAAGTCCTATGCAGATCACCTCAAAGCTCTATTTTTATACTCTGTTTTCTAAAGACTGCTGAGAGGTGATTTATGGCTTGCATACAAGGCATCCTTGGATCCCACTCTGATGAACCATTTGCATATAAGCAAAACAAACTGCATCAGAACAACTAAGTCTAAGGATTTTATATTTGTTTGAAACTTAAGTAGGATATGTTGGAGAGGGTCTATATTATAAGATTGACATTTGAAAACATCGAACAACATATGGTCGACACTATATGGTCAAGGTCTTCAAACATCGACCTTATAAAATGACAAAAAAAAAGGTAGCCTCCACCCCCCGCTACTTAAATATGCCAACTCCGAGACCACAGTACATTGCAGTAAACGTAAATCTCCCCTTACAGAGATTTCTGTTTACATGCTGGAGATTCTGAGCATTCGATATTCTTGTGTCAACAATGTCAGATTTGACATTGTCGGCTTTCGAGAATATAATATAGACCCGTTGGAGATACAGGTATGTATCTGAGAAAATCCCCATTCTCTGAAATGTGCTTCCCATCCATGTGAAGCAGAGCCCTTCCCTTACCCTGTTCAAGTGCAACCTGGACCAGTAGATTTGAAATCAGAAATACACCCCTGGTCTGACATTTGTTTCTCTGATGGACAGAGGCAGTCTTTAAATCACACTCTAACTAACATACACCCTTTAAAATAACCACTAAGGCACAATAACTCCTGGGATTAATTTGGGTTGCATGGCTAGGCTTATAAAGGACCCAGTGCTTACTTGCCTAGTATAAACCTATGAATCAATGAATGAATTTCATATGGGTGCATAACCAGTTTCCATTCCAGTCAAGATTTTGTTCCGTCCAGGATCACAGCAGCAATATGTTCCATTTTGTCCAGGATGAGCTTTAGTGTCCACACAATTTCTAATTTATAAAAGTATCCCAAATCTTGATCTGGGAGCAGAAATAGATCAAAGGCTATCCTACTCTAGAACAACTGAGCAAAATTATCCTGAATGAACCACTTATTAAAAACGCCTACTATTAAAGGACACAAACCATGTAAATATACAAAAGACACTTTTATTTCTCTTAGAAAGTAAAAAAAAAACTGTCAAAAAGTGCCTGGACATTTTATTATCTGTCATCTACTTCACAACAATTGGATGCTCGTGTTGAACTCTAAGGACTGAATCTGACATCAAACATGCCACTAAAATTGGATGGTCTAATACTAAAAGCCCCCAAAAATGTATAATAGTATTCTTTGTTAAGTCACCCACCCCAAGGAATTACCACATAGACAATATACACCTGAAAGCAGACCTAGTGGCTAGGGATGTGGGAATGTATGTGGACAGTCACTAGGTCTTTGACCATCATGGGTCTATTATTGTGAGGAAATCATTCCACATTATGCAATTTATAAGCAAGGGTATGCCACCCAGGTTCAAGGATGTCATTGTCCTGCTATACTCAGCCCTCATTAGACCAGTCATTGAGTACAATGCTTCTACTGGTATGTACCTGACAAGGCATATGAAATAACTGGGATACCCACAGATGTTCCTCATACAAAGAATACAAGGTGTTAATAACATGGAATATGCAGAACTTCTCAAAGCCTTATCTTTATACTCTGTCTCCTACAGACTACTGGAAGTAGATAGTTTATGTGGTCTTGCACTTGGACGAGAAACCAACTATTCTACATTATTCTACATTAAAAAAGTGTTTTTCTGCACCGTTGTGGCAGAAATTTCCTGATCTAACTTGTCTGAGTTGAGGATTACTAGTGGAAGGCTTATTATGTGCTTTCTTGATTGGTAGCTACCTTAAAACTTGTTTCTCTTTGCTCATATTTAAGCCTCACATTTGCGTGGACTTTGGCATAGATACTCAGAGCTGCTCATCTTTTGACAACTTTGGTACTGACTGCTGACAATCTGCTTTCACCTGGAGCACTCCACTACTGAATAGACAAACCTAAGTTTTTTTTTTGCAGTTCTCTTATATACTGTGACTGTTCTTTAGCAATTTCTTAATCTATTTGCTGTTATTCTTGCGCATTATAGCTAAAAAAGGTACTATCTACTGCTGCTTTAAGTAGCTAATTACACTGTATTACATTGTATCTGTTAGTTGTAGGACATTTGTACGTACTTTGTGTAGTCTTGTTGCACTTGGGCTCCAAACTAACTATTTTACATTAAGCAGGTGTTTTACTGCACCCTCGTGAACTGCGTGACCTAACTTGCATGAGTTGGGGATTGCTGGTGAAAGGTTTGTTGTGTGCTTCCCGAATTGGTAGCTAGCTTAAAACTTGTTTGTCTTTGCTTATATTTAAGCCTCACATTTGTGAGGTGCTGCTCTCCACTCACCAGTGGTTAGCAGTGTCCTAAATAGATGCAAAAGCCTAAAAGCTGTCAATGAAACCCTTCCAAGCTTTTCTGCTGCTCTAGATGAAACTCAGTTGTCCACTGAGCAGTGTTGCCTTATTAATCAAACTTAGCCTACACAAAGTATATGCCCCTCTTGCAGTCTTGGTGCTACCACTGCAGTCCTGTCAAATGTATCCATTCTCTTCCCTAATGAAGCATACAGTAAGAACCTGCTGTCATGGGCGGGCAGTTTCCCATAATCTGTCTGGCCAGCCTGATAGACATGGGCATCCTGAGACAACGTAGGAGTTGTATCATTTATACTGACAACCACTTACTCCTGAAACAAACAAATACCGTATGGGAGAGATGTAGTTACACTATGAAATTGGAGGCAAGACTTTCACATAAGGCCAAATCAAATGCCAAACAGGTTTTCATTCCAAGACTAAATAAGGACAGGACACATACGCTCACATATGCAGATCAGAGGCCTCCCAAACGGAAACCACTTAGACAGATACCAATGCAAAAAACAACCACAACACATAATAACACACAATCCATTGTCTCAACAAATAAGCCCATAAGGTGTTATACCACAAAACCTAATGTACTGGTCATAGTTGAGACACACAGATGTTCCCCTCTACAGGGTGGATAAGGAGCAGGTTACGGTTAGTTGCCTGTCAGATGCCATGATCCATCAAGTCACTCAAGCGCTCAAGTCACTCAACCACAAGTACTTGTATGACTCCATCAAAGTCCATATGGGGATGAATGACTTGAGACATACTTGACTGGATTATATGAGGAGAGACATGACTGAGCTTTTAGATTATGTGTCACAGGCAGGTATAAGCCTAGCCTTAAGTGACATTCTACCTTCTCCAAGGATGATGCCACAATGCAAGCAAAAAATGATTGACTTTAACAATTGTCTTAGTTTCTGTTGTTAGTCCAAGAGGATCCAATATCTGTCAGCCTGGGAAGACATTGTCAACAGGCCACGCTGCTTTGCCAGTGATGGTCTGCACCTGCCTACTCTAGGCTATTGGATACTGACAAAGGTATTAGCCACCACTATTGTGCCTTTTTTAGGCAGGGTCAAAATAACCAACCTCTCAACATAACAAAATCTTATCTAGATAAACTAAAGATACTACTGCTTAATGCTAGGAGTCTAAAGAAGAAACTGCACTCCATGAAAGCACTCCTCAATTTGGAAGATGCTAATGTCTGTGCAGTTACAGAAACATGGTTCAAAGGCATAGAAAGCACCCCAGCCATGCATGGCTACAATGCCTTCTATATGTTCAGACCACAGAGTGAGTGTGAAAGAGGTGTATCCATCTTCATTATGAATAAGTACACTTCAAGACAAGTCAAACAGTATGACTATCTTGAGCTACTCTACGTGCAATTAACCATAGGCAAAGAACCTAACACATCATAGCTAGTTATACGTCCCACACCATGAAACACGAATAGCAAACCACATACTTTGACTTACTGAAGTCACTTGACATAAAGCCTAGCACCGCATGGGTGATTTTAATTATCCTACCATTGACTGGGCAAAATACATGACCACAAATATGCTGGCTCAGAGGTTCTTGAATTTTGTCAGTAATAATGATCTGGAACAGCTAGGCAGCACACCAGCAAGAGGCTCAATTTTCACGAACATAGTACTCACTAACATATGAAAGCACTGAATCCCCCCTCCCCCCCCCCCCCCGTGTGATGTCCTCTCTGCTAAGATCTGACAATAAATCAGTCTTGTTCAATGTAATTATAAGACCAGATAGCCCATGAAGCTCAAAAACACTTAAGAATTCTTTAAAGACAAATTACCTTTTACTAAGTAATGGTGTAAGAAGTTTCAAAGCCCCTTTGAATGCAGATAGCAAACACTCATATGCAGAAATGTACACCAATGCCCTGTATAACCATTTAAGTGGTTGTATAGAATCAGCTGTATCTGACCAGACTAAAACCAGGTCTTGCCGAAAAAACAAGCCACGCTGGTGGACCCCTAGTATAAACAGGCTATACAACAAGAGAAAGAAACTAATGTCCAAGAACAAGATGGGACTGGTTCAGCAGAGGAAGAAATCCTCCATTTAGCTTAAACAAACACATTAGAGATCTTGTCAAGTCTTTCAAAGCTAATTATTAGGCAAAAATAGCCCTCCTAGCTAAAGATAATCATAAGGCATTCTTTAACTACACCTGAAATCTAAAAGGGAATACCAAGCTATGTGCTGAACTGGTTGTGTATGACATCACTCATACTCAACTGGAGGTAATAGCTAACCTGCTAGCTGACAGATTTGGAGCAAACTTCACCCCCCTGTGCCTTCCAGTCATCCCCCAAAGTATACCTGCCATTTTCCTCATCCTATTATCTCAAGAGAGCAGGTCATCTCGGTGTTCTCCAAGGCCAAAAATATGGCATCAGTGGGACCAGACAACATGCCTGATTTCCTTTTAAACAACTTAAAATATGACTAGCAGATCCACTTGTATCCCTGTTTAACCACAGCCTGTGAACTGGCTATGTTTCAGTTTAATGGAGGACAGCAACAGTAATTCCTCTGCACAAAGGGGGACCATCAACTGACCCTGGGAATTATAGGCCCATACGCTTTGACTAGCCTAATCTGCAAGGCCATGGAAAGAATCATTATGGATATTATTAACAAGGACATAGCTTAGCTACAAACTGTGGACCCAACCCAGGTCAGGTTCATTAAAGGTAGATCATGCCTGTTAAACATGGTTGATTTCTCTGAGGAAGTCACCAAGACCTTGGATGAGGGAAAGGCAGTGCATGCTACCTATCATTTGACACAATCCCCCACTTGAGTATTACAGAGAAACTCTTCCAATTGGAAATTAACCCCTATATTAGCAGATGGCTAGCCAATTGGCTCACTGACAGGACACATACTGTAAAAGTGGGTAACTTCACCTCTAGCAAAATAACACTCACCAGTGGTGTACCACAGGGTTCTGTGCTGGGGCCCTTACTGTTCAGAATTTGTTTTTCAGAAGTCAGGCAAACTTGGATGGCCTGTGGCTAGCCAAATTCACTTACGATTGCAAATTAGGAGCAATCACTGAGTCCCCCCAATGATGTTAATACACTGCAGACACGGTTAACTTTGGCCATTTCATTATGTACTAAGTCATCTTAACAACACTTTCTGCTAAATAAAGAAACTTCCATTCATTAAGAATACTGAGTACTGGTCTTTATTTCAACAAATATAAGGATGAGATATAATTTAAGGACTGAGTTAAGATGACAACAGTTATCCGGACCATATCATCATGCAACCAATAAGACAGATTAAACCCAGCACCATCAATAAAAAGAAGGCACCCACTATCACAGAAGGCTCTCTCCTCCTTGAGAGACCCCACAACACAACAGGACAAACCACAAGGCAAGTGTTTTACACTTTGATGGGGTTAACTCAGATAAATGTTTGGTGCTAAAGCCATGGATTAAAGCTAAATGTAAAAAAATGCATTATTTTTCCCACTGGAAAAGCTGACACCTCTGCAAATTATATCATAGATGGCAGCTCCCTGAGTGTAGACCCAACGGTAAGTTATCTGGGTACTCAGGTTCATAGCAACCTGAACTTTGACCACCATGTATCCACAATAGTAAGGAATCCACACCCCCACCAGGGGCAACAATATCCTAGACCTAGTCATTACCAACATGAGTGAACGGTTTTCCACACCTGAAGTCAACTCCTCATTAGTCCGATCCAACCATAAGCTTATCACCCTTGATATCCACATCCCGCCCCCACCCCCCATTAAGGAAACCATAGTAAAAAATTTCTCCAAAGCCAACTTCATGCTTCTTAAGACAGAAGTGGTGAACTTCATGACACCCATGCAGATGGACAATACAGTTACAACTGCTGAATCCTACACAAATGCACTCTATAAGCACTTACAAGAGTGTATGGCTCGTGCTATCCCAAACAGAACCAAGACACTATCCTCCAAATAAAGGAAGCCAATCTGGTGGTCCCCTGCCATAAACAAACTGTACAACAGAAAGAAGAAACTGTTGCAAAAGAGAGTAAAATCCCATGACTGGAGGTGCTCCCTGGTCAGCCTCAGTAAGAAGCTGAGATCCCTTATAAGATCCTCCAAAGCTAGCTACAAAAACAAAAGTGCCACTAAATCCAAGGAGAACCACAAAGCATTTTATAGCTATGTCAAGAATCTAGATGGTAACACCCAGATCTGCTCTGAGTTACAGCACAAAGGCACGAAAATTACAGAACCAACTGATATTGTCAACATCCTGGCAGATAGGTTCAGTGCTAACTTTACCCCCCTCTCACCCTCTAAAGGGCCAATATCTATACAGGAAGAATGCAGAGTCCCTGTAATCACAACTACGCAGGTAAAAGCTGCACTCTCTAAAGCCAAAAACACAGCATCCATGGTACCGGACAACATCCCAGGCTGCATTTTACATGAACTTCAGAACGAACTGGCTCCCCACTTAAGTGCATGTTCAATATTAGACTCGCATCAGGCTTTGTGCCGACTGAATGGCGCACAGCAACAGTTATCCCGCTCCACAAAGGGGGAGCCACCACTGATCCCAGGAACTATCGACCTATTAGCTTGACGAGCCTGGTCTGCAAGGCCATGGAACGTATTATCATGGAACTCATAAACAAAGACATTGGTAACCTCCAAACTCCGGATCCCACCCAGTTCGGGTTTGTGAAAGGCAGATCATGCCTCCTGAATCTGAACGACTTCTTTGAGGCAGTCACCAAAGCCATGGATGAAGGTAAGGTGGTTTACACAGCCTATCTTGACCTCACCAAGGCTTTTGACACCATCCCCCATTCTGGAATTATAGCTAAACTCACTAAACTAGGTATAAATCCCTATGTCACAAGATGGGTTGCCAACTGGCTCACTGACAGAACCCACACTGTAAAAGTTGCAGACTCCAAATCTGACCTCAAAGCAGTGACAAGTGGAGTACTACAGGGTTCCATCCTGGGACCTCTCCTGTTTGGTATCTACTTCTCTGAAGTACAGGCTAACACAGAAGGCCTCTGGCTAATGAAGTTTGCAGATGACTGCAAACTAGGAGCCATAGTCAAGTCCGCAAATGATGTGGACATCCTACAGAAGGGCCTCACTGAGACAGATGCCTGATGTCAGAGCCATGGCCTCAAGCTCAATGCCAAAAAGTGCAGTGTCATCCCCTTTGGTAAAAACTCTGTACCCATGAACTACCACATAGGCAACAATTTACTTAACACTGAATGCGTGATAAGAGACCTTGGGACCCAGGTGGACAGTAGTCTCTCCTTTGATAGTCACATTGCCACAGTAGTCAGGAAGTCCTTCTATGTGGCACACCTCATCATAAAAGGGTTCTCATCCAGGAAAAAAGAGGTCAATGTTCCCCTCTACTCATCACTCATTAGACCCATTATAGAGTACAAGGTCCCTTTTGGAATGTACCTCACAAGACATCTGCAGCAGCTGGAAAGTCCACAGAAGTACCTCACAAAGATGATTACTGGCCTCAAACAGATGCCCTACACTGACTATCTCAAAAAACTCCAGCTTTACTCCGTAGCATATCACCTACTCCGAGATGATCTCTGCCTAACATATAAAGCTATGTCAATCCCAGAGCTGTTGGACATGCTACACCTAAAGAAATCCCAATCCCTCTGAGCTACATGCTCTAGGGACCTAAACTTTGTCACCACAATAAACAGGACATGCTGGAGGGATAGCTTCCTGTCCCAGAAACTTCCTATACTCTGGAACAAGCTACCCATCTATGTCGAGCAAAGTTCTTCATTAGCACTCTTCAAGAAAAAACTTGATGAGTGGATGGGAAATAGGAAATACACCCTGAGGATCACTTCTATGTCTCTGCTGGACAGTGGCACATGAAAATAACTTTCTTGGGTTGCATAAGCTATGGAACCTTGCTGGCTAGTCTTACGTAGGCTCTTGGGCTGATAGCCTAGTACCTACCTATGAACCTATGAACCGATGAATCCTTCTATGTGGCACATCTTATAAGTAGGGTTTTTCATCTAGATCTAGTGATGTTATAACTCCATTATACTCAGCCCTCATCAGATCAATAATTGAGTACAATGCTCCCTATTGCATGCACCTTTGCAGACTCCTGCAACAATTGGAGAGACCACAGAGGTGTCTCACCAAGAAATTATAGGTTACACAAAACAGGTCTTATGCAAAAAGACTAAAAGCCCTGTCACTGTATTCTCTCTCCTACAGGTTGCTAAGGGGTGACCTGTGCCTAGCTTAAAAGGCAGTCTCTGACCCGGCCCTGATGGAAATGCTACACATTTGTAACTCAAACTAAATGAGGGACACTCACTCTGGGGATCTTAACCTATCCTCTGACATGAACAAGTCATGTTGACGAGATAGATATATCTCCCAGAGACTGCCACTTCTCTGAAACAAGCTTCCAATTCACATGAAACAGAGCCCCTCCCAGACCCTCTTTAAACACAACCTGGATCAATGGATAGGTGACTGCAAATTCACTCCTGGGGTGGTGCCTATGTCCCTCCTGGGCAGAGGAAGTTGTTATGAACTACCATAGACTCTTGCCTCTGTAAGCTTCATTCACCTAACCAGCGACAACTGTGGAAACTCAGGATAAATCTAGCTAGGCTTGTAAGGGGTCTGGGGCCATTAGCCTAATAACCTTCTAGGATCCTATGCACCTAAAAGATGATGGCTTATAAGGTATCAGCTGATGTAGTGCTGACAGATTGCTGCATATCTACAAGTTTAACAGCATTAGAGCTACCCAAAGGACCTAAACTGCATTTACAGCATAAATACTAAATGTTGGAGGGAAAAGTACATGTTTCAGAGACTATCCCTTCTCTGGAACAATAGGCTTTCCATCCATGTGATGTAGAGTTTGTCCCTGACCTTATTCAAATGCAATCTGGACCATTGAATGGAGAATCAGAAATTTACCCTTGGGCTGGCATCTAGGCCTCTATTGGACAAAGACAGCTTACAGATGCTGTGACACCTAAACCTAGCTAGATGCCTCTGGGCAATTTATGCTGTCATTTATAAATGGGAAAAGATGGTATGGCTTAAAAACTCTCATAGTGCTGTTAATGTAGTAACCACCTGTAAATTTGTAAATGTGTCTGGATCTAGGTCATCCATGGATCCATTAAAGGAATTAATGTCCTATGCCTCTTATCAACTTTTTTTTCATTCTGTGTGAAAATATATAATAAATTATGGTGCCTCATGGTGTAGTTATATGTAAATAAGCAGCCACGTGCTAATTTCTTCTCCTGGTAAGTCCATGCAATGAAGGGTATTCTTAAAAGTGTCAAAAAACAAACAAACAAAAAAGATAAAACAATACAAATGCAACCGCCAGTGAGGAGACCAAGGAATACAACTAATTATGTAGTATACCAAACATTATTAATTCTAAGAGGGATATAGAATCAGTGCAGACACTCAACTGTTCTTATTTTTGTCCCCAGAACAATTTCTTTGTTTGGCCTCTCAAAACATTAATAGACATTTGTAAAAGAGGGAATAATGTGGTTAGGCAATGATATAAACTCTTGGCAAGATTTACTGTTTTGCAAAGTACTGAATAAAGTTTCAGCAGTCTGCAAACTAGGCTCCCAACTCACCAAATCTATAAGGGAAATCTCCTGATTTCTTACTTAACTCCCACTTAACTCTTTATCACTTAGCCTCTCCCTTTACTCTATCCCCCAATGAATTCTACTTTACTCCCTCTCTGTTCACATCCTCTGCACTATACCTTAGGACCCTACTTATCTAGTCCCTACTAATTGCTCACCAACCCAACATATAACCTACTTAACCTCTTTAAACTTTCTCCTTACTTATTTTAATACCTACCTTCAAGCTACTCCTTATATACATTCGCTTACCATGCCTCCAACAAATATAACACTACTCACCACCTCCCTGCTCTCAGCTATCATACTAGCATCTCTTACCATTTCTTATTCACTTACCTCCTATGAATATCTCTCTCTATCTGAACAAAACCTCTACAGCCAACAGACTTTACCCTATTCTCTCACCTTCTCCATTAACCATTGTAACATAACATGTTACTCTACTTATTTATTACCAAAGTTCCATAGAACAACCCATTTCACTTACTACTCTATCAAAAAGACCTTCAATAACCTATCTAAATTTCTAAAATCACTCAGATACCCTCAGCAACACCCCCTCCTAGATGGTGACATTCACCCAAATCCTGGACCCTATACTGACTCCACCACTAATCCTACCAAGTTAACAGCTCCTATAGTTTTTACTATTAAAAAAAACATCTAACTCCCTCCTGATAGCTCACCTCAACATTAGAAGTATTAATAATAAACTTACCCATCAGCAAAGCACTCCTTGATATATACTCATTCGACATTTTTTGTCTTACTGAAACTTGGCTAAAACCAACTACTCTAGATCAAGAAATCACCCCTCCTGGCTATAACATCCTCAGAAATGACCGTAAAATAAAAAAAGGTGGGGGTATAGCCATTCTCTATAAATCAAGCCTCAAAATTTCCACAGTTAATGTGCTTCCATCACTAGACACCAAATCTGAAACCCTATCCATCAAACTTGAAATAAATAACTCCAAATCTATCTATATAATCTGCATTTATTTACCCCCAGGTAATAACACAAATTCTCTAGAGAACCTACTGAGCCACCTCTCTATCCAACTACCCCAGGAGACTATTATACTTGGTGATGTTAACATAGACTGGTCTACTTGCAATTCCCTAAACCCTACCAACCATATAAACCTCTGGGTTCTCACAACTAATAACAACTACTACAAGAATCCATAAATCCAGTAAAAAGGAAAGTACTTTGGACTGGATCCTCATTAATAGCCACCCTAATTCTTATACTCCTGGAACACTCCCAGATGACATCAGTGACCACATACTTACCTACATTATTAGAGAAAAAGTCCATACTGCAACTACTCATCAACTTAAAACCTCACGCTTAAAAAAATTATTTAATCCAGATAGCTTTATATCTGAATTAAAAGCATGTGACTGGTCACCACTAACCTATCTAAAATTAGACGAAGCTGTTACCTACTTTAATACTAACTTTCTTCAAATCCTAGACTCCCACGCACCTTATCGCTCCACTAGAATAAAAACAAAATCTGCTCCCTGGCTCACACCACAAACCAGACAAAAGATACTACTCAGAAATAAAATCTGGGCTAAATGGAGATCTACCAAATGTCCTACAACCCACCTCCAATTTAAACAGCTAAGAAATGCTACAAAGAAAGATATTCTTAGAGACAAAAAAGACTACTACCTTCATCTTCAAAAAAACAATCAACAAACTCCACAAAAATTCTGGTCTGCCATAAACAAACTCCTTCAGCCAGGTCACACTACTACTCCAGACCAGATCGGTTTCAACAAAAGTAACTCCAACATGATCCCTGACGCCTTTAATAACTACTTTACAGAAGCCATTAAAACCCTGGCTAATTCTTTACCGCCCATTTCTGTATCCCAAACAAATACCTGCAATCCTACATCACCTACCTTTCAGATACAACCGGTATCTACACTCTCATCTGTAAGCTACTTCAAAAATTAAAACCTTGCACCCCTTCTGCTGACCGACTCCCATCTGAATACCTTCAAATAGCTGCAAAAGCCATAGACTATCCCATTTCTATCCTTATTAACAGAACTATCTCTGAAGCTAGAATCCCTACTCTATGGAAGATATCTCATATCATCCCCTTACATAAAGGAGGACCATCTACAGAGCTTTCTAACTTTCGCCCTATTGCTTTACTCTCCCCCTTAGCTAAGATAATGGAAAAATGTATTCACAAGCAGCTACTTAACCACTTACTACAAAATAACCTATTGGCTAACTGCCAACATGGCTTTAGGCCAGTTCACAGCACATCTACTGCCCTTTTATCCTTTACCGACTCTATATACAAGAATCGCAACAACTCTTTCTCTTCTGCTCTATTTATCGACCTGTCAAAAGCCTTTGACATGGTAAACCACAACCTGCTGCTTGACAAACTAAAGGCTCATTCTCTCAATCCCCAAGCCATACAATGGTTCAGATCCTATCTGGAAAATAGACAGCAAGCAGTACTTTGGCAGAACAGTCTATCTTCACTACTTCCTGTAAACATTGGAGTCCCACAGGGCTCCATCCTAGGTCCCCTACTCTTCCCCTTATTTATCAACAACTTACACATCAACATACCTCAAGCCACCTGCATTCAATATGCAGATGACTCCACATTAATATGTACAGCCAATGATATATCCTCTCTCCATTCCCTCACACAAACTGTTTTTCAGAATGTTGAAAACTGGTTTATGCAACACTGCCTCCTCTTAAACCCAAAAAAAACAAAGCTATTGCTTTTTACTCCTTCTCATAAATCAGCCACTCCTTTCTTCTCTATAACCTTTAACAATGGTACCAACATCTTCCCAGACACTACAACCCGTCTACTAGGGGTAACTATTGATAATCATCTCAATTATGATGAACACATAAACTCCACCATTAAGTCTGTTAACAGAAAACTTGGCTCACTCTATAGAATAAAAACCTTCCTTACCCCCTCTGCAAGGAAAACAATTGCTCAGACCCACCTCATTTCCACCCTCTTTTATGCCTCTGTCATATATACCAACCTATCCAAAAGCAACCTCACTAAGCTCTCCATATGTTATAATAGCATAACTAGATTTATCACAAGTTCCCCCTTTAAAACTCACCATTGTCTTAACATCAAACAACTAGGGTGGCTGGAACTGCAAAACCATATACTCTTTCAACAATTGCTTATAACACAAAAGATTCTACACCTCCCTAACAACACTCCTATCTTGTCTAATCTTATTACTCCTTACAATAATCTACCTACATTACGCTCTGCTAACAAGCTCCTAGTTTTATCCAGCAAAGCTAATAACAAAGCTGGTGATTCTCTTTTCGCTAACACCGTAGGTAAAGTCTGGAATCAACTTCCTGCTGAATTATCTTCCATTAATTCTACTTTTCTTTTCAAGAAACATCTTAAAAAACATCTGAAAGCACACTGGCTTTGTCCATGTACTAACCCCCACTGATATCTTTTTTCTTCCATTCTATAATCTTAACTCTATTCCTACACCTGTATCCACTGCCTTCAACTCTACTCCTACTCTCCTATAATGAGAATAAGATACATTTATTATTCCCTTTATCTAATAATTGCTCATACCTTTCTAGTGTGATTTTGTAAAAAAAAAAATATATTTGTTTATTTTATGTTTTCTGTATAGAAATGCTTAGTTCAATTTATTTAGTATTGCCTAGTTTTAATTCTGTAGAATTGCTTAGTTTAACTTTGTCAATTTCCTGTTTGGAGCTTTTCTCCCTGGGCATCTACTGAAAATGGACATATATCCAGCTAGACTAGCCCGGTCAACAAATGTAAAATAAATAAATAAATAAATAATTTATGAATATGATTCTCAAGATATTTCATAATGCTTCCTTTTTGCCCCAAGAAATTGATAAAGTTGCAATACTGGATTAAAGCCAGGAGTTTGAGGTTTGTATAATGGTCAATGGGCAGGATTCATGATGGCTTGCACAGAGTCTAAGAGTCGTGTAAGACTCCATGCAGCCATTGCGATCTAGGAACAGCCCGAAATACCGTGTAAGAGACCAGATAAAACGTCTCTTACACGGGCAGGGCGTGGATATGCTAATTACCTCACTTGCAGCCGAAAGGCATGCAAATAAGGTAGATTACCGATCCATGAAGCTGAAACCAGCCCATGTAAGAGTCATGTTAGGTGCAGAAATGTACTCAGTTGACAACTGAGTACGTTTCTGCAAATAACACAATGGAGCCATGACAGCTCTAAATAAAGTGTGCATATGTATCAGGCAGCATGCCAATGGCCAAATATGTGGCCATTGGCACGGTAACCTGATGCAAACATGAAATAAAATATTTTTTTTTTCGGCGATCGGCGACGTTTAAACGCAGCGCAGCCCCACGCAAACAGGCTGCGCTCAATAAGACATAAAAATAAAGGTTTGTAACCAACAAATGTGGGTTTTATGCAATGCATGGATTTACAATGCAGGGACTAGCAGACCGAAAACAACATGGCCACCGTTTAGTTGTTGCTAAGGGGGGAAGCTGAGTGTAAGACACGTAACTAGGCATTAGTAGGCAATCCTATGTAAATGAGTGGTAGGATGGTGAATCGCACTGTCACATAGCAAATGAGCACATCCCGTGTAGTGTAAGAGTTATATAAGGGGGAGTAACAGAGTAGGAGATAGGTGACATCACAGGGGGGAATGTTAGAAAGAAATCAAGCTTATTGGAGCAAAGTGGTATGTGAAAGATGTCAGTCACACAGCATAGAAAGAGGAGTGTCAACAGATAAGCATGGGAAAGTCAAGAAATGGAAGGTGTACACTGTGGCTAACACCAAAGTTTCTTGCTGTGTGTGTGCATGCGCGCATATGCGCATTGGGAGGTGTGAGTAAGACAGAGTGCACGCGTGTAAGGCAGAGTAAGCATGTAGGAGCCTGTTTAAAGATCTGTAAACCTGTTTGCACTGGTGTGTGCGTGTTTTAACCCGAATAAGCAGATTGTAGTCCGTGTAAGCAAGTGTGCGTGCTTGGTAGCCACTGTGAGCGTGTTTTCGCTGGTATGCACACTGCTCCCCCCTGAGGAAACAGAGAGGGAAAAGGAAGCAGAAGAAATAGTAGGAAGCTAGCAGGGAATACTGGTAGAGTTAGCAGGTGAAAACAATTAGAAGCAGGCAATTACACAGGCAGAATACTGGCCCAGCCCAGCACTTAAAACACTGCAAACAGCATTGCAGTATGTTTCTCTCAAGAGACACTGCAAGACAGGAATAAGCTATTAGAAGTGAAAACTGAAAAAGCTGCACTCAGACCAAACATGCTAGGGGCTGCCATAGCTGTTATAAGGAGACATAGGAGACTTGCTGAGGGTGGTGACAATGCAAATGCTGCCAGACAACCCACAGTGAGGAGACGGAGAAGAGTGTACAGGCCCAGGGTCACCTACCAGGGGTTACATGAACTGGAGATTGTGGAGCACTATAGAGTGGACAGAGACCTCCTGCAGCAAATTGTTGAGCTGTGCAGGCCACGCCTCACACACAGAACCAACAGAGGGGAACCCATCCCAGTGGAAACCAAGGTATGTGTTGGCCTAAGAATACTAGCAACAGGTACCTTCCAGAGACCAACTGGTGATATGATGGGGTATTGGCCAGCAATATGCATCTCTTCCAGCAAATAGCAGAATACCCTGAGGTAGTGGGTGCAATAGACTGCACGCACATACGCATCAAAGCACCAGCCGGTGAGCGGGGTAGGGCCTACATTAACCGCAAGGGCTTCCCCTCCATCAACTGCCAGGTCATGTGTGATGCCCAGGGCATAATAATGAATGTGTGTGCTGGCTGCCCTGGAAGCTACCATGATTCCCATATCTGGCATTTGACACAGCTGTACCAGACATTTGCCAATGGGGACATTCCACATGGTCACTTAGTGGGGGATGCTGGATATGCACTGGAGCCGTGGCTGATGACACCCATCAGAAATGCACACACACCTGAACAAGAATGCCATAATGAGGCACACGCACAAACAAGAAATGTAATAGAGCGTGTGTTTGGGCTGCTCAAGTCATGGTTCCAGTGCCTGGACACATCTGGTGGAACCTTGCAGTACTCACCAACTACATTTACCCAAATTTTCATGGTATGTGCTATGCTACATAATATGATTCTGCGAAAACAGCTGCAGCAGGACCAGCATAGGGCCGGGACAAACAGCCCCCCACCATTGCCAAGGCCATCACAGGCAGAGTGTGACTCGGAGGAGGAACAACCTGAGCCTGCCCCAGTAGGTAGAAGGAGGCGTGCCCAGTATGCCCTGGCCTTGGCAAAGAGGCAACGCTTAGCACATACACTGGCTCAGTAGGAACCCAGGGAATGATACCCCTCTCTGACTCACTCATATAGTAACAGGGACGCCTAATATGACACAACCTGCTTTCAAACATGTACAGGGAGTGTAGTATGTGCATCCGACATAGGCAGCCCTACAGCAGCACCTGAGGCATGATTGCCACACACAGTGAAGACAACAAGATCAAGTACAATAATTGGCTGAAGTATTGCTGTTAGCAAAGGTGAATAAATGGCTGACAGCATGGGATGACATGCTGAGCAAGACATGATGCTCCACCTGCTAGGGATCACCAAGCACACTTGGCTGTGTGGATACTGGCAAAGGCTGTTGTCACCCCCACTGTGCCTTGAATAGGTAAGGCTGGAAACACAAACCCACCACCATAGGTAGCAGAAGGGATAACAACCTGGACGTAATGCTACCCAATGCCAGAAGTCTAATCTGCAAGGTGCATGCAAACCAAACCCACCACAGCATGGGGAATGGTAATATCTGTTCTGTAACAGAAACCTGGGTCAAGGCCCAGAAGAGCACCCTAATACTACCAGGTTATGCCTTATACCATGCTCTACAGCTCCAAAACATGGAACACGCTACAATAGGAGTGTGGCTATCAGTAATTGCCAAGGATAACCACAACCCCAGGTTGGTACCACAGCAAGAAGCAGCATGGACTATCCACGGGCAAGTAACAGTGGCTCAAACTGCATCCCTGTTTGCAGCCTGGTACAGACCACCCTATCAAACCCAGGAACCCCAGCCAGCCTTCATTAAGACACTACAGAGTAGGAATGTCTCAACAAATACCAAACAAGGCACACACAAAGTATGACATAGGTGGCAATCCATTATATATGGAAGAAGAAATCAGGGACCTAGGGACACAAGTGGACGGTAACCTGTCATGTGACACTCACATTGCCAAGGTGGCCAGGAAGACCTGCTATATTGCCCAACTTAATATGAAAGGATGCACATGTAGATCAAGAGAGGTCACTGTGCCCCCATACTCTTCCCTTATCAGGCGAATACTTGAGAACAATGCCCCAGTTTGGATGTACCTTACCCGACACCTGTAGCAGTTAGAAAGACCCCAAATGTACCTCACCAAGAGGATAAAGGGTCCAAACATTTGTCATCTGCTGCCTGGCTGAAGAAACCACAGCCCAATTCACATGCATACTGCCCAGACAGAGGCGATGTATGCCTGATGTACAAGGCCATGTCCAATCCAGAATTAATGGACATGCTCCACTACAGAAACTCCAAATCCAGCAGAGACACCACAGTGAGATATCTGAACCTCCACACATAGATAAATAGGATGTGCTGGAGGGACAAGTCCACAACCCAGAGGCTCCTTACACTCTGGAACAGAATCCCAGTCCATGATAGGCTGAGCTCCACACTCATACACAACAATTGAAATCCAGTCATGTGCATGGGAGATAGTAGGTGTACACTGGGGGCCATCCCTGTGTCACATCTAGTAAAGTAAACCCCAAATGGGCATAATATGCACATTGCAAGGGGTGTCGAAAGACACACACAGTCTGTCTATGCTCCAACATGGCCAGGGCAGATAGCCTAGTATGAACCTATGAACCTATGACAATACAAATTGTGCAGGACACAAAGGATAATCACACAGCTGTCCTAACTGATGGTAGAAACCATGGTGATAATCCACACATATGCTCTGCAGTACTCAAATATCACAAACAATACACCAAACCCACACACATTGCCAACATCCAAACTAACAGATTCTTTGCAAACTCCCCACCAGCACCAAACTGCCAAATATCTATCCCAGCAGAGTGCTGGCCCCCTGACATTGCAGATGCTGAGGTAACAGCCAGCATCTACAAAGCAAACCACACAGCATAAATGGTACCAGATGGTGTCCTGGGTTGTGTCCAACAAGTACTGTAAGAAGAATGGAACACCAAATAGCACGACTGTGCACTCACCGTCTTACCACAGGATATGTACCCAAAGAGCAGTGTACAGCAACAGTGGTCCCTCACCACAAAGGTGGTGACTGAATGGATACTGCAAACTACCACCCCTCAACCCTGACTATCTTGGTTGGAAAAGTAATGGAGAGGATGATCATGGATCCCATGAATAACGAGATTGGGTACCTACAGACATTGGACCCTACCCAGTGTGGCTTTCATAGGGCAGATCCTGCCCTTTAAACATGTCTGACTCATGTGAAACACGCACCAAGGCCATTGATGAGGGGAATGTGGTTCACACAGCCTATCTGGACCTTGCTAAACCCTTCCATACAATACCCCAGTTGTTCAGTACAGATAAGCTCACCAGCCTAACTATAAACCCCTATCCAAGTAGATGGGTTCTAAACCAGCGCAAGGACAGAACTGACCTGGTCAGACATGCTGCAGCCATGTCAGACTACAAACCAGGTACAACTGGCATCCCACAAAGCACGGTCCTGGGACCTCTCTTGTATGCTATATATGTCACATAGGTACAGGCCAACATGGAAGGACTCTGTCTGAACAGGTTCGCAGATGACTACAAACTGTCCACCATATCGGACCCTCCAGCTGACACAAGCATCCTACAAAAGGCACACATAGAAACAGACAAGTGGTGCCACAGCCATGTCAGCAAGCTAAATGCAGAATAGTGTATAGTCATCCCCTGTGGAAACACAGTACGTGGCCACAAATTACCACATAGGTGTTAACCCATTAAGTACATCAGGAGCAATAAGAGACCTGGGGACACAAGGTGATAGATATCCTGCATGTGACAACCATGTGTCTGTAGTGGTTACAGAAACATACCATATACCCACCTAATCATGAAGGTAAGCACAGCTAGGTCATGGTAGGTCATTGTGCCTCTCCAGTCATCCATTAGCAGCCTCACAATTGTGTACAATGGCCCTTGTAGGATGTACCTTAGCAGACACTTGCATCAACTGGAAAGACCCCACAAATACCCCACCAGGAGGATCTCAGAGCTGTAACAGATGCCATGTGTTGCCTGATTAAACAAACTGCAGCTCCACACAGTGCCATACCATCTGGCTGGAGGTGATCTGTGCCTGATGTATAAAGCCATGACCAAGCTGGAATCAATGGACATCTGGCAACATGTAAAATCTGAATGCTGGTGACCTATGCAGATGACAGGCCTGAACCCCAGCACAGACATAAACAGGACATGCTTTACCAATTGGTCCATAACTCAGAAGCTCACTCCACTCATGACTAAACCCCCAGTATAGGTTATCCAGGGAGTCCCTCATTGACTGTCATCCAGAGGAATCATGATGACTGGATGGGAGATGGTATGTGTACCCTGGATATCACCTGTATGTCACGGGTAGACAGAGGCACAGCACACTAACCTTGACATGTGTCATGTCAAACACCAGTAAATATGTGTGTTGAAGGACAAACACTCTCTGACTAGCATTACAAATGGCCTAGGGCACATGGCCATTGTTTGTCACTGTCCACACAAGTTGTGGAATATATTAACAATGTTGGACAATCCTGTTCTATGTTGTCCATATCTGAACAAATTGCAACATGGTCATATCTGCACAACTGGCCCTCAACCAGTCTGGTGTGCTCACTACAAATATTACAAGCAGTGATAGGACTGAAACCAATGATACTGTCCACCACAGTGAAAGTACTGAACCAGTACACTATACAACAATACACTGTTTGGTCAGTATGAAAGGATGTTGACAACTGTATGCAAACTATCCCATGGCAACCCTGCAGGCACAGCATAATGCCTGTTAGGTTCAGACACAAAGCAGTTGGGCAGTAAGAACACAACCTGACGTCCAACACTCAACTGTACATGTGAAATATAGATGAAGTCCACACACAAGCACAAATATGGTGGACCACAATTCCCAACATATGGAAAGTTCACACTGGGCATGCTCACACACTTAGATAAACGAGACGTGTCAGTCAAGAAGCCATAGAAACTGTGAACTGGGCATGCTCACACACTTAGGCCATGTCACAGTTCAGCAGTTGCACACACATATCTGGCATTTGTATGTGTTAACACAGGAACCTCCCACAATACAGAAATCTGCCCAGTGCACACAGTGAAATTACAACAGAGACATAAGTAAAGTACTGGATCACACTCATATGCAATCATCTGCCACAGTACACAAGTTGTTCATAGAGATAGGGAAAGCTATGGCAATAAAGACCCACAAACAGTATATGAGCAACAGATACTTGCATCCGAAAGGTAAACATATGTCTATAGAGTGCAATACTAGGCTGTTGTCCCTAGAGAATACAGAAGGTTATCCACAGTGTATTTGGCGTCTACCTCCGCAGTACAGTAGGCCACTGTGCCTCAGCAAAGTCAATGCATATATATGCTCTCCCCCTTACTGATGGATAGTGACAGATGTACATACCTCTTCATAAATAATGATGTCAGCACACTATACATATGTCAGGAGCACAAATTATACCCTGTAATTTGAATAGCATGCTCAGCTACTGCGTCTCTCACAAGTGTCATAATATAGTTAGGTAGGGGTTTGAATCCTGCAAGTGCTCAGTGTGTGTGTGTGTGTGTGTGTGTGTGTGTGTGTGTGTGGGGGGGGGGTGGAGTAGTGTGTGTGCAATTCTATGTGTAAGAGAAATGTCCCTTTTGGCAACTAGTACAACTCACCACATGCTGCATATTCCACTGTCTAAACACTGATGATGTCAGCACCCTATAAGTACAGCAGGAGAAAGCAAGCCTCCCAGTAATGCAAATAGCGTGCTCTGCTACTGTGTCTCTCACAAGTGTCATAACACAGTTAGGCAAGGGTTTGCATCCTACAAATGCCATGTGTGTTTTTGTCACACAGTTTGTCCATGTGTGTGGGGTGTTGTTCCCAATATTGCACGACATAGATCATATCAGTAATGTCAATGCACACATGATGATTTGTGTGCCACATACACATATGTACCTGTGACCTTCAATAGTTTCTATGTCTGAAGCCTGCCTCATGTGAATACATGGAATCCGCATTAGACAACTGTATGACTGTGGTGTTCTGTGCAGAGGCTGCATGTGGTATGTGCATATACAGTGTGAGTCATATATGGTGTCATCCTACCAGCGAGGGAAACACGACTGGTCTGGAGCATATAGTCCACATGTTGTTGATGAACAGGTGCAGCATGTGTCCACCTCTTGTGGGAGTGGTAACAAGTTGTTCATAGCAATTCAGTGAATGAATGCTAGGAACCTTCAGCTAGGGTCTTGGAGCTAGAGTAATGCTCACACTCTATGTTTGGGTAGTTGCAGTCCACCCATATAATGGTGTTTGTAGAGACCGTCATATTCCCAGTGTTGTCAGGAAGGCCAAGTGGGTTTCCTGGGTATGGGAGGGTGGTGTGTGTCAGGCTATGAACCTGAAGGCAGTCTAACCCACTGTTAGTTGCACATGGATAGGCTCTGATGCTTTGTGCTGTGCCACCAACCTGGAGGTGTGTGTATCTGTGGTGCCTTTGGATACATCCCCCCTGTTCTGGTTTGGTGCATGTTTAGGGGACAACAAGCATGGTATGAGGTATGACCTGGCAGTGCTGGGGTGCACCTGGGAGCCTTGTACCAGGAGTCTGTTACTGCATGGATATTGCTGTTCTCCATGCTAAGGACAGTGTCCACTGCATGCATCCTGAGGTTTACACTGCTGGCGTTGAGTAGCATTACTATTAGTGTCCTATCCCATGTGATACCTGTGTATGTGGCTATGTAATTTGAGCCTTGCATAAAAAGGCACTATGTGTGTAGCAAGAGCCTCTGCCAATATACAATGGCCCATGGGTGACAGGTGCAAGCTGTCCCTAGCAAAGCAACGTGGCTTGTCTAGCATGTAATCCCACGCTGACAGGCATTTGATCCCCTTTGAATGTCACTGAAACATACAGCAATTGTAGAAATTGATCATCCTGTATACATATTGTGGCAGCATTCTTGGTGAGGGTAAGATGCTACTCAAGGTCAGGGTCATACCAGCCTGTGCCACATGCTCAGAGAGCCCCTCTATGTCCCCTATCATGTAGTCCAGGGAGGTACGTCACAGGTCATTCACACTGGCATGGACAATGACTGAGTCATATTTGTACATGCCTTGGAGTGACCTGTATGCTTGTGTTATGTGGTGGATCATACTGCCCGATGGGCATCTCACCATGACCTTCTCCTTGTTCAGCCTGGTGAATGGGACTGCAGTGTACCTGACGATAGAGGTACCTATTACAACTGTAGCAGGTGTGTTGTTAAGCCATATGGGCTGTGACTGTTTGGCACACAGGTTTTATGAGCAATGTGTTGCACGTGCTCTGTTCTGGCGTAACGTTTGCTTGTGTGTCTGCTTCGCAGGTGTCTGCTGCTCAGGCAGGATGCTATTCTGAGACTCCAAGAATATTCCTGTGTGTTTATGTGTTTGGATTGCTGTTGTGGCAGGTCTATGTGAGACTGGTATTGTATTCTCTGTAGTATCCCACTCCACCTGACAGGGTATGCCAATACTGAGTTAAGAGAGCTTAGCCCCCAGTTTGGCTATGTGGTTGCATCTCTCACATGTGTTGTACGTTTATGGGAAGGGGAGAGGGTTGTCTGTGTACATGAGGCAGCTGTAACATTGCCACATGACTCACAGATTCACAAACTGGACCAGAGAGAAGATTGACAAGTGACCTTTGCACATGCTACCATAGTATTGTGAATCCCATAATAAGTAACAACACATAGGGCCAATGGGGAACAAGGTACTCAAGGTGAGTATGTGAGAGTGTAGTACTCTTGATTTGTTAGTGCTGGCATATATAAATGCTTTCATGAGCAAATGCCAGGTAAGTCATATGCAATGTGTTACAGGCAACTTACATGCAAACAGGACAAACAGTGACGCTCTGTCAAGTGAGACATGGACATCAGTACAGTAAGCAATACAGATGTCACTAGGGATCCACAGAGGCGCTGTAAATCTGCATTGCAGGTGGAATCAGTGTTTCAGGGACATATCAAGCAAACATGCATACCAACAAAGCTACAGTCAGCAGGCCTAGATCTAGACTATGCTACAACAAACAAGGTGTACGACTTCCAGTAGGTAACAGTGCATATATGCAGGCACTATAAGCCTGTACCCAGAAAGTCACAGGTCAGACGGGCTGTGTCCAGCCCCACCTCCCACAAGTGTAATGTAGAATAACTGGCCTGAAACCCAAGTGCTCATACCTGAACTAATACACATTTCAAATAACAGGCACTGAGCCCTCACTCAGCAGTTCCAAACTTTGTAGGATGTATGCTACCTGTTCTGGCACCACAGTATCCTTGACATGTATGGAGACTCTCCCTCCAGTCATAGTTAGTTCTGTGTTTTGGGGCTGTTATGCATGATACGAGGTGTGACCTTGTAGTGCTAGTGTGCTCTTGTGAATCTTGAACCTGTTGTGTATTACTGCACAGATATCAACATCTTCAAACATCCTCATTGCAGAGTCGAGTGTGGACAGCATGCAACTTGCAGTTGACATGTCCATCATTGAGTATCAATACTTACATTTTCTTATCCCCTGTGCTACCTATGTAGGTGGCCTTCTGTTGACAGCCTCACCACCAGTATGCAAAGATGTGCAGACATTACACTATGGTAATTATTATGGGTGTACAAAACAATACAATGACATTCATACTGTAACTGCATCAGGCATGCTGGGATATACCCACAATGATATCATTACACTGCACTGTTGACAACATGATACTATTACTACACTTCTATGTAGTCACCCTGTGCATCAGCATCATGTTAACCTGTTCCTGCACCGATGTTACAGAATGCAGGAGGTGACACAGTTTCATCATATGCACAGCGTGTGTACTTGGTATGCCTGAGTCTGCCACTGATACAATCAATTGACATGTCTGTGTGTGTGTGTTGGTGAGGGACAGCAGTACAAGATGGGGCAATGTTGATGCAGTGTGTGCGTGTATGCGGTAGCCCTAGGTGTTATCAAATCACATGTGTGTATGCATGCACACAGTTCCACCTCATGGCTGCCATATACAGGTGTTTGTGGATAGCCACAGACTGTACCTGCCTGGTCATATAGATCACTGTCTCTGGCCACGGACATGGTACCTGTGCCTGGCAGGGGTGCTACGGACCATATCAGGTACTACGTCAGACTGGGTACTGTCATCAGAAGCAGGTGGTTGGTGACTGGAGACAGGTCCCTGTTGGGACTGTCCAGAGCCATGTGCACGTGGTCTCCTGGGGCGGTCTGATGACAGCACAGACCCAGCATTGCTGGGGCTGCTGCTGGCACTATGGGAGCGGCCGCGGGCCTGTTGTCGTCCGTGACGGCTGCCAGCTGCTGCTGTTGCTGGCATACACCCACATCGACACCTCAACCATCCACCATTGCCCTGGCTCATGGACATGTAGTTGTGGAACAGATCTAATGTGTCCCCCCAACGTCTGTCAATGACCTCGGTGAAATTATGGATGGCAGCCGCAACATCACGCATACTGTCACTCATAGCTGTGCGGCATTCTCTCAGCTCCCTCAGACCCTGTCTGGTGTACCATTCCATACGTGACTGTGCCTGCATTACAGCCCGAAACATAGCTGAGGTTGAAAGACCTCTGTGGGCACTTCTGACAGGGACAGTACGCCCACGGATGCTCCCACGAGAACCCCTGGACATCTGCCTGTGTGGTACCATGTCAGGACCCTGGCCATGGCTGCTTTGTGGGGATGCATGTGCCACTGATACCACATTACCCTGGTCAATGCCCACTGTATCCTGTCCATCACCTAGGGACACTGGTGACAAAGGATGTATTGGCAGGATGACTGTGCGCATTGATGGGGTCGACAGCTGTGTACTGTCGATTGGCTGACCAACGACGGACCCTGGCACACCTCCCTGTGCCATTACACAAGTATCATCATTATCACTATCCACGGCAGCTGATTCAGGTTCCCTGCTGCACAACACCAGAGCAGCACCAGAACCTGTGGGAGTAAGACAGGGAACACAGTTTACAATGTGTACACAATGTCACCACAGATACACACATGCACACATGCACACAGGGCACACATGCACACATTCACACATGCACACAGGGCACATGCACACATGCACACATGGGGCACATGCACACATGCACACATGGACACATGCACACAGGGCACATGCACACAGGGCACATGCACACATGCACACATGCACACTCTTCAGTATATGAGATATCAACACACAGACACAAACACACCTGCAATCAAACACATAGCACTACTGCTTCAGCCTATTATTACTATTAGTATCAAGAGTATTGAAGGTATTGTTATTACTAACTCACCAGCATGGATAGGCTGCCTTGATGTTACACCAGAAGGACCTGCAGTAATGAGACATTTATTGTCAGTGGGCACAACTGTGCCATTGATACTGTGAGTATGATACAGTTCAGTAGTGCAACAGTTGGCTTCCACAGGTCTACTGCTGATATTGAGAATATCACTATTGCACAATAATTACCAAGATAACAGTTACAAACCGAGGACACACCTCACACATGCATAAACTAACAGTGTACAGAACAGTCAACTATACACATGGCATGTTACCTGCATGCTCCATGTCCTGCTGCTGGGTGGCTCCAGCCTCCATCATTACACATGTATGCTGCTGCTGTTGTTGCTGTTGGGCTGGAGCCACAACACTTAGGAGTAGTCCCTCCAGTCTGGTGAGGGGGGATGTCTAGCCACCCCACCACCTGTGGCAAGCTGTTGCCTGTGGATATCCAACGTACGCTGACGGACATTTCTAATTAAATCACTGCAGTGAAGGCGCACCTGCTCATATGTCCGGTTATGTGTGCCTATGTCATTTACCCGACAGACCTGGTCTTGCCACAGTGCAGCCCTCTCCTGCTGTTTCTGGCTGGTGTGGGAAAAGAGTATTGCAAAATCCCACACCAGGCTCTGGTGTATCTCTTCCTCCTCCACAGCGGAGTACACAGGGTTTTGCTGGTGAACCATAGCCCTGAAAAGGAGAAGAAAAATATGTCAGCAATATATGGCACACATAATACACATAATACTCGACTGTAGTGATATAACTTAACCCCCATATATAGCATCTGTCTGTCTATTGGGGGATACACATGTAAATGACCATATACCAGTGCTCAGCCGACAACTGTGCAACAGTACCTGGCACACTCCATATGACAGACTAGTATACTCCAGCAGTCAGCACACTGGTTTAGGTCCAATGCACAGTCTCACACTGGGGGTTTGTATCAAGCTACTGTATGGGGAACATTATCAACCAATGCACTGCATGCAATGCACGTTACATATTTCACTGGTAATGCACACTACTTTTACTTGCCATAACCCTACCTACACCACAGTCAAATACAGGGTAACACAGCACAACATATGGTAATGTAGTATGTTTTGATCGCAATACCTCACACATCTGTCTCTGGCCTCACACCACGGACACACACTACCATGACAGACAGACAGTCATGGTGAGCAATCACACAAGTACATAACATGCACCCAGTCACTGGCACAATCATTCCACCTCACATATTTGGTTTGCAATGGGTTCATGGGTGTGCATTGTGTCTTAGGTAGGTAGTATGCTATTGGCCCTAGGCCTACAGCAGCATACTGTTATGCTACCCTGCCCCTTGTGACACATGTGATGTAATTGCACCTGCTCCTGTCAAACAGTTACGCAGGGTGACTCATATGGCATATTACCTATCTGCATAACATTCAGCAGGGGTAAGTCTGACATCTACTCATTGGGAGCCTTGCTTCTTAATGCTGTGTGGGTTACTCCAGGGTATGTCTTATCTGTGGGTAGGGACCTGTACCTCCACCATGTGCTCTTTACTGTTGTGACAAGGATGACAGACATAGGTAATTTGGGTTGTGGAAGTTGGAGGTGTTACCATGGTTGTTGGAAAACTGTCATGGGTGTGACCTAACTATGTATATCCAGCAGTGGTAACCTCTATGTAGACAGTCTGGGTGCGCTCTCTGGTCTTGTCAGTTACTCTGCATAGGTAATGTGTTTTAGTGCATTGACACAATTACTTACATATGTCTGTGTCCTTCTCCATATCTGTAGCTGTCATGGGAGGTACATGCCGTGTAGGACATTGTGGGGTGTAGAGGGGTACAGTGACCTATATGTCCATAGCTGACACACCATGTCTGCTGACACATTCCATGTACAGGTATTACAGGACTAGTGTGCCACTTTGTATATCAATGGGGAGCCTATTGTACATTTGTTGCTCCTGTTCCCCCCTGACACGTGCAGTGGTGGGCAGGCATGCACATATGTGGTGGTTACTGGTGTCCGTGTTTTGGAATGGGGTATGGTACTCCAGTATCCACACTGGTGTTCACTCCATGCCTTTGTCACCAGGCACCTGTTGCAATACATCTGCACACATGTGCCTCACTCAGTATACATATATATATATATATATATATATATATATATATATATATATATATGGATATATATATATATATATATATATATATATATATATATATATATATATATATATATATATAGATATATAGATATAGATATATAGATATAGATATGGGGGAGAGAGAGAGAGAGAGAGAGAGAGAGAGAGGGAGAGAGAGAGTCAGAAGGGGTGGGATAGAGAGAGAGAGATAGTCATATACAGACATATCTGTTGACAGTCAGATCGGTCTGTCTATGTATATGTATCTACATATATCTATGTATGTATGTGTGTATTACATATATCTGTACGTACATATTCTATCAATCTCCATGTCTGTGCAGTAACTGAAACCTGGTTCAAGGCTCCTGAGAGCACCCCAGCGCTACCAGGCTATACCTCGTATCATGCTTTTTGGCCCCAAAACTCGGGTAAACAAAAAGGGAGGGGGAGTGTCCATATTTATCAAGGACACCCACACCTCCAGGTTAGTGGCAACACATGAAGCATCAGAGACCATCCAGGTGCAACTAACCATAGGCAAAACGGCTATACAACTGGTAGCATGTTACAGACCACCCTCCCAATCTCAGAAACCCCATTCAGCCTTCCTGAAGACATTGTAGGATATGAATGTCTCACCAAACACCATCATATTTGGAGACTTCAACTACCCTAACATAGACTGGGTGCATTATTCTTGCCCAAACACCCTAGCCCAAAGGTTCCTGGAATTCATAAATTGAAATGCAGTGGAACAACTAGTCACCTCTCCCACAAGGGGAGATAATATACTAGACCTGATTATCACAAACATGGGGACAATGTGCTACACACCGGAAGTATACCCCTCACTAGTGACATCTGACCACAAACTAATCACCCTGGATATACATATCCCACCTCTTCCCCCAACACAAAAGACTACAGTGAAAAACTTCTCAAAAGCCGACTTTACACTTCTTAAAACTGAGATGGTATCCTTTAAGCCCACTGGGCCAGTGGAAACCACATCCCACAATGCAGAATCCTTCACAAATGCTTTCTACTGACATCTCCAAGAATGCATGGATCATGCAATCCCAAATAAAATCAAGACCCTCTCCACCAAGGGCAGGCGTCCTGTCTGGTGGACCCCAGCCATGAACAAATTGTATAAGAAATGAAGGAAGCTACGGCACAACAGAGCAAAATCCCATAAAGAGAAGGCATCTCTGATCAGCACTAGTAGAAAGCTACATTCTCTCATAAAAACATCCAAGGCCAACTTTGAGAGAAAAATCACTATGGACACTAAAGATAACCACAAGGCCTTCTTCTGCTATGTTAGAAACCTGGGCAGAAACCCTCAGATATGTTCAGAGTTAGTTCACAATGACAAAAAATACACTGAACACACAGATATTGCCAACATTCTGGCAGACAGGTTCAGTGTAAATTTCTCCCCTCCCTCACCCCCAAAAGAAGAAATACTTATCCCAGCTGAATGTAACCTCCCTGTCATCTCAGATGTCCAGCTGAGAACCACCCTCAGCAAAGCTATAAAGACAGCATCAATGGGACCTGACGGTATCCCGGGTTGCGTGCTACGTGAACTCCGAGAGGAGCTAAACCCGCACATAAAATGCTATTTAACCGTAGCCTTACTACAGGATTTGTACCTGAACACTGGCGTACAACAACAGTAGTCCCACTCCACAAAGGTGGCACCTCTACGGACCCTGGTAACTACCGCCCCATAAGCTTAACCAGCCTGGTCTGCAAAGCTATGGAAAGACTCATTATGGAACTCATAAACAGAGACATTGGGGACTTACAGACACTTGATCCCACCCAGTTCGGCTTTGTAAAGGGCAGATCCTGCCTTTTGAACCTGGTTGGCTTTTTCAAAACAGTCACTAGAGCCATTGACGAGGGCAAAGCAGTCCATACAGCCTACCTGGACTTGGCTAAAGCTTCCGACACAATACCCCACTCTGGCATCATAGACAAGCTAAACAGCTGAAATGTAAATCCAGATGACTGCATACTAGGCGCCATAGTCGATACACCAGCTGACACATACATCCTACAGAAAGGCCTCACTGCAATGGACAACTGGTGCTGGAGTCATGGCCTTAAACTGAATGCCAAATAATGTATAGTCATCCCCTTTGGGAAAAACAAAGTACCCACATATTATCACATAGACAGTAACCCACTGAGTATGGAAAAGGTAATCACAGACCTGGGGACACAAGTCGGTAGTGACCTCTCATTTGACACCCATGTTGCCAAAGTGGTTAGAAAGACTTCCTACCTTGCCCACCTTATCATGTAGGGATTCACATCCAGATCAAAAGAGGTCATTGTACCCCTATACTCCTCCCTTATCAGGCCCATGAATGAGTACTATGCCCCATTTGGTATGTACCTCACCCGGCACTTGCAACAGCTTGGGAGACCCCAAAAGTACCTCACCAAGAGGATCAAGGGTCTCCAACATATGTCATATGCTGCCAGACTGAAGAAACTCCAGCTCTATTCAGTAGCATACTGCCTACTTAGAGGTGATCTGTGCCTGACGTACAAGGTCATGTCCAATCAGGAATTGATGGACATGCTCCACCTCATAAAATCCAAATCCATCAGAACCACAAGAGCTAAAGATTTAAACCTCAGCACAAATACGAATTGGACATGCTGGAGGGACAGATTCATAACTCAGAGGCTTCCCATACTGGAAGAGAATCCCAGTTCATGTTAGGCAGAGCCCCTCACTGACTCTCTTCATGTGAAATCTTGATGAGTGGATGGGAGATCATAGGTTTACCCCAGGGGTCATCTCTGTGTCACTACTAGACAGAGGCACAGTAAACTAATTCTATTATGTAAGGGGGTCTTCACTGTGTCACTACTAGACAGAGGCACAGTATTCTAAATCTATTCTGTACACTTTTGTACCATTACATGGGGTGGCGAAAGCCACATCACTATGGCTAGGCTTATAAATGCCCCAGGGCAGATAGCCTAGTACTAAACTATGACACTGTGAAACTATATATGTCTATGTATTTCTACATCCCTCTCTATCTATGTATAATATATGCATATTATATATACACACACACACATATATATATATATATATATATATATATATATATATATATATATACATACATACATATCTCGATATACATATGTATACACATGATAGATATATATATAATCCTTTTATTTCCACATATGTATACACACAGTAACGTACTGATGAACATCCATTACTGTACAACCTACATTGTACATTGCACTACAACCTACATTGCTATGTGCACATAGCTACCTTCACATACATATGTATGTACAGCCTTCAGTGACAGTTTCAGTATGTCCCCGGCCCTATGTACATCTTCATATACATAGATACAGACCAATAACACATATGGAGGGTTCACAGTATTTAGACTATTATATTAGTACTTTACATTACCTGTGTTTGTTGCAGCTGTTTGCTTAGGCTTTCAGATACTTGGCCTGCTGTCGACTTGTTTGTTTTGTTGTTACTTTTTATTTTTATTTCTTTCTTTCTCTTTCTCTTTCTCTTTCTCTCTCTCTCTCTCTCTCTCTCTCTCTCTCTCTCTGTCTCTACCTCCAGAGGGTGCAATGAAAGTATTGCATGTTTGGACTGGGAGTACAGGATGCTTTTGTAGGTATCTGCACATGTCCATGTGATGGCCTCTGCACCAATTGTTAGCCAGCATTTACTAATTGCATGCAGCCTGTTGTGTAGTGATTGCAGTTCTCACTGTGATTTCAGGACAGTGCTATAAAAAGGTTTGTTAGGTAGGTGTAGCCCTTTCAGATTATCAGGGTGTGGACCATGCTGGTTTGCTGTGGACACTGTTCTGTGAGTGTAAGAGTTGGTATGTCTCTCATATTTCAGGCTGTGTTGTAGACACTGCAATGCATGTTGTACTGTAACCTGAGTATTCCTTCCTCCAGTTTCCTCTTCTCCATGTGTATGTAAACTGACACCTACGACTAGTAATACTGTGTATATGGGTGTGTGTGCTTTCCTGTGGGAAATGTGGTGTAACTGGTATATAGCAGTGGCTCTTGCAATCTGTTGCTATGGCTTCAATATTTGTCCTTTACATTCACTCCTTGTATGCCTGCTAGGTGTCTTTCCTGTAATGTGTTGCTATAGCTTTCCTATTTTCCATTTACATTCACAGCTTGTAATGCTTGCTATATCTGTTTGGGCAGCAAATCCCTATGTGTTTGTTGTGGTAGGGTGGTACTGCATGCAGTGTGGTCTGGCCATGGTGTGGGCCTTGACACTTACAAGGGTATTTGATCATGCTGCTGAGCAGGCCTCAGATACTCTCAGGTGCATCTTTTATCAGCCTCATGGAATGGTACATATCACTGGGATACTCCCATGAAATATTCTGATATTCTGCATTTGTGACTGTGGGTTATTTTGAGCATATGTATTACTACACCATTTGTGACGTGCAAGTGGTGCATACTTTCAGTAATTCATAGTTACCATTGCATGTGTTGTAACACCTTTCTGCCTACTGTTAGTACATTTCACAGGGAGTCATTGGGGCACAGCTGACATTTGTTTTCACATCAGGGGCATCCCTGTAACTCAGTCACAGTTGCTATGTCTGGGCTCTTAACTATTCGACTATGGCAGTGTTTATCCTGCTCTGAGTATGTGTGTGGCTTGCCAGGTGCTACTGTGACATTATTACCTACTAGCTACCAACTAGCATGGCTGTTTCTCTTCACACAGTACTATTTTACACATCCACTAGATTTGACAGTAAATATACATGACATGCTTTGTGTACTAGACTTGCTATATTCCATTTACATTAATGCCTACTATTTCATGATATATTTATTTCAGCACAATGTTCTTGTATAGCAGTCATGGCTTAGTGGTAAATCATGTAGACTAGTGTTTCCAAGGTCCTGGGTTCGAGACTGACAGAGGTATTCTATTTTGCTGCTGAGCAAACTACAGGCCTTGTCATTCAGAGTGACTAAGGCACTTTTAAGCAGTTGTAAGCGGGTTAGCCCTGGTTTGCGCAGAGCTCACGCATGCGCACTGCCACTTAGCTTCGCGCACACATGCTTAGCTAAGCGCACAGAAGCGCACACCCGCTTACTACTGCTTAAAAGTGCTTACTCTTGCGCACACTGGTGCTAATTTCTTTTAAAGAAACGAAAATGGGGAGATAGGAAAATGGTGAAAAAGGGGGCACAAAGAGGGTAGGACAGTAGGAAAACAAGCTCGGGTTTTGCAGGAGGGATCTAGGAAAGGCCCACAGCTGCCCATTTCTTCATCAGCAACAGCTGTGCATATGTTTGTAATTTGGTGTGAAATTTGAAACCTTCCATCCCTGAGAGAGGTGTGAGGACAACAATATTTGTTGTACAGCCAATTGTAATTGCCAGTTTACATGTCCAGCAGACATGTGTGCAAAATAGGCAGCTATGTATGGGGCATAATTTTTTGTGGGTACAGAGTGCCCTTTTTTTTTTTTCAGGTGAGAGTGGTATGTCAGGTACAGGAAGTCAGTATAGCTGGGGAGGTAGGTTGGGGAGGTTAACAGACAAGACAAACAAGATGCATACAGGGGTGGTGTATGACACATGTGGGGGGATACACAATTGACGGGGACGGATGTTTGTATATCTCGAGCCCATGAGCCCACAGATGGCAAGAGTGGAACTGAGATCCCTACCCATGGGCAGTTGCCAGTGTGCCTTCACTGCCCAGGACGGGGCTGTGCTGGGGGCTGTGTAGGATGGGCAGCAGGCACGCCCGTGAGTTGTGCCACCTGAGCCTCAAGCTGGCATAGGGGCACAAGCACAGCATGCCTGATCTCCCTACGCACCACAGTCCAGACACTACGGAGGGTGAGTGGATGTTCTCCTCCAGCCACGCTTGCAGAGGGGGGACGAGCCCCATCCCCTGCCTCGCTTCCACCTGCAGATGGCACAGGGCCACCGGAGAAGGGTCCAGCCTGGGCACTACTGCCAGGTGCACTCGCCAGCTGAGGTGGGAGAGGTGGGTCCGCTGGAACCCGCCTTCCTTGCCGTCCTATGTTTTGCATTATTTTATGACAGTTTGGATTAGTAACGTACAATACCATTCACAATTAGTTGTAACAGCATGCATTAATATTCCCATTAACCAAACACCCATAAATTCAAGCCATTGAACAGCAAGCATAACACATGCATAATTTGAACAACAAAACACAATCCAACCACATGCAGGGTTGATTGATGGCAACAGTCCATCAGGTTTGGATGTATGAACAGGGCACATGCATCAACGTACATGCAAATATGTATGAACCAACAGGACAAATGTCCAGGGGAATTAATTGTGAAGACACATACCCATTTCATGTGGAATGGATTATTTGTGGTTATAGGGTAGGATGAAGAAATATTTCGTTAACATCTTCAAATACCTATACATATGCTGTACATTTCTACTAGCTGCAGATATATACACACTACAGGCCTGACTACAGTTTCCTATGTGTAAACTTATGCATGTTGGTGATGAGAATGTTACTGCTACATTAATATACATAGCATTTTTATTCATACACATTAATATCTGGCTCTGTTCAGCTACAGCATCCTGCTACATTTGCTTTATATGTCTCTAGACAACTGTGGATGTTTGGTATTTCATACAACCATACTCTCTGCATATTGCAAACGTACAGCAACATATCCAAATTGTGGGACACACATTCCAGCTTCAGTACTTTATTCCACACATTTCACTGTTTGGTTGTGGCTGTCACATTCATTTCATTCTGTACTGACTGCAGTATACTTTATTCAGGAGTTATTACAACTTTATTGGTGGATTCATACCTCTTTCTCACACTCTCACTTGTTTTATTTTTACAGTTCAGGATGGTACTTAATTCTAGGCTTTATTGACATGTTTTACTTGGTTACAACAATCCTTTCCAACAGTCTCACTTGTGTCATGTTTCAGATTTTAAACGGGGATATATTTCACACATGCGTTTTACTCAGCTTGTGTAGCTGTAATTTACAGCCTGCTGCAGGTTATGTACTATTATATTACAGGTGAAACATCTTTATTTCAGACTTGTTTCATTTTTATTTTTCGATTACAGGCTGCATCACACTTATGTAATCACACAGTACTAGCAGAATCTCTCTTACACTGTTACTTGCACTTTTTATTAATAAGTGACTACATTGCACTCTTTTGCAAGCTGTCATACTTATATTTTTTAACAGTTACAGGGAGAGAATTACTAACCTGCCTGGTGGCGCAACAGCACAAGCCTATCGGCATGGGCTCGACGGTTCATGGAACGGACAGCTGCAGCTGTAATATAAATGAAGTAATATTGGAATACACATCTCCATAATATCAGCTAGGTTAACTTCTTACATAAATAATTACATGTAACTTACTCAGTAGTGGGGCATTGGGCATTTGCCGGGCCTCCTGGATCAAACGGTTCAGTTGGTCCTGCTTCCGTCTCTTCAGGTCCACATGGTGGTGATGGACCTGTTCACCAGTCCTTGGTATTCCTGTGGCACTGGTGAGATCATGTGCCAACCGGTCCCACGCCTCAGCCTTGTATGCTCCCCACAGGACCTGGCCCTGCATGAGTTGGACCTCATGATCATGGACGAGGAGCCAAACCATATATTTGGACTCCTCAATGCCCCACCTCTGTGCTTGGAAGCAACTACCCTCTCCTACACCTGCCATCCTGACTGCAAATCAATTCCACAATGAGTTATGCTGTGTATTCCCGCCTATGGGGCTTATATATGCCATTTTTCCCGCACTTATCTGTGATTGGCCATTTTGGAAATGTATCAGCTTCACAAAACCTGCTTTGTCATGCTTCTCTTTCCATTCATTCCTATATATATATGCTATTACTGCATTTCTAAGAGCAACTATCATAGCTTAGTGGTTCAGTACTTTGACTATGGTGCTTGGTATCCTGAGTTCGAGCCTGGCCATTGTTTTTTTATTTTATGACTGTCTACACAGGCTAGGAGGTGTGTCTGTGTAAAGGCAGTTTTGATACAGCTTGCTCAACGTTGCCCGCCGGTTAGCTTGTTAGCACGGTGCGCAGCTCCGCGCAAATGGGTTACACTGGTTTACACGTCATTTGGCTGTCAGCATGCATATTACGCTCAGCTCAGCTATGGGCACACAGTTTCAGTGTGTTAAAATGCTGCTCAACCCCGGGCACTCATTTTACACCTGTTAAACCACTGCTCACCTACGGGCAGATATACTCAGCTTGTTAGAGTGTAGCTCAGCTATAGGCACTTCTGACATTTTTATTTTTTTTTTTATTATCACACATTTCTTCTAAATACATGGCCCATTTCATTACATTTTACATAAAATATAATTTTATAAATGTACATATATGTCAGGGAATTGTTTAGTGCTTATTTCACTAAAAATAAAAATTAATGTTGTGGGGGCTGGAACCATGACTGCCTCCTCTTCAGCCAACGTCTCTACCACTACGCTATTGCTTCTTGGCTTACTTTGCATATTTAGATCTTATATGCTTTTCCACTGACTGCTAACTGTAGCTAAGTGGCAAACGAGCGCAATCACGGGCAAACATCTTTAAAACTTATAAAAAAAATATAACATGTTCATTTTTACATTTTATGTTTATAGTCTGTGGGGGCATGTGTTGTGTTGTGTTTGTTGACATTCTGCGGAGTCTGTCGTGGGGGTTTACTTTTGGGACTGTTACTCTTCTGGGGGCGTGTCAGTTTGCAGGACTCGCCCTGTGGACACACCCCCTACTTTCTTACACGGACCGTGTTAGCCTTGGGTGTGAGTCAGCATGCTCTCATGAATATGCATGGCATGCTGACGTCACACCGTTTAACTGCAGCCTCCGTGTAAGACTTGTAACTCTTACACGGAGGCTTCGTGAATCCTGCCCAATGTGTTTACCTTCCAAGCAAAAGGTCCTATGTCTGATCCTCACTAAGAGAAAATTGGATAAGCTTGGTTTAAAATCATCTGCAAGACCAGCTAGCCTAGTACCTATGAAATTATATATCAGAAGCATATCTCTTTTGTTAAATATCAAGATGAACTTATTAAAAACACAAGAGAAAAGAAGCTAACTTGGGATACAGTCGAAATTCCAATGTAACAAAACAGTATTCTCCAAAAGATTGACTACTGAAGATCAAAACACACAAGGTTGACTCCATTGGCTACCACCTTTTTTAGTAATGCAAATGTCAGCAGAGTGTTGTATGAGATCACAGTACAACAGGAAATGGTCAATTGTCCTTTCCCCATTGCAAGCTCAGAGTTGGTATATTTTGGGGGGGTGGGGTCTGGGAGCCTGCTCCTCCCTGAATATAATTATTTTAGCATTTTCAGGTGTTCATGTTTCCACCTTTTGTGGTTAATGTTTTGGTCTGCAGTGTTTTGGTGGTCAAGTTTTTGAATGTATTCCACTAAGTCCGTACTCTTTAAAGACAGAAGCAGGAGTAGCAGTTCATCCACATACTTCTGGTTTTTACACTGTGTTTACAGAAGGACAGGCTTAAGTGATGCTAACTTGTAGCAGGTGATAGATGCTCCAAGTTATTTTTTAAGATGAATTTTAACGTAGGCCTTTAAGTCCATATGCTGGGCTAGCACATTGGGCAGCAAAAAACGTTATGCAGTTTGTACTTGTTATTCATTCTGTTTGGAACAGAGGCAGTCACCTTTCCTATCGCCTTCCTTCTACTTTTAAAATTACTCATTAGTTGGGATTAAGGAAGGTGCACGCTCCTAACAGAAAGTGAGATGAGATAAAGGCACTTCACCACCAACTGCAAGTAAGCTTTGTACAGGTAGCTAATTCTCAGGACTACTCTCAAGCTCTGTATTGGAAGAATGTTTTATTAATAGTAACACTGGATACGGCAGCCTTAGAGATCATGTCATAGCTTAAGCGTTTGGTCTGGCAGATGCTGTACTAAAAATGATACATACTGACATTGCTGCATAACAAACTTGTAGTGGGCTGACATAATCTATCTCAGTGTTCTCAAATGGAATTCATGCAGACAAAGTGTATATGGTAGTTAAACGCACCCTTCACCTCAAGGTTACTGGTACTGACATAATAAGCTACTTTTCTTGCATTTAGGTAAACCACTGGCCTGACTATATATATATTTTTATTATTTTGCTCATAACCTGTTTTTTAATTATAATATATGTAGGGGCTTGCATTTCATTATCACTTACTATAACAGCAAAGCAGAAACTCCTTAAACTAGATCTGCAACAAATATGATGATTGACTCAGGATATAAGCATGCTGGCACTTAAGAATATACGTGCAGCAGTAAAGCATGGCTGTGCAAGCAGTCCTGATGCTTTGAGGCTGCTTCTCAGTATAATAGCAGGTAAGTAGTCCTGTTATACCATTTACTTACCTGCATGCAGCTCAACTGATACGATCTTTATAATATCCCCAGCACCGCCACTCAGAGGTTTCAAAATCGATTCCATTTGATGCAGATGTGAATATCTCCACATTGACTTTAAAAAATTCTGCACCTGCAATTCTTATGCATGTTTCTCTTTTCGTTCTACACATGCCACGACACAAACATCTGACTTTGCTGTTTATACAAGTGTCATTTTTTACACAGGCTTAAATCCACATTAGTTCTCCTAAATGAACTTGCCTATATTTAGAGGCATCCCATGATGCTACCTCTCATATCATTAGTAAGCAGAACAAAATAAAAGTCCAGAATCATGTCAAGTGGTCAGCAGAATACTGCTCCAGAACAAAATAAAAGTCCAGAATCATGTCAAGGGGTCAGCAGAATACTGCTTCTGTGCAAATGGATTCAGCAAAGTGAGTATAAACAATTACTTGCAGTGGCATTTATATACTATATTTAAAAAAAATAGTTACTGATCTAGCACATGGGCTAAGTAAAAATGAGCTAGCAGCATTGAGTGTAACAAAACTATTTTAAATGATTATATGCATTGTCCCTATGTTTCTCTGTAAGCATAGTGATCACCTCTGCTGTACAGAATTAATGGGTATACCTGACGCCAAGGAGCCTGGATGGCCAGCTAAATCACAGCCTAATATAATCCACCACCGGTTCTGGGTAGATTAGTGTTTCCATTTATGATCTGTACCACAGGTGATTATTTGTCAAGAATATTGATGGAAATTTTATTTAAAAAATTCAGCTACATTATTTATGATAGAAAAATGTCTTACAAAGTCTCTCTCTTGCTCTCTCTCTTTCTCTCTCTCTCTCTCTGTCTATCTCATCAATCAGTATTGGTAAGTTTGTTAGTCTTCTAATACTGACTAATTTAGTGCTAGAATGGGGGTGGGGCTATTTCAATAATGCTCATGTGGTCTATTGATTTCTAAGGTGGTCTCCCAGTACTCAAGATACAAACTGCATTCTGAAGTATTTTGTTGGCCTCACTAACATGTTGACCAGAAATGCATTCCTATAGGGTGTGTGAGAGAGAGATGAATATTTGTTACGTAAGATCTCTGGGTGTAATCAATAAGAATTGTTACTTCTCCAGCACTTTTACAAACATGATCTGTTTTGCATATTGTGTAACCTAAGATATTAAATTCTGAGTTGGCAATGCACAGATGAAGTTATACCACTGAAACTGCTAATATGTATGGTTTGAACTAAGACAATGAGGCTTGAAAAGATGCACACTTCTGCAGCCTTTTAGTCTTGGCTGTGTTACATTTTGAATTTAAAGTAGTACGATTCATGAGAGAAAGAAAACCTGGATTAGCTCCAGAATCCTGAAACCTGTGCAGTTATAGCTGTAATCAATAGCAGTATGCTTTACTGAACCTATATAATGAAGTAACATGGGGCAATCTTTGACAGTTTTTTTTTTTAGGTTGTTTAGCAGTGTGCCAAACAAGGTACAGATCTACAGTCAGGGGTGACATCTATAAGAGCAAGTCTGCCTGGGAAGAATTTGGACAGGTAAATCTGATAGTAGAAATATTGTTTATAGATAAAAGTAGAACTTAAGCTGCTAAGAATACTTGCAACCCATACAAAAGTATTGCCCTAATCATTTTGCAATAGAATGCATATGATGGGTAGGTATATATGCTGTAGCAGTAAAAAGAGATGATATAATAGCTAATACCATATAATGACTAGGTGGCTCTGCTATTGGATGACTTTACTCTATATCTCCTGGGGTTGAGCATGGCTGGGTGGGTGGGTGGATGTATGGGAGGGAATGAACACTGACAAATTTTAAGTCCACACATGTTGCCTGTGGCTAGCACACCAGAATGGTATCTACCAGCTGGTCTAGAGAAAGATATTAAATAGTGATTTTCTGTATCTATGTTTTGAATTAACACATATACTTGCAGGTTGGTGTGCATCCTATCTTTCCGCTATCTGTCCAAAAAAAAAAAAAAGATGCAGAGTTCTTACTTGGTGGCAAGCCTGGCTTTATACTGTTCATTGTGCTGCAAGAGATTCAAGTCACTGTATAACACACAGCAGTGATAATTTATTGGGGACATGCAAAACAGAAAAAATTCAAGGCATGAACTATGAGGTTATGACTGACAGCAGTTACTATTACCAATATATCATATTAAGAGTAGAATACTCTATTCAGAATTGAGCAGTACAAACTTTAGGGTGTGCAGACTAAGAAATGGATAATGTTTGAACATATGAAAATGCATCCAAAGTATCTCTGTATTGAAAACATCAGGGATAAACCTGTACACATCTTACCACAGTACTCTTTGCTTGTTTTAGGTCATCAGCTAGTTCTCTGTCCTTTCCCTATGCATTATGTTTTTACCAGTCATGCTCTGGCATTCTGTTGGAAGTGAAGTCAAGGTCTATACTTAATGTTTGGTTACGTGAACTGGAGAGCGAGATACATTGCAATATTTTTTCAGTCATATTTGACATACATGATTTGTTTTGCATTTACAGGAGGGGAAAATACAATGGGTGCATTCTGTCTTTTTTATTCCGGCCATGGACAGCTGAGTACTGAACATGATTCATATGTTAGTGCTGACAGGCAGACCCGGTTACGTGTTGTTCAGTCACAGTATACTTCATGCCGTGTATGAGATGAGACATACCTATCATGCTTTGACTGTGGCTGTTATTGTTCTTATTTGTGGCACATACAAATCTCAGAGACAAATATACACGCATAGTCAAAGTACTTGCACTTACATAGTATGTTATATTCTCTCCACAATTTTGTTCAATTATTAGACACCTCTTTCTTTTTGTGAGCCAAACATTTTTTCCAACTTCCATCCAGCATTCCATGTTAAAATCATAGCTTATTCTTCTTTGGAAGAGCATTTAAATAAAATATATTAAACTTAAAACAGATTGATTAAATTGCATTTCATTTACAGTAAAGGAGATGGAAGAAATATGCCATGGAGATCCAGCAACAAGATTCATACCTTTCAAGAAGATTACATTAAAAGATAATACAAAGGGACATAGTGAATTTAGTGGTTGGTATATACTTTTGCCAGGAGACATTCAATAACAAGACTTTGACATAATAGAGAAGAGGAAGAAGCTTTCTGACACCTGACAGGTCTGGAGCAAAATAAAGGTACAACATAACACCATTAGTCTGAACTTTTTTTTCTTTCTTTTAAGCTTTTCTGGCTAAATTTTCTTGTATCAGAATACTCACTGCATATAGCACTGTATATACCAGTACCATGGTACCATTATAGCACTAAGGTAACACTTTATCCAGGTGATCATAAGCATGTGACATGGAATGGTGCAATTGTCCTTCTTTTATAAGATTTAAAAAAGAAACTACTGGTGAATGTGTTTGGATGAGAACATACTAGCATTTTGTAAAGGCATATGAGGATAGGATGGCATTTTATCTTCCAAAGATAGTGGCTGACCATAAATACCATAGAGATAAAGGGGAACTATTAGAGGGATGCTTCTTTTAGACAACTAATGAATAACATAACATTGTAAACTCATTTTCATAAAAAAGTATACTGCAGTACTATACAAACTAATGTTAACCAACTTTGCTTTAAAGTTAAAACTGAACAAAGTCAAACATGCATATTTGTGAATAACTTTGCATGTTTCTGTGCATATTCATTTGTATGTTTTAGAGTGAGTGTACCACTTATTTTTATTCTGGTACTAAATATTCCCAACTGAGATATGATACCTGCCATTAATGAAGATAAAGCCAAAAAGTCACATTTTTTACATTGATCTTTTGGAGCTTTCTCTGATGGGTCTCACCTGTGATCCACTTGATCAAAGAAAGCAAAAACACTTTGTGTTAATTATTGTTAATGGCAGACACTGCTTAAAACGTTGCCATTCTCTTTTCCCCACTTTACATTTTTTAACCTCACATGTGATCATTTTTTTTCTTTTTACATTAGTACTTGTTGACTTTCCATTCCTTCTTGTCTAGAAAGAGTACAAATGTTACTGCTCATATTGACAAAGCTTTTATTATTCTAGTAAAATTACCATACGTTTCCATTCTCTAGGTATTTAATGGATCATTTTAATATGTGAATATTTTTATCTTTATGAATATATCCAGCATGATCTTGTTGGTGGGTGGTTCACTTTGCAGTTGAAAATTAATGTCACACTCTATTGTTCTTTCTCAGCTTCTTCTTGTGAGTCCCATACTAACTAACATATCATACTCAGAAATAAATTAATAACATAAAATATAATAGCTAAATATTTTATAATAAGTAAACACTTTAGGTGTCACTGCTAAGTGGCCTGTGGCCAAAGGCTCTGTAGTAACAAATGACAGTTGTCTAGTTGCAGCGAATATGAGAAGAAAATCTGCTGAGCACATAATGCACTGATGAAATTGTAGTTTCATCCTAAATGATTTTGTGAGAAATATGCATATCCTGTGTCAGAATGCTGACATTTTTCGAACAGCAACATGTTTAATCCAGAAAAACAGCAGCATAGCTGGCTGAAAATGAGCTCTTTGTACATGCCAGTAGTTCTCTGCAAAATCGCAGGACAGTGAGGATCAAGGGATTTGCCCTGTCCCCACGGTAGTGCATTCTCGGAGCTAGTACCTATAATTAGAGGGTGTGGGACAACATTTGTTCTTTTTTGATATGCTACTGATCAACAAGCTGTATTCAGTCTGCTACCTTTTGATGTATTGACTCTACAGTTGATGTTCATATATCCCCTATAGCCTGCTGCTATATTGCAACTGAATTTGAAGAGAAAAATGTATCAGTTTTGTTGTTTTACACTTTAAGAGTACACCTCTTTTTTTACATGTTTTTTTTACCTCACTATCATCACTGTCATTGGTCACATTTTAAGCTGAATTTGGCTCATCAATTCCAGAAATTCTCTTACCATCTGTACCACAACATGATCTAATATATGATCAAGTTACATTGGCCATTCTGTGGAAAGTAATCAATGCTGCTCACCACTTATGAAAAAAAATAACTATTAACTAAAACACTTGATTGGTGGCTGAGGAGTTGATCTTACTTTGCTGACATTAAAATGAAAATACAATGAATATGACTTTGACATGATGGTAATTATGCATGAAGCCATGGAGCATAGTGAATCCTGACATGCATTAAGCAAGCATAGCAAAGACATATATACAAAGATGTACTTTTATCTGGCATTGCCATAATCTTAGGTATAGCCCAAACATCTTTGACAGATCTCATTTTCTCATTACCAAGGTAACCTGCAAGTACTTCTTGAGAAACAGTGGACATTTCATGACAGAAAATCTTATACTTCTGTTCATGGGAAAATATGACAATGGAAGAAGTTCTGTTATTTGAAGGAATAATAAATGAGTATATATGGAAAAGGGAAAATACAAATCCTGGAAAAGGTTTATCTATACTGATTTAAGTCAGTTTCAATTGATAGCTAAAATGCTATTGTATATGTAGAAATTTAAAGAAAACAAAATTCTAATAAGTGAACATTGTTTTAATGAAAATGAAGAAATATATGTGGAAGGTTTATAATTTCTTTTTAAAAATTCATTGATATTCAGTATTTGATTTGTACTGCACAACTTCTGAGGAGTCTTTTTCAGCTTAAAGAAAGTGACATTTAGAGGATTTAAAAGCAGGCATTTAATTGCAATATCTCACTTATTCTACTTCTGTTAGTTTTATTCCCTACAGAATCACTTCAGTTTTATTATGAGTGTCTTAACATCATTTCTTTTAATTTGCCAACAGCTCTGATAGACAAACTAGACTTGCATTCACAGAGAAGCATAGACACGCATTCACAAATAACCACAGACTTACGTCCACACAATCACACATAACTTGGACATAAGCACACAGACACACATACTGGCACACACAGACATGCACGCACACACACACACACACACACACACACACACACACACACACACACACACACACATTGCTGCCTCTCAGTTATATACTCCTGACCATTATCATGTTATTAGTGGTATTAACTCCCTTCCATGGAGACTACTTATTAACTCCCTTCCATGGAGACTACTCGCTACAAAGCAAATTATGTTGAATGCAGTTACCTCTGAATTGTATGCTGCTGAGTACTGCTGGCTTAAACAGGAAATCTGACATCCCATTTCATCTCATGTTTTCTTGTTATGCTTTTTGAACTGAGGGTTGCTGTTGTGTGCCTTAAAAAAATAAGAGCCTCCACACATAAAAACATATTCAGATTTGTAATCAAAGATACTCACTTTTCAGAAACAAACTGCAACTTGCTTTTGTTCAATACATTTCTATTTTCATTTGCTACAATATAAGAAACGGCTTTTGAAGTAACAGCTTTCATGTTTTAGTACAGTGATAGCATTGTAAGAAACCAAATCATTTTTCTGCTTATTAGCTGTTGTTACAAATTCATCAGGTTCTCCACATGAAAGTGCTGCATGGGAGCAAGAAGCTGAAAACACAGTAACAGACAGAAGAGATAGTGCTAGAATGTTTGTTTGCGTCATAGAGCCATGTTTTGTTCATGGCTAAGATCCATTATCTGAAGTATATAAATAAATATTTGCATTGGTCACTGCACTTATGTCTGAATTATTCCAATATTTCTAAAACAGGTTGTCATAGTTATGACTTAATTATTTTCCTGAGCTTAACCTGTTAACTCATTTGTTATGGCATGCCATTGAGGAAGTGCTTATTCATTGTGCATTGCATACATATGAATCCAGTTCAAGTACATAGTGACTGGTATACAGTAAAGCAACCAAGCATGCTGTTCTGTGCAACGGCAATGCTATAAATACTGCAAATAAACAGGGATAGAAGAAAAAAATGAACAATGTCCTAGAGCTGTAGACTTTGCACTTTTTTTCTAAGAGATCTCTCAGCAATATCTGGCTCATTGAAGACAGACTATAGAATTGCTTAAACTAATAATCTTAGCATAGATGTGTATAATATGATTGTGTATAGCTAGGGTTAATTGAGAAAAAAACTTGTTTTAAAGGGTGAGAAAGGAAATGCACATATGTTTTAATTTGTAAGGTACAGTGTGTTGTTAAGATACAGAAAACATGGGATCAAAGTGTAAATTGTAAGTTTATGAAAGCATCTTGCATATTTTGGCTGTACCCGTCCAGTGCCGAATCACAGAAACTAAATGATTTGACAGAAAGAAGCAGTATTACTATGTAAAGCAAATGCCAGGATTGGCTAAATCATTTTATTCAAACAACATGAATAATGTAGATGCCATAATGAGTAAACCTGTGTATTGAGAAAAGAACTGTACCATGAAACAGAAGCTTACCAACTTCCAACACAAGAAATTTAGAGGGAGGACAGCCACTTAAGCCAATTGTAGAAAATAATAATAATAATAATACTAAAAAACGTATTAATCCTGATTACAATTATTATTACAGTCTCACAAGAATGTAGAACAGGCCAGGGAAGCACAAGAAAGACATATAATCAAAGTAGCTTCAAACAAGACTGCAGGGAGCTTTGCAAAGTGCTAAGGAGAAATAATTAGACTGTGGACTGGGATTGGCTATCTTGGACTGTCTGAGATAGCCAATCCCAGTCGATAATAAGACTGTGGACTGGGATTGGCTATCTCAGACTGTCTTGGGGCACCCTACATAGGTCAACTAGGCGCTACACACAGGACAGTAATAAGCAATAATGTGTGAATGACTTGTGTGAAATGTCTCTAAATGTTGTGTCAGATGATATGCATTAGGTCAGATTCCAACAGAAAATTGTGGACAGTGTGCACGCCAAAGGAATACTTCACAGCATGAACAGCAGATGTGAGTTCATAATCTGCACTTAAGGAAGGCAATGGAATGACCTATATAGCATAGGATAATTACAGAATCTACACATGCCTGCTGGATTCCAAAACACTACAAGCCCACCCAATGCAACTTACATGTGCCAAAGTATTTCACCAATGACTTTATGAAAACATTTGGTGGAGGCTGCATTTATTACCATGAAAGAAAGGCATGTCTGTCAGAATCCTGAGGGAATCCACATCATTATCCCCCCAAAAATATTTAACTGGTATGCAATTCATTGCAGCAGGCTGGGGCATTGAGGAAGATCTGGTAATACATCCTGAAAGGCAACCAGCTAGACATTAAGACTAGATACATGTAAGTCAGGTCTCTGATCAAGAAATAATCTACAGGTACCAATTAGACAGAGAACAGGTGCAGGCAGTATGTAACATGTTTGCATGTACCTTGTGAGGTAACCCCATACCTGTTGAAACCAAAGTGTGCCTGAGTCTAGGTATACTGGCATCAAGGACATTTCAGTGGTATATGGGAGATGCATTAACAATGACACAGACAGCTGCCACTCACATCCTATCCCAAGCAATATGCATCAACATAGATGAGTACATACACTTCCCAGCAACAGTCATAGAGCCAAGTAATGTCATGCACCATTTCCACATCATTGCCAACATTCCCCATGTCCTTGGTGCAATAGAGTGCACCCATGTTCCTATTTAAACCCCTGTTGTACCTGAAGCAGAAATTTACATAAATAGAAAGAGGAGGCCATCTCTTAATTGCCAGGTGGTGTGCACAGCAGATGGCATCATAACAAACATAATCGCAACATACCCTGGGAGTATACATGATGCTGCAATATGGGGAGAAAGTGGTCTGAAGGCTTCCTTCCAAAATGGCAAAATACCAGAGGGGCTACTACTTGATAAGTACAGGAAAACAGTGTCATTCATCTGATCAGGATAAAATAGACAAACAGTTGTGGGTTTGCTTCAAGCAACTTTATTACATACAAACACACCAGGATTGAGGCTTAATAACTTAAACTTAAATAAACTGATAGACTGACTACTGCACTCATACATGTTAGCACTCTGGCCCTTCACTCAAAATGGCACTGTTGCCTGCACGTGCCCTCTAGTTATATGCATATGCCCTCACTTTGAAATGATTCTTAAAGTCACAACACATGCTCTGTTCTACATCTTTCATCTTTGAGAAATAAGTCATGCTAAGTAATAATAGAACAATCATTCACATGCAGTTGTACAGAAATAATCATTTGATATGCAGTTATACAGAACTAATTGCAAAGGAAACAATCATGTCCAGGTTGATGTGTATTTTACACTAGGTCTGGAAACAAGACCTGATTGTTACATAAAAATTAAGATGAGGTTTAGCAACAGGGATTGTCTTTAATGATAATTCAACTTCAGGGAAATCTGGGACATCATCAGGAATGGAAACAGGTACTGAGACATGTCCTTCAACAGGAACATTGTCTGGATTGCTCTGAGATCTACTGTCTGTATCACAGGGGTGATGCTACAATATTGATTCAGACACCAGAAGAAGTTGCCTGTGATTTCTTCTGTAGTCTATATCCTCAGATTCTACTAAGTAAGATCTTGGTTTGGCACATACACCTCTCACTTGACCAATTAGATCAAAACATTTCACCATTTGCATCCTCGCTGTCTCTCCTTCTTTCAATGGACAAAGAAATCTGCTAATTTTATCATAGTTGGACTTCTGGAATGAAAGCTTTTTGAATAGTTGGGCTTTGATTGCTCTGGTGTTTTTAGCATTAGGCACCAACAAACTGGAACTGATAGGCAAGGTTGTTCTGGTTTGCCTAGACAGAAGTTTCTGAACAGGACAGCCAAGTAAATTGTCATGGGGTATATTTCTGAGATTAAGCAAATTCAAGAAAACATCAGTACTGTCACACTTTGACCTCTCTAGTAATTGCTTTGCACTTTGTACTGCACATTCAGCTAGCCCATTTGACTGTGGGTACTCAAGACTACTGGTAATATGGATAAAGTCCCACTCTTTTACAAATTTCTGAAATAGCTGACTGATAAGCTCTGCACTGTTGTCAAAAATAGCTTTGTATGGACTACCATGGACTGAGAAATGACGTTTCAACTTAGTAATGACAGTACTGGACATTAGGTTAGGTAGAAGATCAATCTCAAACCAGTTCAAATAAGAGTCTACCTACAGTAAGTAATGTTGACTATTCCACTTGAATATGTCAGTGGCTGCTGTTGACCAAGGTAGTTCAAGAATCTGGCTTAGCTGAACTGGCTCTTTTTGCAAATGTGGTTTAGTACTATTGCATACTGAACAGGATGAAAGTACTTTATCAATGTCTTTTGACAGAGAAGGCTAAAATACTAGTCCTCTCAACTTTCTTTTTGTAGCTTTGGAACCTGGGTGGCCATGATGCAAAATCTGGACGTACTCATGTTGTAAGGAAGTAGGAACAATAACTTTAGGACCTTTAATAATGATACCATCTTCCATCAACATCTCATCTCTATAAGGAAAATAAGGTTGCACTTCTGTTGGTACACAAGATTGCTTTGACAGCCATCCAACATTGATGAAGTGGTTGAGCTTTTGCAAAATTGGATCAGTCTTTGTGTGATCTCTTAGCTCATCAAGTTTCGTTGTAGAAAAATTATGCACTTTCATGACATTGACGTCCAAATTCTCTGTATCAAACATCTCTGTAGTATTTCTGGGTGATCTGGATAAGGTATCAGTGAGATAAGGAAGTTTGCCTTTTGTATAGATCATTTTGAATTTGTACTTTTGTAATCTGACTATAAATATTTGTAGGCTTGCTGGAGCAGTATGCATAGGCTTTTTTAAAATAGTGACTAGAAGTTGATGATCAGTCTCAATTTGGATAGCGCATCCATAAATATAATCATGGAACTTCGAACATGTGAACACAATTACCAAATGTTCCTTCTTAATTTGAGCATACTACATCTCAGTTTGGGTAAAAGTTCTAGATGCATAGGCTGTTGGTCTGCCCTCTTGAAGAATAACTTCAGCAAGGTCAAACTTTGAAGCATTACAGGAAAGAATTACTGGTTTCTGGACATCATGGTATCTTAACATTGGTAGACTGGCAATTTTCTGTTTCAGATCATCAAATGCTCTCTGGTGTTGTTGCAACCATGACCAGGTAACATCTTTGTGTGTCAGCTCTCTTAAGGACACTGATAATTCACTGAATTCTTGTATAAACTTGCCCAAATAGTTAACCATACCAAGAAAATGCTGCAAGGCTTGGAAATTATCTGGAGCTGGCATCTCAAGAATATCTGTTTGTTTGGAAGGATCTGGTCATAAGCCTAAATTAGTAAATAAATAACCAACATAAATAACTTCTGGTAGCCTGAATTTACATTTCAGAGGATTGAGCTTTAGATTCACTTCACGTGCTCTTTCCAGAACTTTTCTGAGGTTTCTGCCATGCTCTGCTTCACCATTGCCTTCAAATAGTAAATCATCCACTATCATAGCACACAGATTGGCTGAAGAAATTGCTCCATTGCACTTTGAAAGACTTCATTGGCTGAATTTATTCCAAAAGGCATTCTGAGAAATCTCTATCTACCAAATGGTGTGCTGAATGTAGTCAGTAGTGAAGGTTTGCAATCAAGCATTACTTGCTAAAATGAACTCTTTCCATCTAAGACAGAAAAAACAGTGGCATTTGGCACGAGGGTAGTAACTTCCTCAACTGTATACACAGGATGGTCGGGTCTCTTTAATGCTTTGTTTATGTCTCTTGGGTCAATGCATATTCTGATTTCATCTCAGCTTTTCTTATGAGTGACTACCATGGAAGACACGCATTAAGTTGGTTCTGTAACTGGGCAAATCATACCATGTTCCACCATTTTATCTAACTGAACTTTGACTCTGTCCTGCATAGCTACCAGAACTCTTCTCACTGGTCTGGCCACTGGACTGACCTCTGGGCCTAATTTCATAGAGTATACAACTGGAAGTTTACCTAGCTTGTCTTCAAAAATATCAGCATACTCTGTGAAAATGGCATCAGTGAAACTTGAACTAGGACATGTGCTTATATGATGGAGTTCTTTGGTAAAAGAAAGCAGTTTAATTTTTAAACTGTCTCTGAGCCCAAATAATGACTGCACAGGTCTTTTGACTGCATAAAACTGTGAGTTGTAACTTTTCCCAGCTGAATAGCATGAAAGCACTACTGAGTGTTTGGTTTGAACCTCTTCTTCTCCATAAACAACTAGCTTCACACAATTGGCCAAATTAAGTTGTTCACCAGCTCTTACTCTAGAAAATGTTTCTGCTGGCATAACATTTCACTTTGAACCAGTGTCTACTTTGAGCTCTGTGGGTTTACCATTAGTCAGGACAGCACAAAACACTTTGTTTTTCACCAACAAATCTACTGCATTAATGTTATCACCAACTGCTGATTCACTATCTACATAGAAAGTAGAGTTGCAACTTTCTATATGATCAAATTGATTTTTTTGAGTGACCGTGCTTAATAAATGAATGCTGCTTGCTTGATTTGTAAAGCTTTTGAAATTGGTTCCATTTTTTACACTTGTGGCATTGCTGACCACATCCTAGGCACCTTTCTCTTTTGGACTCATTATTGGCACCACAGTTATGACAGTTAACAATGTGACTTGACTTGGGTTTTGCTGACTCATCCTTGTGCTGCATTGCACATGTCCATTTTACAGACCTAGTCTTAGAACTCCTTGGAAAAGAATGGTCTGTCCCTATAAATTCCACAGGATGTGCAGCTGCCATGTACTTAGGCCTATTTCTGTTAGCCACATGCTACATGCTGTCTATGTTTGCTCTAGATGCTGCTAAAACTATGTTCTTATCACTTACAAGTATGTTTGTGTGCCTTTCTGTAAGCTTGTGTATCTGACAAATCTCTATGGCTTTGCTCAATGTTAGATCACTACCTTGAAGCAAAATCTCACTGCAGCATTACTAACACCATGCAAAAGCCTGTCCTTTAGCAACTTGTCTTTCGGATCACCAAATCTGCATGTTTTAGCTCTTTTATCAAGTCAGTAATGCAAGCTGAAAAGGTTTCTCCTGGCTTTTGCTCTCTTGTATAAAATAAGTGTGTCTCCAATGTAACATCTGTCTGGGAGTTACACATTTCTCTAAATTTACACTTGAAGCACTCTGTGTCCTTCCTTGAGTCGGCTTGTACAACAATATGACAGTTTTCACTTCTCCTGCATATACTCCTGGTGCATACATAAATGAACACTCTCTTTCAATGGCTCTTGACCCCACTAGATTAAGCAGAATAAATGCCCTTATATGTGCATCTTTATCAGAAAGAGCTGCTTGTATGAAAATATCATATTCCTGTTCAAATGCTCTCCAGTTCTTTGCAATATTATGATCAAACACAAGTGAATCAGGACTGCAAAACACCTCTGCCATGCTAACACACAGTAATAAAGCCCCTTGGAGTTATGTGCAAACATACACACATATAGATCAGAAATTTATACCAGAAATGTGTAATTATGCTCAACAGCACAATAGACTCTCCAAAATAACTGCCCTTTGTGAAATGTTTCCTTAGCACAAGAGCACTTTAAAATCAATCTGATTTGCAAAACCACCCTTATCAGTGTAAAAGAAATGCTTCAAAATGATTGCACTTTGCAAATGAATTGTACACAGCACAAGAAACTTCTCAAAATTACTGTATTCTGACTGCACTTTGTGAAATAACTGTGCTTTGCACACAGTAAACTCTTCAAAATAATTGTACTGTAATAAAGCACACTCTGCAAACACTTTGAATACTCTGAGATACTTAGAACAATTCTAGTTATACTTTGAATAGCTTTAGTCAATGCAAAATAGTAGCACATATCAAAAAACATGGTTGCCTACTAAAAATATGCAGTTGCTTTGCTTTTCCATGCTCATGTTGCCCTCTTATTGTACTTGTTATGCTTGTTTAACTTTTATCATGCTCATTATGTGAATGATAAATAGTTATGAATGCTCTTATAAGTATTTTGAATACTTTTATGAGATATGGTTTCGAACATTTCATTTAATCAATAATATGTTTTGTACTTTTTGTTTGATAATGCATTTTGTGATTTTCATTTGATTAATAATGTGTTTTGTGGTTTGCAAATGCTTGGTACCATTTTCTTTATGGAATAAATCATTTATGCAAGTTTTTTATTAACTGAAATTTGTTTCTGAACTTTCCTAATTGTTTAAGCAGGTTAGGATGAAACTTCTAACACCATGTCATTCAGAAATGCTGCTTTTGACACCATGTCACTTGTCCGGTCAGGATAAAATAGATGAACAGTTTTGGGTTCATTTCAAGCAGCTTTATTGCATACACACACATCAGGATTGAGGCTTAGTAATGTAAACTTAAATAAACTTATAAACAGACTGACTACTGCACTCATACATGTTAACACTCTGGCTGTTCATTCAAAATGGCACTGCTGCCTGCATGTGTTCTCTATTTATACGCACATGCCCACACTTTGAAATGCTTCTTAAAGTTCTTAAAGCTCTGTTCTACTCACAGCTTTGCTGTAAACCCAGTCCAAAGCTGTCAGTAGTATGCATGATGACAACATATGTGTCATTTGTTTCTCACCAACAGGAGACTGTGGTTATCCACTATAAACGTAACAATGGCACTACATGAGCCCCATCCAACCCTGCAGATGATGCATATAATGGATTACACACTGCAACAGAAACATCGTCGAGCATGTGTTTGGCATGGTGAAATCCAGATGATGGACACATCCGGAGGTGCATTGCAATACACACCAGAAAAGGCAGCATAGATGATTACTGTGTATGGCATGCTGCACAACATGTTAGTAGAAAAACATGGTGGGTTGAAAGCCGCATGTATAGTTGATGTACCCAAAGAACCCCAGATGTCTGAAAATGGCATTCCACAGCTGTCAGAAGAGGATCATGAAGACATGGGATACAGGAGGTGTGCACAACAGAGATCGTCACTGGAAAAGTAGAATATCATCATACAGAATAAAAATAAACAATATTATCCTTCCAGTAGGCACACTCTCAACAAAGAAAGGTCTGTGACATGTATGGGAATGAACGAGCATATACATACACATACACAAAAACATTGGCCATACAGTAGCAGTGCTGTCTCACCTACCTATTGTATTGTTGCAGTGTGAGTCATTTCCATGTAATATATGTGCAGAAATGTACAGCATCAATGACATTCACCACACAGCATACCTGCAACATAAAACTATGTTAATAATTCAGCAACATATGAGTATATACATCGATGTGCAGAGGCCATCAGATATGGGAAGGCACACATGGGAAATGCCATTAAGCATGGCAATTAAAAATTGAAAAAAATGACATAGAAAGGCATTTAGTTCTGGTGTTAAGCATGTGCAGGATCATAATAAAATGCCATATGTGGCACAGGTATGTACACATAGGCATAGTTGTGCATGTGTGAATGGCAGAAAACAAGTCAGACTGTAAGGAAAATAGCAATCATATCTCTTCACTAACAGAGATGCAAAAATTAAAGCACGATGTCACAGAGTACATTATTGTTGTCAATATCATCACAAACAGATGTCAGTATCAATAATGTAATGCATATCCACAAATGACTGTATTTACATATGTCATAAAAAATATAAGATAATTCCATGCCATCTGACATGCCATCCTCTGCCTAAACATGTCAGTTGTCAGGACAATGTTACCCTGTTAGGAAATAAACCATTTAAACTCTCACCCTGGCAAATGATGAGCCAAAATCTCATAATTAACCCCTTCAAAAACTCAGAAAAAGAAGAAAACTTGTTGACGAAAAAAATTCTTTCCTCACTATCTTCCATGTTCCTACCAGGCCACATCCCAATGTCATCTTCACATCTCCTCCTATAAGTACTTTTGCTGACTTATGGAAAGAGAAGCATGAGAGATTTGCTCCTGGCGATCCTTGGTATCTGGGTAATGCTTTGTTTCCTAGCAGGGTAACATTCTCATATAGCAGGTTTTCAAATTTAAGGGAGTTGCTTAATATGAGAAAACCACACGTTGAGGGAATTCACTTAGAATGTTTTCCTTGTGGAAAATGCAAAGTTTGCAACAAGTACAAGAATTTAAAAGGGCGTAGAATCAATAGAAGGAAGTATAAATCTTTCGGCAACTCTAATTGTTGCTCATGCAGAGTGGTGCATATTATGCGGTGTGGGTGTACACCCACAAAGTGGTATGTTGGGCAAACTAAAAGGATGGTTAAGAGATGTATAATGAAATATACGGGGATATAAGGAATGTTAGACTGGAAAACCTTGTGGTCCAGCATTTCCATCTAGTACATGGTGACTCTAATGCCAGCTTTATCTTCAGTGTTCTGCCAAACCTCATTGTAAAAAGGGAGATGATCATGTACAAAAACTGCTGCAAATGGAAAACAAATTTATTATTAATTTTGGAATGTTATATCCAAGTGGTTTGAATCAAGAAATACATTTTAATGTATGATATTTGATTTTGCAATTTTAAATGTTACATGCATGGTGCATTTAATTTATTGTCTTTGCACTTTTTATATTGTATTTAATAATGGGGAGGTACTTGGCACTTTAATGGTGGGGTATTTTGTATTTTAAATTGGATGAAGTGTTAATTGGTGTTTTTTTTTTTATAAAAAAGACGTTGAAATGATGTGCAATTATTCCCTTCAAGCCAGTGGCCGAGATGCCAGGAAGCACCAGTAAAGGTTTTTGCAATTAAGCTTTGGCTCTATTTTGTTTGTTTATTATATTTCAGATTGCTTGCACTAACAACTATTGGTGTTGTAATAAAGATCAGATTATATCTATAAACATGCATTAAACTTACAACTTATGGAAACCCTTTGGAATTCATTTTCCTTAAGCATATCACAGACAGTGCAGGTTAATCATAATAATCTATGGGTTCCTTCTTATTCCAGCTTTACCTGTAGTACATGTTTTAGTAGTGATCAGAGAGTACTGTAAACTATTAACATACAACTTACGGAAACCTTTGGAATTCTTTGGTCTGTTTAAGCATACCATATACAGTCAAAGTGAACCAGACTTTACAGCAGACATGCTTGTATGCCATTTTCATCCACATTTCATAGGTTCTGTTTGCTTTTAGTCATATACCCATATGCATGCTTATTGTTCAACTCTACAAACACCCATTATGGCACAGCCACTTTGTACTACGGACTTGTTTAAAAACAAGTGGGGTGTCAACTTGTACAATTTGAATTATAAACATTAAATATAACATAGATATATAATAACATATAATGACAGTATTGCATTCCCCCTCAGCAATGTTATCAAGTGACAGCTTACCTTTGAATTTAGCTAGTAGACTGGTATACCTGTCAGTGAGTTCACCTATGTGTGCTTTTAAGTACCATTTGTGGCATGCATAGTTAATGAGCACATTAATATTCAAGGTTTTGGAATCCCATTTGTGCACAACCATGTAACTTCTAAAAGTTTGGCACATTAACGCATTGGTCAGTGTAATGGGAAGGTACTCTGTTCAACCACCCAATAGGTATCAGTAAATAGGACTATCTGTGACAAGTGCCTGATGGCCTCCAGTAGTCTGATACGATCTTATTATATGCACCAATTTTAAAATGTGATTTAGGTTCATTTACTGCTTCTACCATTGCTACATGTGAACTAAGTGGGAACCTAGTCAGCTTTTTCAGAAGGCCTTTGTGAACACAATTCCTACTTCAAAAGCGAGGATGTCAACCACAAGCAGACTTCAGCATGCCTGGCCACCAAACTGGATAGAGGAGGCAACTACCCAGATGATCACTGTGTGCTAGACACGAGCAAGAGATGGGGCACACCCAAGGAGCTTTCAATGATAGAAACCTGGAACCAAATTGAGATGAAACACTGCCAACAGACTGGGAATTTTCTGGACTGGCATGCAAGTTTGTCACTTCTATGATGCTCTGCATTGGAGTGACACTGTGGATCTTCTAAATAGGGTAGCAAAGGTTTGACAACAGCCTGTGGATGCCTGTAGTAAGTTTCATAATCCACACCTTAACACCTACATTATCATAAAAGTATTTCCTAGCTGTATGTGTTTATGGGAGTGTTTAAAGTTTATTTCATATGTGTCTGTACTGGTAAAAGTACTATAAATGTACTTAACATTATGCACATACCTCAGTGAATGATATGCCATAAATATTCTATCACAAGCAAGGAAGAGCAGTTATGTCAATTATTTCAAATGGTTAAACAATGAGACTTAGTGATTGATGATCTCCTACGTTTTTTTTTCAAAGCCCATTACAGATCAGTTTGTAAATTCTGCTGTTTATGTAGTTGATATAGAACCTAAGCAATTTAAGCACTCTGTTTTCTTTGCAAATATACAGTACATCTTTTATACATATGTAGAATGTTCATGTTTCACTGACACCAATAGGGCTTGGGACACATATACCTACCCATGTCTCCTTTATCCAAAATGGTTTGTGAGGCATTGTGCATTATACGTCTGTATGTGTAATGCAGAGTAATGTAGACAGAGATGATTAGTCTGTACATTACAACAAAGTTAAACACTATGACATACTACTACTATATGACAAAATTTTATTTATTTATTTATTTATTATTTATTTAAATTTGTTGACCGGGAGTGTCCGATTGGACGTAGGTCCATTTTCAGCGGAGGCCCGGGGAGAAAAGCTCCACAGTAAAATAAACAGACAGTAGTTACATTGGATTACATAGCAATTAACAATTTAACATAGCAATTACTTACAACATATTTACAGATGAAGAACAAAGTAAATCAGTAGACAACTAGAATCTTTATCTGCAAAGTACATAACAGACATTAACAAATGTTACAATAAGAAGTTCCTGCTGTATAATAAGTACTAGGCTTATGAGCATCTGAGCTTGCTATAATCAAGGTAGTTAGTGGAGTGGAAAGAAAGGTAGTGGTTGGATGGGGTGGATGATATTAGAGTGGGAGTTGCAAGGGCATAGCCAGCATGTTTTTAGGTGCGCTTTTAGTAAAGTTTTGAAGTGGGTGCATGATGGTATGGAGGTAATTGTGGGTGGGAGTGAGTTCCATAATTTGGCTATGGTGCAAGAGAATAGTGCTTCACCAGCAGAGTTGTTGGCTTTAGTGATCTGCAAGTGATTTTTGTTGCTGGATCTTTGTGGTCTGGTGGTGCGATAGGGTTAGAGTAGATACGTAGCATCTAAAAAATATGTTGCAATGCCATAAAAATAATGTTGCATGTTATAAGGCAGTGTGTTGTCTGTTAGCTCAAACTGCTGAACCCTGGGCCAATGTGAATGCATTAGGGAAACATCTGGATTCACTTCCTGTTACGGTGTATTTTTTATTTCATTTTTAATACTTATTTATTGGAGCAGAAATGTGAGGTAATTGCTTGTTTAGATATGCAGTGTAGCTTCTGACATATCTACTAAGTATGTGGTGCATTAATGCCTATAGCACTTAGATGTCAGATGACTACACATTTCTCCATTATCTGCTACATTCTACAAACATTATTGACCTTCTATTGATAGCATCCATACACATTAATAATAGGACATAGGGAATATTGCATGATACTGACTGTGCACCTGATACCCTCAGTTATTTACATTATACAAATTATAAAGACATATTGACTGTTAAATATGTTTACATGACACCTGTATTGCATTGTGATATACCTTCAGTAAATGTGTCACTAGTTAGTGTTATATTATTCTGTCATGTTAATAGCATGACATGGGTCTTTCACAATATTCAGATGGCCATCGCATAGTGTTTTTTGCCAGAGATGTGTTGTACATGCATGTAAGATTGACAACATTTTTTATATTGTTATGCAATGAAGTGGCTTTACTCACATAAATTGTTACAGTTACAACCAATCATACATTATTGTGAGATGACTTAATAAACCATTTCCACCCATAGGTCATATCAGTTTGTTTGTGTTATATAGTCAAAATGTAGGTGCACATGGATTCTGTACATGTGATATATATATGTATGTATGTATGTATGTGTGTGTATATATATATATATATATATATATATATATATATATATATATATATATACTACACACACACACACACACACACACACACACACACACACACATATGTTTTGGTCTTACCCTGACAGAGTATGGCATCCATGGCAGCTTGCCAGTTGGACTACAGAGGAGATGACACTCCAGATCCCATCAGGTGACTTTATGTCAAGGGACAGGAAGATGACAAGGTGGACAATAACAATGGCAACAGACCCAGACCTGCATATACCATTTCTCTGTGGCTCATCATCGGAGATATCAATCAGTAGTGTAACTGGGGTCGGGCAAGGGGGGGAGCAGCTGCCCTGAGCATGAATCATCAGGGGTGTGATCAGCTGATCCTGATCTCTCTTTAATGCAATACCAACTCTTACAAAGGGACATGAATGGCTGGGGCAGCAGGGAAAGGATGCGTGTCATGCGTCTGGCCACCTGGATGATTAAGCAAGTAGAAGAAATTCCATTTGGTCTAACTGTAATAAGCTGATGGTTTACAATGTAGTAATCAGTTTATTACAGTGAAGTGTTTTTTTCTCAGGAGACTACTAGTGAGATCATTTGGGATCTTGAACCCCAGCAGTGTGGGCCCTCAGGACCAGAAGTATTGTCTGTGTGATCCAGTTATGTAATGCTGCCATAATGGTGTCTGCACTTTCACATAATGTAATTTAGAGGCATAATTGTGCAGACATAGCATATTGCTGTTATATGTAGCTGGTATATGTCTGACCATAGTAAGCAGATATCATGTCATAGGTGGCATTAAGTTACTTAGGATGTATGACACACCTTAATGCAGTACACATGCATTAAGTAATTACATTTACATATGTGTCGTACTTAATCCATGCATTGTTCCATATAGCAGGAATGCTACACCTTAACTGTGTATATATGCCTGTACTCCTATGCATGAGGTGCAGCATATTATTATATCTGGTACACTGTGGCCCTATATGTGACCAGTCTGACTGTTGTAGTTACCATGACACAGATGAAACACAGTTCTTCTGCTTGTCTTGTTCCAATGTCTACATGGGTGGGATGACAGAAACTCGACATATGAGTTAATGCATATTTCTCACAAAACACAGTGGGCTGGGTCCATTTCCTTTATTTACATGTTATCCATATGCATATGTTGCACCCATTCCACTCTTGGTTGTTGCTGTCTTATGTCTGTACAACAACATGAGCAGTCCTTGTACATGTAATTTATGTAACATTGTGTTGTCATGCTATCAAACTGGCACAATAGCCTTGTGTGTGATATGTAGTGGCACATTTTGTGTCATGTTGTATCACATTCACCTGAATGCATTTCATGGGCATTTATCCTCCATATAATGCATAGACAGCCATTTTATCCATTATTATATATAAGGTAATGATATATTTCACATCCCAACTCAGGATCAGTGGACAGACTACTGGAGGAGGTAGTGAATGTAGCATAATTCCTGCATGTATTGTTTCTCATTCTAAGTTATATTACAGCATGTATAATCATATTGGCATAGATGCCCATGTTTAGGCATTTGGAATACATATATAATGATTTACATATATGCACTTGTCTATGCATGTAGTATGACTGAGACACAAATACCCTTATACATTGGAATTGTGTACATTCAGTTCTTCCATTGTCATGTACATGACTGTTTTTGGTCAGTCATACATGTGGATATTGCTATTTATATGACAGTAAGGGTTTTTGTTGCACGTGTTCCATTACGTTGTCATGACAGCATATATGTGCATAGATAAGGAATACTATGTCATGCACCTGTGCATTTTGCTGCTTATTTGTTGCACATTACTGTGTTTAAGTAATATATACACAGATGTTTACAGCCATCAACTATGCTGTCTACCCATGTGAAGTACATTAGCCAGTTGTTTCAACATAACTTAGGTGGACTTCCGCACCACTCTGTGAGGTGAACATATGCTTGTACAGTGTGTCCTTTTATATACAGTTGCCCAGCATTATCGTGTGCCTATTTCATTTGCTTGCATTTCCTTACTGAGGTGGACCTTTGCTGTCCATGTCCCTTCCCTGTTGTACCTTTGTCATATATGGTGCACACATACATTGCATACGTTTAACATTCTCCACATTAGCATCATTTGTCATGTAGTTTCCTTGATAAAATAATACCTTGGGCAACAATTTTGCCCTTATACACTTGCAAGGCATATGCAGGCAAGATAATTTTTCTTGTTGTATTTGTGTTTTGACTATTAAAGAGGACTCTTTCACTTCCTTCCTTCCTCAGCACAAGCTGGTATTCCTTATTTAGCAATATGTTTACCTTAATTGGCACCTTTTTATTACATCATTGCTGGGTTTATGTGTGTGACTCTGCTTTCTGACTGGATTCTGTTCATCCAATGCAAATCACACATATGCAACAGCACGTCTGTTTTGTCTTTGTCGTGGCATATGTTATTCACATCTCTTTCACAGCTGTAGTCCATTTTGCATTTATTTAAGTTGTGTACAATTAGTCGTATAATACACAGTCACATACTTGGATTGCTACATTACTTATGTTTGGCATTGTGCTTGTTTGTTTGCCTTTCACATGCATTGTTGGAGGTTCTAGTCTATTCTCCACTTGTCTTCTTCTACATTTCCTTGGCTAGATTTGCTCATCCAGATTGCAGCTTGGCTTAACTTGCACTGCTGACAGTCTTGACTGGATTTAATCCCCACTGTATACTGCAATCACCATTTATTTCACTACAACCCACTACTACAGTCAGTCATACAGCTTCTGGTTTGACGGTCACATACTTCACAACATTTCAGCACTACATAATGCATAGGTACATGTGTATTTCTGCATTGCACCATGGCTGGCATGCATCCACACCCTGTTTGTTGATTTTCCTTTGCCATGCGCTGTCTGTGTAACTTAACACAGCTTAATGTTTTTCCAACCATTGTCTGTCATGTATTATGATATTTATTATTATGCTTGTACCTGTTGTTTTTTTGTCCTCCTCCTCCTCCTCTTTCCCTATATTTTTATTCCATCTATTCTCCAAAAACTAAAAAACAGACCTATTTCCACCAAAAAGAAAAAAAAAACCCTTCCCCCTCTAAATGTCCCTCGGTTTTCCGATTTGAGCATACTTCCTGTTGCCCCTCTTCTTTACCATTACTTCTGATTTGATTTTCTAGTTTGGTATTTCATGGCTGTGTACATTACTTGTGTTCCCATCATGGGTCCCCCACTCATTGTTAGCTATGGTGAAGTAACCATGATTACTCTTTGCCTTAATTAATTTTATATGGAAATTTGCGGATACTGAATATTATAATATACATATGTGTATGTAAGGGGCGGTTGTGGTGGTGCAGTGGCTAGCATTGTCTCCTCACAGCAATAGGTCCTCCAGTTTGATTCTCGGCAGTGGTGCATTCTGTGTGGAGGTTTATGTTTGAGCACCACTAGCCATTCAGTGTGTGAGGAGCTTATTTTTTTACTGCATGGTTCTGCAAATGTGGAGTAAGTATATTTAAATAAGAGGGTGTGGGGACAATCCCCCTGCAAAAAAAAAAATGGGGGTACATTTAATGTTTATGAAATGTGTTTCAGTCATTTGTGTTTTCAAACTAATGTGTTTTAGATAAACTGTGACACTTTTTTTCAAAGAACATTTTTTAGATCAAAAGAAGTATACTCAGATTAAATCCTTACAGAACAGTAATGTGAGTGCATTTTATTTATTAGTTGTTTCAAAAAGACAGTCAGAGTCCATATGTACTGCAAACATTTCAGACAACTGAGGTGGGTATTGCATCAGAGACACTCCTTGGTTTTTCATTCTTGTTAGAGACACAACTGTCCTTTTACCTTCTTGTTCTCTCCATCTGTTATTGATATGTGGGGAAATCTATCGACAAATGAGGACTGTAGAGCATCATTCTGTTCTTTACATTTCGTTTTGACTAAAACTGTTATTTGAAATTTAGGAAATTCAAACTATCAAAAACAGCTACTTCATGACACTTGGATTGTAGATTTATTGGATTTTGCATTTCTTTCTTCGGTTTCAGTCACTGGAAAAACATCTACAGATGCAGTTAGAGTTTTGAGGTCAACAGTCTGTCCATATGAAACCATTTATGTTCCTTTCATTCTGCTTATGCAATTGTAATCAGCTCCTTTTTAAAAACTACAAAACTTTCATTTTTCATTCTCCAGATCTTGTGGCTGATTTATTATTTCATTAATGAACAGCATTCAAACAGCATTAATGTGACTGCTGCTATCCACTCTTTTGATAAGAGAGACTGTTTAGTCATCTGTTATTATAATGCAATGCTGATTGGCTGGATCCTTAACACCAAAAAGTGATCAGCAACTGAAGTCTTGTTGTCAAAATAGTAGTCTGATTGGTGTCAGTGTACCATGAGTAAGGGTAAGTGGTTCAGTCACTGAAGAGGTATTAATAGATCCTTAAGGCAAACAGTGTGAGTGCATCTGTGTGTATGTATACCAAACACTTTGGTAAAGTTTCAGTCACAGCTCAAGACAATATTGTGACTGTGCCATAAGCTCTTAAAAACAATTATTCTCTTGCAGAGATATCTGGGTAGCACTGTTGTGCATTTGGGATCCATAATCCAGCTATCCATTACATCAGGTCAAATAATGTGGATATACTGTAAAGAAAAATGTTATACCCTGCAAAATGGTCATCTTACAAAAAAGACATGTGCACTGCATAATAGTTATTTTATTTGTTAGTCATAGAGGTTATGGCACCAACAAGATAATATCTGAGAATATCCCAGGATATAAACTGCACAACTTGTTAAGTAGCATAAATTGAAAATCCATCCATATACTGGTTTGAAGAAAGTTGACTTCTTATTGCAGTCTCTTGTGCAGTTGAAAATTAAGTCCACTGGACATGCAGATAGCTTGGCAAGGACTTAATGCATACAGCATAATGCTTAAGGACCACCAATGTATACTCAGCCAACCTTAAAACTCAAACTAAAGTAAGGAGGCTAGAGGTAAATTTAAAGCTGAGAAGTCTGGAAGCAGATGAGAGAATGAAGCAGCTTAAATTGCAAATGACAGAGAGAAGAATGGAGAAAAGGAGTCATTAGAATCATAGGTTCATAGGTTCATAGGTACAAAGTAGGCTAACGTCCACTAGGACCTTTATAAGTGCAGCCTCACAACCCAAATGTATCCCACGAGTTAACATATCTTAGATGTTTATGTGAAGGGGTGTATGTTGGTTTGGACAAGATTTACTGACTGCCTCTGTCCATCAGACACATGAGCAGCAGATCAGAGGTGAATTTTCAGTCTCCCATCCACTGGTCCAGGTTACACTTGAATAAGGTTACGGAGAGACTCTGCTTCATATGGATGGAGAACCTATTTCAGAGCATGGAAATTCCCTGGGATACATATCTCTCTTCAGCATGTCCTATTTATGTTGAAAGAAAGATGTAAGTCCTTAGATCTAGTAGTTCTAATGCTATTTGTTTTGTGGTTATGCAAAAGGTCCGGCATAGCCTGATCCAAGGTTGCCTTGTATGCTAGACATAGTTCATCTCTCTGGACCTAGATACCATGCCCTTACTGTTAAGTTGAGCAACACAGACTGATTTTATTATTACCGTTGACAAATAATGGTCAAAAGCCAGATTACTATCTACATATATTACCAAATCCCTGACTACTAGGTCTACTCTTAGGGATGTTTTATCAATGCAGTAGTCTTCCATGGTGGCTGTCTTCCCAAAGGTACTATAATGCATTTCTTTAAATTGAGTTTTAAGCTGTGGCTTTGGCATGAGTCACTAATCTGTCTCAGACCCTGTTGTAAGATATTAGTGTCTGGGGGGGTGGATTCTATGACTGTTCTTAATTTGCAGTCATCTGTAATAATGGTCAGTCAGAGGCCTTTGACATTGGCCTTGACATACGATAAGTAGATATCTAAGAGGACTGAGCCTAGCATGGAAGCCTGAGGGACTCTGCGGTAACAGGCCATTTTGTAGTGGTGGCCTCATCAATTCTACTGTCCTGAGTCCTATCTGTGAGACAGCTGTCTGTCCAGTCTGTTATAGTGGGGTTTATGCTGCTATTGCCCCAGTGGTGTATTGTATCAAATGCCATAGCCAGGTCAAGCTAGGTAGTATACACCATTTTACCCTCATTCATAGTTTTGGTGACCTTCTCAAAGAAGTCCATCAGGTTTACTAGGCATGACCTTCCTTTGACAAAACCAAACTTTGATGGGTCCAGTGTCTGAAGGTTTCCTATGTCTTTCTTGAACATTTAATTCATACATGTTCCATGGCTTCGTATATAAGACTAGTCAAACTGATGAGCTTTAGTCACCGGGATCTGTTGATGGTCCACCCTTATGAAAAGGGATGCCCATTGCAGTCCTCTATTCACATGGAACCCAGCCTGTGCTGAGACTATAGCTAAATAGTGTCTCTATCAGTCATGTTAGGTCATATTTTTAGGTTATTCTGGAGGCATCCTAAAATATTATTGAGGCTGATTGAGACTGTGTTCTTGGCCTTAGTGAGTACAACCAGGACCTTTCCCCATTTATAGTTCAAGGGGTTATGTTTGAAAGTATTTCCCGGGTGAAGTGTGGCTGAGGGATGAGTTGTAGGTAAAGTCTGAGTTAAACTTGTCAACTAGCAGATTTGCTATATCACCAGGCGCAGTGAATGTAGCACCATTTGCTACCAGTTCAGCACACTTTTCTGCCTTTGATGTTTTGGATATAGCTGAAGAAGACTTTATGGTTGCCCTTGTCTTGGGAAGCTATCTTATCTTTTGGGAATTACACTTCCTGATTTTAGCCATGCCTTTCTTCATTCTGTTGTATAACCTGTTTAATTTTGGATTCTGTTATTTGGTTTGTTTTAGAATAAATTTTGGGCTTACATCTGGTAGTTAAAGCTGTGTCTATACAGCCATCAACATGGTTGTATAGAGTTTATGTGGAGAATTCTATATAGGCTGCTGTGTTCAAACTATTGCTTAATAAAGGCAGTTTGTTTTGGAAAAATTCTTAAATGTTCCTAGCTTACTGATATTACCAAACTGTTTTTTATTTCAAAGAAGATAGATTGCTGCTCAGACCTTACCAGGGAGACAATGACACTGGGGATGGTGCAACATTCTCCCATATTTGTGAGTATCAGCTCCAATATCTCCAATATGCTACATCGTCTAGTGTGCATATGCACTATCTGGTAAACAGTGTTTAAGTTTACAAATTCCAGGAATGTCTGTGCCAGTAAATTTGAGTTCACATAAGATTTTCAGTCTATAGAAGGGTAGTTAAAGTCCCCCATGTGTAATGTGTGTGTCTGAAATGATGAGTCCCTTCAGTAGGTCTGAGCATGAGTTATGGGTTTTGTGGAACACAGAGGGTGACCTGTAGCCTGCTATGATATGGTATTGGAATTTGTGTATGGCAATTTGTACATGGAAGAACTTCAGTAGGTTATCCTGTTTAACCCATCTTTTTTAATTTCTCCAAGTCTTTTGGGTTTCTAATACCATGACAGGAATGTACCCCATTCCCAAGTCAAAGTACGATTAAAGTTCATGAAATTAGTATTGTTAAACAACCTGGAGGTATGCTTGCTGTTGATGTAGATTGAGACTTCTTTGACTTCAGTCTTTGTATTTGCAGTTGATGGTCTAAATGTATGGAAGGCATTGAAATTTTGTACTGGTGATGTACTTTCTGTGGCTTTAAAGCATGCCTCAGTAACTGCACAGATGTCTACATTAGCAAGGTTGAGGACAGCTTAAAAGGATTGGAACTTTTTGTTTAAGTTTCTAGCATTGAGCAGTAACACCTTAAGTTTCTTTTTTCCCTTGGTTTGATTTTGCTATATCAGAAGGTTTGTGAATTTGCCATTGCCTAAAAAGGCTGTATGGAGGAGGATAAAATTTTAGCAAGTATTCAGTAGCCTAGAGGAGACAAATGCAGATCATCCTTGGCAAAGCAATGTGGTTTGTTAACCATATCCTCCAATTCTGACAAATATTGTATCCCCATAGAATGATACCAGAAACTAAGCAAATTATTAAAGTCAATCATCTTTTGTTCATATTGTGGCATCATCTTTAGTGAAGGTAAAATCCTGCTTAATGTGAAACACACAGTCTAAGAAATCTATAATATCTCTCTTCATATAGTTTCATGAGGTACTTTTCAGGGTCTTCACATTTACATGGACTATGGTTGAATCATACTGGTACTTACAATGCAATGACTTGAGTGTGTGCATGACTTGTCAGATCATGGCTCTAGATATGCAACTGTCATCTTCTCTTTGTTCAGCTTGGAGAGTGTGGCATCAGTGTGTTGTACAAAGGAGTTTGCTTGCATTTAGGGCTTTGTATTTGGGGATGTACTGAGTGTGGCTGAATGTGAGGCATTAGCAGTTGCGTTTGATGAGTGCTTTTGGCTTTTCTGAGAAAACAACTTTGCTGTTAGAATGTTTAGGAGGACTTTTGTGTTTGCAAAGATTGCATTTAAGTGCCTCAGCATAAGTTAGTGTGTGTGTGTGTGTGTGTGTGTGTGTGTGTGTGTGTGTGTGTGTGTGTGTGTGTGTGTGTGTGTGTGTGGTACATACTCTGTGTGGTGGGTATAGTGTGAATGTGAATTTGACTACCTGGTTTATATTAAGTGTGCTTGTACATGAGAGTTGTGTCTCCAGTGATATTGTGTAAGTACATCTCTCGCATACTGCATATTTCTTTAAGGATTAAGTGGTTGTCAGTGCCACCAAACTGGCAACAATGAAATTAGGAAATCACATTTCCATGTTGCCAGATCATATAATTGGTGAGCTGTAGGGGTGTGATATACATGGTTTAACAGGGGGCTACTAAGGATGCTTTTTGGGTAGGGCCTAAACTAGGCTATGAAACACTAAATTTTAATGGCAGTGCTACTCAGTATGCAAACTAGCTGCTCTTCACTTGTTATGATACAAGGTAGTTGCTCTACTGTCATTGAGTTACAAGGTACAGTTTTATGGGTAGTTTTACAGAGAGTATTTGCTTTTTAGATGTTTGCATCTATACAGGGTACTGCTAAGCACCACTGTATGATGAGCAACTTCATGCAAATGTGTTTTATGTATACAGGCACTGAAAATACAGTAAATGACTAATGAACCCTCTGGCCAATAAAAATATTATGCTTACAGCCCTTCTATGTGTTTACCAACTCAGATAGACCAGACAGTCACCTACCGTGACTAGATGAATAATCCTAGTGCTCCTAATGTAAAAGCACACTAAAAGATTGCTACAAGTATAATGCTACCACAGATTAAATGCAAACAATTAATCAGACAACATATTAGAAGGCAATTTCAAGCCAAACAAACCAACAGCAAGAACAACGAGAGAAAATGCACTTTTTCAATGCAAAACAAAAAAAAATTATAAAAAAAAAACTAAGAGAGAGATAAATATAAGCATGAAGCTTCTGAGGAAGAAGAGAAATAGCATAAAAGAGAACAGCTGATTCTTTGACAGGTGCATTTGAGCAGTACAGGAGGAAACTCCACCCCACTTGCAAATGTTTGTACTAATTTATTTCCTCAGTAAAGAGGGGAATGACTTTGATAGTTTTTTTTTCAGACATTTGAAACATAATCAGAGCCAAAGTGTCCAAGTTTAATGTACAAGGTCATTAGCTCCTCTACTTGCAGGTAGAGCTATGGTATTAGTAACGTGCCAGATGTTAATTGTGTTGACTGAAGTAAAATGTGTCCTTTTAAAATTTTTTAAGCTTATACACTCAATACATAGAATGAAATATAAGAAAATAATAAGGTAGTGTAAGTGATTTCATTGCTGAAATAACATCTTATATTCATGGGTTGCTGAGTGGTGTCAAGTTACCACATACAATATGCTAGGAAACCTTCTGATAAGGAAGCAAGCAATAAGTATTTTTCCTCTAGACATGACAATCTGGTTGAAAGACTAGAAGTAGTATAACTTAGCTAAAACATGGTTTTTATTTGAATTTAGTGAGTTGGGCTCAAATGAACTAGATTTGTTTTCCTGGCATTACACATAGGTATAAGGAACCCCAAGAAGAGCAGCCTAAACCATTGCATCAAGTTTCTCAGATAAATACTGATGCCAGTGGATCCCATGCTGAAGTCCTGAGGCTATATATTTCCAATGTAATTATGTAAGACACACATGATCTAAATGTCCACTGATACAAGATGGGTGAACAAAAGCTATGTGAAGGAGCTAGCAGTGATAGTGCCACAGAAATGTTTGCTTGTCTTGAAACTGCAGTTGTTTAAGGACCTGGACCATATCATAGTATGGGGTAAGGAAACTATTGCTTAGATAGTCCATGAGGCAAAAATAATGTTAAACTTGCAGCTGTTATACAGGAACAATACTTGACTTGTCAGTCCACTCTTGTTAGGAACATGGGCAGGAGACCTTTTCAGAAGACATTGACTAAGGTTAATTTGGACTGTGATGGGGGCAAAGAGACAAGCATATAACGGGTTTAATGATATTCCAGTATATATTCAGATAATGAATTACTTTGAAGGATTAGCAATTTGTAGACCTGCAGGGACTCACAAATAGGCATGAAGATGTGTGTGTGTGTGTGTGTGTGTGTGTGTGTGTGTGTGTGTGTGTGTGTGTGTGTGTGTGTGTGTGTGTCTGTGTGTGTGTGCGTGTGTGTGCATGTGTGTGCGTGTGTGTGTGTGTGTGTGGAGACTACATAAGGGGTGACTCAGTCTGCACCCACATTTCCAATAGAGCCTGGTGATGTACTTAGTCCAGGAGAGGAGTTGAGTAATAGCAGTAACCCTCATTCAGAGCTATAGATGTCAAATGGTGGGCTTCTTCATGGTAAGTGTTGTCTGGAAGGAGTAAGCCTAAATTCACACCACAGTTATCAAAAGATAGTAAACATCCTAAGGGTGTGAACTATGGAGGATTGCAAAAGCAATGATGTGACAGACAAATCTCTCAAATCCATCATTAAAATACATGAAGGAAATAACCAAGGAGGCTTTGAGCTCTCAAGGACAGAGGTATTATATATCCTGCAACAAAGGGCTACTGTACAGAGAATGGACTCCTTGAAGGATGATAGAATAAGAACTATATAGCTGTTGGTGGTCTTACTGTCAGGCAATTATTGATGTCTAGGGATAAATTAGAAAAAGAGGAGAATTACATACATTTTTTACTGGATATGTTTTGCAAAAGATGTGACAGGGTACTTTAAGAAATGCCTGCAGTGCTAAAATGTTTGTAAGATAGTAGACAAAGTTAAAGCTGCTTTGATGCCTTTGTCTGCCACTGAAAAACTGTTTCAAAAGATAATCATTGACATTGTGTGGCATCTTATATCCACAAGCACTACAGGTAAGAGGTTTATCTTGGTGGTGGTACGTTTTGCTCTTAGGTACACTGTGGTGGTGGCTTTGTCTTATTTTGAGACAGAGTAGGTGGAAAATAGTCTGTAAAAAAATTCTGTGAGGTAGGTTTTCCACAGGAATAACTGATGAGCAGAGCTAATATTAGCTCAATCCTACTGACCTGGTTGTGAAGTGCTATACAAAAAAAAGCAATTAAAAATACCTTATCATCCACAAACAAATGGTCTATTGGAGGGGTGTAACACCACTCTCAAGACCATGGATAGAGCATCCAAAGCAAGTATAAGCAGGAATGGGATGATTACTTGGCTCTGGTCCCCATTTGTATACAGGTAGGTAACCAATGATCCACTGTATTTTCACCATTTAAGCTACTGTATGGTCATAGGGTGAAGGAGCCCATATATGTAATATATACTGAGTGGAAGATAAATGTGATTTCCACAGAGAGTCTGTGGTGAAGCATATACATATATATGCAAATGTAGATAAACATATATAAGCAAGCACATTTTGTACAGAAAGCAGAAGAACAGAAACAATTATCACTGCACATCACCATGCAAGTAATGATATGTGCACATTTAATAAACAAAAGAAACATTTCTGCAGTGATTTGCGTAAGATGTACTGCAACGTATGGAAAATGGTACAAGTCTGCAAATGGAATGCAAATGGTAACACAGGATGATTTTTGGATGGTGGTGCTGGGCATTAAAGATAACATTGGATTGCATGAGTATTGAATAGCAATGTAGTGCACGTTCTATGTTCATTGCAGAAACATGGATTGTGACAGGAGATAAGGGCCAATTGGTTACTTTATGTAAATAACCCTTGCAGTCCTAGGTAAGTTTCAGCACCTACGTAACTGCTAGATTATTTTCCACCACATTTAGGAACTGCCTTAGACCTCATTCATAGAAGTGTCACAGCTTTTAACTATATGAGCACACCAAGAAGGCTGCATCAGCCATCTGCTACCTCTACAGTTAATACTTTGCTTCCTGTATCTGCTCTGTACAGCCTTTACAGTTATCTCTCTTTCCTTTTCATTTTAAACATTGTTCCCACTTGGACTCTTGTGGAGTTCATCTAGTTTATTGTAGCATCCTGAATATTTTTCAGCGCAGGTTCTAGATTAGTGAAACTGCCTCTCATGTACTGCTTATTCCAAGAGGAATAGCCTCACTATTGCAATATACATTTCAGACCTAGCTTTCTGCAGTTGGATACTGAGTCTCCATTTTAGTACTCTTTTCAACTATCCTTATAACTACGTTATCTCCATTAGGACCCCACCACTAGTCCAATCACATAGCAGCAATCTGCTGCTTTCCTTTTATGTACTGGATTATTCAATAGCATTTGATTCCTTGGATAGATTATGATGGCAGACATGTCTACTCTGCCTATACATATGCTTGGTGATTGAGCTACAGATCCTTTTTCACCCAGAGCTCATGAAGTGTGCTACCACTTGCAAGAACTGCCTTAAGGCTGTCTCATGTATTTTTGAAATCCATCACATTTTTTTAACTTATCCTCTCTTCCAGAAGGTCTTCCCAGTCATCTCTTCCCCTTGTAGCAACATAGTATCTCTGTTAAGACATCTATCAAATGTCTCCTCATTCTTATTCCTCTTGTAAATGTACAGCACGTTTTATGGCAGCTTGTACCCACATGGGCACTGGATTACCTTTATTACTTTAAAAGTTTGTATCACCTTGGGATATTTGCCTAAACACTGCAGTGAAGTGTAGCAATGAATGCTCATTTTGGAAAAAAAGAAAGAGAGAATATTATCAGCATATATCCTACAGAACTACTAAACAAAACTTAAATAATTTGTACATGTTGTTCTAACTCAATAATTGTCTTGGGAGCCAATCATGATTTTTAAAATCTAACGACTGATGTCCCTATGTGCAATTATTAGTATGTGACTAATGTTTTTTTCAACAAAAGATCAAAGTTGTACTGTCATGTGGATTTTATCGAGATGGTGAGTTCTCAGAGTTGGGAGTATATAAGTTGCATTGGTGTGGGGTATGCAGATCCTCACATTGGGACTACAAGGATCATTCACAGCTACAGTTAGAAACTATATTGTATGCTTCTGATCATCATTTTAACATTGTTTTTGTAGAAGTTTTTCAATATTACTGCAAATTATTTAAAAAGAAAGGCATGTAGCTGAAACTGTAGATTCAAGAAGAGTTAAAGTTTTGGCTGACACATTATTGTTTATTATTATTACTATCATTATTATTATTATTTTAAGTTATATAGTGCCAGAAATTATTATATCATTTGTCCTATTGCAAAAAGAAGTAAAATAACTGTGTTTTCTTTTTCAGACAAGCCTTTTTCATGCTACAGTGCTCCAACATACAAAGATATTGGTAATTATTTTAATTGAATATTTTGCTGGTAATAAATAAGGGTTACACTATAAGTCAGACTCGTTAAGGTTAACTGCAAGGTATACAAAGGGTGTGCACCTCACAGTAAACATTTCAGACTTATAAACAGCCCCATCACAGTTCTTTAGCATGAAGATATGTAGTAGAATGGTGGGCTGTCAGTGTTACCATTTAAGTGCAAATGAGGCATTTCAGGGGAGTGCCTATTCTAATCAGCCATGTGCTCTCTCTTTGTGGGCAGACAGCTGTATACCCCATCCCAATACCTCATTAGCAGTGTGTGAGAGTAGAGGTGAGGATAAAAACATGAAAATGTAAACCAAAAAATAGTTGAACCACCCTTGATGACAACCTGGGTGATGAACCTTCTTGGTTGACTTTGTCTTGTTATGGAAATCAATGAGCTACTTAACTGAGAGAAGGTCTGGTGGTTTGCAAGTAGTAAGGCCAAAGGGTCCAAAAATGGTAACAGTGACTATTTTTCTAACTTTTGTAAACAGAAACTCACTCATATGGCAAAATTGAGTGTCTACTCATGCTTGTTGTGCAAGATTGGTTACACAAAAAACAACTTTAGCAAGTGTGCCTTGGCAGAACATGAAGAGGATTACATAGATCTATCTAGGAGATGAAACGTAAACACTAAAGGATGTATAAAATATTTTATGAATTGCTCTGACAATGGTCTCCAGACTTGATGAGTTAAAGCTAGATTAGAAACACAGAAGTTCTAAATCCCTATTGTTTCAGCACTGAGTGAAAATGCAAAACGAAGACATGCTGTAAGTGATGGTGGCTAATAAAACTTTGGCTGGAAAGCAACATTACATCAGCATAGGAACTCCATTATGTAGTTTTGGGGAACAACAGATAATACAATAATACTTAACATTTACAAGGGTGCATACCATTTAGTGGCATAGAAAGATAAAGTCCTAAATATACTGATGGTGAACAGAGTTCAGATTACTGCTTGGGTGCTTGTAGGAGGTGAGAGAAGAGAATGTAAAGTGAGTGACCTCTGCTTGTTCACCTGTCTTGTGTAATGACCACATGGGTGACACTTAGTGGGAACATTGAGTCTTTTGAGCCCACATTGCCATGTGCAAGTCACAAATGTGAAAGGTAATCCTGAGAGGACAGGTATTGTGGAGCTCAGAAGAGCCCCACTTAGAATGATGGTGCTCTGCTGGGGGACAGAGTGGTAGAGTTGGCCTACTGACAACCACTCATCTCTCACAGTGTGTGGACAAATCCCCGGCTCCCACAATTGTAGACAAATGGCCTGATAATGATGCAGGTAGAGAGACCATCAGTTTGGTCCTGCGGGGATGCAAAATAAATAAATGTTTTAGTGATATACAGATATCAGTGTAGCACACAACACAAAAGATATCACCATATACCTGTCGTTATCAAGTAATAATTGTCTATAAACCAAAGCCATTGGGAACTGTGCTGATCACTGCTTCTATAATGAAATACCTATTATTTATTAAAGTACCTTATTCTGTTAAAACTGGGAAGAATGTGTTTCAATGCCACACAATAGACCACGCCTTTATATGTTGAATTGTAGATATATTTAGGTTTTGGTCTCCTGTGGATATGATTATTGACTGCTTTTGCTATTGGGAAAATCACTTAATGAGTTAGCAGAGACAAGAAGCACACTCAAGCAGATACACCCCGCCAACACACACACATACATACACACACACACACACACACACACACACACACACACACACACACACACACACACACACACACACACACACACACACACACACACACACACACACACACACACACACACACACACACACACACACAGCATTTTCTGATACATTTTCTCCACTGCTCTTGAATATAACTTCTGCAGTATGGAGTCTATGACTTCAATGCTATGCAAGTTTCCTAACTGGACAGTACATTGTGGTGCTTAAAGGTCTCATTAGCATAGGCCACAGATTGGCAGCCATCTAATTATATACAGCACTTATAGATTCCTCCATGGGGAGCAGTGTCTATCCTTTTTAACCATGACAGATCCAGCTCAGACTGACCTTCTATTCCTTCACAGAACAAGTGGTTCCCTAAATACTCACTTAAAGGAAGTAAATGTTCATCAGCTGTTTGCGCAATTCTTTTTCAATATAATCGTATTTGATTCCAGTATCTGAGGTCACCTGGGTGTCACTTGGACAAATTATCACCCGTTTTGTGGAGCCAAACTGTTTTGCATAAGATTTTGTAAATATATAATCTGTTGTGTCTGAGAATAAAGTTTAGAATCTGCACACAGTTTATCAGTTTGTCTGTCTTTACTCCTTCTACATCTTATGTATCTATAAAAACGCTTCCTATTATGCGCAATATCTTTATATAATTTTTCTTCAAATTTTTATTTATCTCATCTCACACTGTGCTTAATCTGTCTGTCCAGCTTGTTTATTTAAATTTTCAAAGTTGTAGTGTGACCTCTCTTCCATTTGTTATATTTTTAGTCTCTCACCTTAATCAGATAGCTTGAGCTTATGGAAATATATCCCCCTGACGTTGTATGCCTAGATCCTCATGTTAAACATTTTTTTTTTACTTTTTGCACTCAAACATTTTTTCTTCCAAAACATTCCATATTCCATCTGCAGTTTTCCACTGAACACCTCACTCCAGTTAGTTTTACATAGTGACTCTTTTGCTTCATTATAATCTGCAATTAACCTTCTGTGCATTGCTTTAGATTTCAGTTGGACAGAATTATCTAGCAAAAAATTAACCTTTATAACCCTATAATCACTGCACATCAACAGTGGTAAAACCTGACTTGAAGTAAAAGTAATTTCTTTAGGAACACAAACAATGTCTAGTATGTTCTGTCTCCTGGTACTTTTTTTTACAATCTGAAGCAATTATTTCTCTTGAATATACGTTGTGAATAAATTCCTTACTAACGTTGTTGAATCAATATTATTCCAGTCTGTTTCTGATAAATTTAAGTCCTCAGATAATATTATTCTTCCCTCCTGTGTTTCATGCAAGAAATGTATGAATTTCTCTAGGTCATCTGCACTTGACTTTGGTGGTCTATACACTCCAATAATTGTTATGTGTTCCAGGGTTGCCTTTATTGTCACAGTTACACAGACTATAGTACTGGTGTTATCACTGAACATGTAATAATCACGAGATTCATAACTATCTTTAATCCCTATCATAACACCTCCACATGATTTTTTGCTGGAATGTCTGTTACAGTAAAAACATTCATACCCTGACAGAACTGGTTTCCAGTCATTGTTCTTTAACCATGTTTCACAAACAATAGCAACATCAATCTTGTGGGAACACAGCACATTTTCCAAGAAAAAATCAACCTTGTTATTAATACTCCTAGCATTAACAACTATCAGAGATGCATCAAATGTTGCTATCTGTGAATTGTTAAATTTTCGACCTGGCAAAAATCCTGCCTGGTGTTTGTCAAATATTGCAAAATATCTGCTGCAAAAATTCTCTTCCCTGATTTTGACAAATGTATTCCATCCTGCTGAACATGTGTGCCCAAAACTAGGTTTGGATGCTCTACACATTTCCAATTTTTAAAACAAGACATTTTTTTTTCCATTTAGATATTTATCCCAAAAATATTTTCATTCAGAGTGACCTGACTACCTTTCTATAGGTGATTTGTAAAAAAATATGTCCTAACACCAATATGAGCTATACTATCTAAGAGGGCTGTCAGTTCCCGACTAACAGAGAATCTTTGTGGATGAGATAATTTGTACTGACATGAATAAAAACAGATCCATACTTCCTTACATTAAGGTGTTCCAAGTCTTAAGTTGTCTCACATCTTCTATTTTTGCTCCTGATAAGCATAACACTATTCGATGTTCATTATCTTCTCTGCAAATATAAGTATCAGTTCCTCTAATAATAGAATCTCCAATTACAGGAATATCTTTGTTGGCCAGCTCTGAAGAATCTTCAGCTTCTAATACAGTAATATCTGCTCTATAAATTGTTACAAAGGATAGATCTTCATCACTATTATTAATCTCACTGTTTTCACTGGGTATTACATTCTCATCCAGCTGATATTGTAAATCCACAGCTTGAGCCATGCAGTCAACATCTGTCTTTCTCTTCTTTTTTCTTACAGTGATGTTCTTCAATTCTGCCACATTCAGTTTTGATTTCTTCATTTTTACCTGTTCCTTGCCTCTTTTTTCTACCTTCTCCATTGGAAAAATTATGTCTTTTACTGTAGACTGAAGGCTTTCTGGTATAAAAATATCATCATTCCCTGTAACCTGTGTGTTACATAACAAAACATTGTCCTTTTTACTATGTATTCTCTTTCCTTTACAGTCATTAATCAGTTCCTTTTCCTTCCTTGTTATTTGTTGTGAACTTCTTCCTTCCTTTCTTTTTTTGTTTCCTTCTAAACAAACTGGATCCTCAGATTGCTAAATACTTGCATCCAGGATTCCAAAGTTGTTAGGGGCAACATCTTGTTTCGTAGGGGTTGAATGATCTGTACCGACAATAGATGCATCATTTCCTAAACGTGTTCTATTTGTTCTTTGCCTAACATTATTTATCTCAAAAGTCCAGTCATTAATATATGTAACAAGTGCAATCATCATCAACTAAGTCTAGATTTGCTTCTAACAATAGCAAACAAATCATCCAACTTTTGACAGGAGGACCACAGATTACCAGTGTTATCAGCTGTTACCTTATGCATAGCATTTCTTACCCTGTACAAGATATTTGTGCATTAGCAAATCCTTAATTGCATAGTCATTTAAGGAATCCATATTCAGCTTCAAACAAATAAAATATTATAAAAGAGAAGAATAATCAAAATCAGTAATCACAGAATTCAAAGAGAACTTAAATCAACTTATTTCACAAAAATCACACAAGCAATATACAACTAAATACTAAAGTAAGTAGAGTAAAGCTGTTCTGACTGTACGAGTACTCTAAGCCAGACAAAAGCTGTAATTCTCACTATCATTGGCAGTTGCACTTTTTTTTAACAGTAAAGATCAATAAATCAGAAACCAAGGTAGAGTTGTTTAGATATGCGCTGGATTTTCCTCTCTGCAGTCTGTGCGAATTTATAGCTGTCTAGGCCCCTTGGGATGGCCAGAGCTTCCCTGTCTAAAACCTATCCATTTCTAACAACCAACAGTGAAATTAAAGGTAAAATGACAAAATATGAATCAAAGTAAATCTTGTTAACAAGCTATCCCTTCCTACCTAAAACAGTAAAAAACAGTGATACATAAAATATAGATTCAAATAAATTGTCTTACCAGTCAGCTCCACAATAAATCATGAAGCAAGGTAGGATTGTTTAGATATGGCCTACCACATTTGGGGGCATTTGTCCACTCACTGTATGTAGCCTGTGTCTCACCAAGTTTGGGTTGACAGTGTCATGTTATTGTATCCCTGCCACCAATGCAAATGATGATGACTGTGACCATAACCCCCTCCACCTTGTGGTTTATTGAGGTAATGCCTGGTGTGATAGCACAATTATATGTTTTATGTTCAGTTTATGTGGCACTGTTACTTTACTATTGTTATGGTCCACAGCTAGTGACCAGACATTACCACACCAGCACTACTACCATGTACTGCACTTGTTGCTGCCTGAGGAGGGCATGTGCATGATGCCATTCTTCTTTACTGCTCTGACTTGCTGCAGGTGATGTGATGCCTGGGAAATGTCCTTTTCAAAACTGTATGACATGGCTGACCAGCTTATTTCTGCACTGCCATGTTGCGCAGCATGATACAGGCAACTAACCTTTCTTGTTGGCAAACATTTATGAGTGGGTGCTCTCTCTCTCTCTCTCTCTCTCTCTCTATATATATATATATATATATATATATATATATATATATATATATATATATATATATATATATATATATATATATATATATATATACACACACACACACACACACACACACACACACACACACACACACACACACACACACACACACACACACACATACACACACATATATATGGGCCCCCTTCATATAAACAAAATACCACTTACCTGACTTTCATAAAATCAAGCCGAGAACACAGAAAGTCCACAACACTGACAGCTTCGAACACCGATGTGTAACTAAAGGTATGTAACTGCTTGGTCAGCATGTTGACCTTTGTCCCTGATCTCCAAGGTAGTGTGATCTTTGAGTTAGTATATTTAGTAAGGGGGTGTGGGAGATGGTGCCCCATGTGGGTGTGTTTTCTTTGCTTCCATTTCAGCTTGTTTGTCATGTTGGCCAATGGGTTACTTACCTTTAGTTAAATGCCTGTGTTCTGAGAGGACGATGTTGTGGACTTTCAGTGTTCTCAGCTCAGTGTTATGAAACTTGGGTAAGTGGGATTTTGTTTATATGAAGTAGACCCATATTTATATAGTGTATATCTCTATATATCTATATGTCTATATATCTATACTTATATCTATAAATAAATAAATATATATATATATATATATATAAATATACATAATATATATATATATATATATATATATATATATATATATATATATATATGTATATTTAAAATGACACCACTATAAATCATTTCAAAACTTTTCCCACCTTTAATGTGACCTATAACCTGTACAATTCAATTGAAAAACAAACAAATCTGTTAGGGGAAAAAATATAAAAAATAAAAAATGTACAATACAATGGTTGCATAAGTGTGCACACCCTTAAACTAATACTTTATTGTCTGTGGCATACCCTTAAACTAATACTTTGTTGAAGTGCCTTTTGATTTAATTTCAGCATTCAGTCTTCTTGGGTACATACCTGTTATCAATTAAAGAGACTCTGATTAACCCCAAATAAAGTTCAGCTGTCCTAGTAGGATTTTCCTGACATTTACTCAGTTGCCTGCTACAGCAAAAGCCATGGTTCGCAGAGAGCTTACAAATCATATAAGGGATCTCATTGTTGAAAGGTATCAGTCAGGAGAAGGGTACAAAAACAATTTCACACCATTGGATATACCATGAAACACAGTGAAGACAGTCATCAAAAAGTGGAGAAAATATGGGACAACAGTGACATTGCAAAGAAGTGCAGCTGCGGTTGTGAAGCAGTTAGCGTTGCCACCTCACAGCAAGAGATTCTCTGGTTCGATCCTTGGCTGGGATGCCTTCTGTACGCAGTCTACTCTACATGTCCTCCCTGTGGTCATGTGAGTTTCCTCTGGGTGCTCCAGTTTCCTCCCACATTCCAAAGACATGCTGTAGGTGGATTGGTCATTCTAAATTGGCCCTAGGTGTGAGTGTGTGCATGTGTGTGCCTTATGTGGAAGGCTGGGTGCTGGGCTGGCAACTCAACACTGTAAAACTCCACTGCCAATCATGAGCGGACAGGTGATCTGCTGTGGTGACCCCTAACCAGGAAAAGCCGAAAGAAGAAGAAGATGAAGTGACATTGCAATGAACTGGTTGTCTCTCCAAAATTGATGAAAAGTCAAGATGAAGGTCAGAGAGTCTGCAAAGAGACCTACAGCAACACTGAAGGAGTTGCGGGAATTTCTGGCAAGTACTGGTTGTCTACTACATGTGACAACAATCTCCCATATTCTCCATATGTCTGGACTTTGGGGTAGAGTTGCAAGACAGAAGCCTTTTCTTACACAGAAAAATATCCAGGCCCAGCTAAAATTTGCAAAACAATACATTAAGTCTTCCAAAAGCATGTGGAAAAATGTGTTATGGTCTGATAAGACCAAGGTTGAACTTTTTGGTCACAATTCCAAAAGGTACGTTTGGCATAAAAGCAACACTGCGCATCACCAAAAGAATACCATCTCTATAGTGAAGCATGGTCGTGGCAGTATCATTCTTTGGGGTTGCTTTTTTCAGCTGGAAGTGGTGGTTTAGTCAAGGTGGAAGGAATTATGAACAGTTCCAAATACCAGTCACTTTAGGCCCAAAACCTTCAGGCATCTGCTAGAAAGCTGAAGATGAAAAGGAATTTCACCTTTCAACATGACAAAAACACCAAGCATATATCCAAATCAACAAAAGAATAACTTCACCAGAAGAAAATTAAAGTTTTGAAATGGCCCAGCAAGAGACCAGACCTAAATCCAATAGAAAATATGTGGGGTGTCCTAAAGAGGGCTGTGCACAAGAGATGCCCTCACAATCTGACAGATTTGGAGTGCTTTAGCAAGAAAGAGTGAGCAAACATTGCCAAGTCAAGATGTGCCATGCTGATAGACTCCTACCCAAGAAGACTGAATGCTGTAATTAAATCAAAAGGTGTTTCAACAAAGTATTAGTTTAAGGGTGTGCACACTTAACAACATATTGGTTTAAGGGTGTGCTCACTTATGCAACCAGCATATTGTATGTTTTTTATTTGTTATATTTTCCCCTAACAGATTTGTTTGTTTTTCAATTGAATTTTACAGGTTACAGGTCACATTAAAGGAGGGAAATTTTTGAAATGATTTATTGTGATTTCATTTTTTTATATCACAAAAACCTGACATTTTAACAGGGGTGCGTAAACTTTTTATATCCTCTCTCTCTATATATATATATATGTATACTCCGGTCTGCTAATGATTGGCAGTAGATTTTCACAGTGCCGAGGTGCCAGCTCGATGCCCAACCTTCAACAAAGGCATGCCCATGCTCGCATGTCTTTCGAATGCCACTCGACCACAGGGAGGACATGCAGACTCCACATAGAAGGTGCTCCAACCAAGAATCGAACGGGAGAACCTCTTGCTGTGAGGCGACAACGCTATCACTGCACCACCGCGGCTGTCCTCATATTGTGCTGAAATTATGGTCATCATGACAAAATTATAAAATGTATAGCAGCATTAATATCACTATTAATATTCAAGGAAATGACATAAACAACTTCCCTTTCTGGTGTCAGAGTGCTTTAATGAAACGTTATTACATTTTCTTTCCCACAGCTGTTTCTCAAAAGTAGCCTCCTTTTTGAAAATATCTTTTTTTCCAAGCACCCTTCCTGCAAACTTGTTCCAGCCTCAGAATCTTCCATGTCCAAGTATTCTTCTTCTGAACTGATATTTGTGTACTAACATACCAATAATATCCTTTTGCTGCTTTCCAAATCCTGTTCCTTCACAACTGGGAGCACTCGACCCTTTATCATGTGTTGTAAATATTTCTCAAATGCAGTTATATCTTTTTAAACTATTTTATTAACATTACTTATTGCATAGCGACAAAAGTACACATTCAGTTATAAATGAGAAAAAAATTGCGTTTTTTTTCATTTCCATGCATTATATACATTTTATTTCATTCATGACACTTAATCAATTTTTCATTATATACATGTCTCAAGTCTTGCCATCCCTGAAATATCACTCCTCTTACTGAACATTATTGTGCTTGCATTTTCCACAAATTCCATTTATTTTGATGTTCCTTCACTTTTCTAAAGACCCCCACCTCCAATTCTTTTATCTCCTTTTCACATTTCAGTAATTCTGTTTATGTTAGTTTTGTTTTTGGTTTCTATTTTTTAGTATTTTTTATTTTATTTTGTTTATGTATTTATTTATTTTTTGCAGTGAATTTAAAATCCTTACTTTATCTAAACAATTCAGTTTCTATATATTTCCTTAATGAAAATTATTTTCTCAGTTAAAATAATGTGCTCGCCCAACATATCTGACAAAGTACCATGTATAGAATTTTTTTAAATTTACTAACAGGGTCTATATTAGAAACCTGAAAAGGCTAAATCTTGAATGTATGTACATTGACACATAAAGGTCAATGTACATACAAAGCAAAACACATAAACGGCGAAAATCAAAACACCGAATGTGTTTTTTAGCCAGAAGCGTGATGGTGGGGATAAGGAAATATGTTATTATCCCCACTGTAGTGCGGTCTCGGAGTTGGTATATTTAAGTAGGGGGTGTGGGGGGCTTGCCCCCCTGCAAGAATATTAAATTAAGTTTTTTTTTTTTTTTTTTTGCTTATCTGTGTGGTGCATTTTGATTACGAAATGCGTTCAGCATTTCGATTTTCGCCATTTATGTGTTTCACGTTGTATGTACATCGACTGTTATGTGTCGATATACATACATTAGAGATTTAGCCTTTTTGGGTTTGTAATATAGACCCTGGCTAACTCATTGCATTCCCAACAAACATGTTCATATATACCATTCTCTTTCACATCACACCTCTAGCAGATGTTGCCTACCTGTGGAAATTTCTTTAAAGTCTAATTGAAGTACAAAAGTACCTATGCAATAACTTCCATGCAGAAATTCTAAACCTTCCAAATGTTGGTGAATACTTGGTTGCCATACAACTATCCTTTCATTGTTTCTTTAAGAATTGTGTTTCCATTCTTTTCTAACATCCTTTGATTGGTTATTTTAGTTATCACACATTTTTATTTATGCATTTACTTATTTAATTTTATTTACCAGAGTAGAGCACTGATCAAATCTGACCATTTGCAGACTCAGTTTGGGTTACATACATAGTAACAACAGTAAAGTAAAATTAAAGGTATAGCTATATTACACAGTATCCTGCTATAGTATAACAGATGAAATAATACACACTTACAAGAAGGTTTAAAAAGAAGTAGGACTGGGAGTATGCAATACATATTACAGGTGGTATAGGAGAGGTAAATGTGGTCTTGCCAAAAGAACAGACAATATATAAAAGCATGACGTTAACTTTTAGCAGGTAAGGGGTATAAATCATAGAATACAAAGAGATGCAATTGAAAAGCTAATAACAAGTGGATGCAAAATGTATAGTAGGGACTGGATAGGGCAGATGGTGAAACAAATTTATAAATTCATATTTTGAAGATGTAAGCAGATTAAGCAGCCACGCTTTTCTGGCATGAATATGATAATGCAACCACAGGAGTTATATTATACTGTTTAGTTAGGTATTGTTTGAATTGAGGTCAGAACTGTTTGTAGTCCCAGATTTTAGCACAAAATTTGATTTCACAAAATGTGATTGCCACATTTTAGGGAAAAGAACAGAAAATTTGTGGTGTGTGGAATAGCATTTAGGGATACGTTTAAAAAAGTAGTCCATTATTGGATTAGTTTGTTAGGTTGTGGGGGTGGATATAGTTAGTCTCACAGTTAGGCAGGAAGGTATGTCTTGGAACTGCAGTTCAAAGAGAAGGGTCCCAAAAAGGATGCTGTCTCTGCCTTTTTCAAGGTGTTCCAACGATGTTGACACTAAGGGGAATCAGTGATGAAATGGCATGTTTTGTTAGAACGAGATTGGTGTTATTGTTCCTGTAAGGTAGTGGTGAATAGGGTTAGGCCATGTCCTAGTTGCGAAAGCAGGACATCTTTGTCTAAGGCTTCTCTAGCAGCTTGTTAGAAGAACTGCGATATATTTTAGGCCCAGATTAGGAGGTAGTTGACTTTGGATCTGACTTTCTGAATGTGGTCTTGGAAGTTGAAGCATTGCTCTTGGCAAGCACCAAGGTAGCTAAATGATGTGGTAGATTCAATTAGCTTTGTTTCCAGGTCTTTGATATAGAGAAGACTAGTGGCTTTAGTGAGCCTTTTCTTTGTGCCAAACAGCATGGACTTGTTATTTTACGGTGGAGGTGTAGTTTTTATAACAAAGCAAATTATTTAGTTGTAGAAGGTTATCTTGAAGTTGATTTTGGATGATGTCTTGAAGAGGATTGGCTCAACAGATATATATATGTTATCACTGTAATGAATGAGTTGTAGATGATGTAGGCCAAGAATTATTATTATAATCATTATTTTGTATATCCCTTTTTATTTATTTATTTATTTAACATTTGTTGACTGGAAAAGTCTGACTATGACATATCCTTTTTTCAGCAGAAGCCCAGGGAAAATGCTGCAGATGCATGTCTTTGGAATGTGAGAGGAAACAAGATCTAACCCATTCAAATGCAGGAAGGGCATGCAGACTCCACACAGAAGGCACCCCAGCTGAGAATCAAACCAGAGAACCTCTTGCTGTGAGGTGGCAATGTTAACTGCTGCACTACTGCACCTTTTTTTACCACAGCCACTGATCTAAAATCAGCAATAAACTTAACAGGAGCTGGTATTTCATTTAAAAGTCCCCATCCTTTTCTCTATGAATAGAGTCTGTTATCATATCTTGGCTGGGAAGGCAATCTCTACCGTTTAACCTAAAAGTCTATTTGGCCTCATCTCATTCTGTCATTTTCCCCACCCTAGTTATTTGTTTCTAATAACTCCCCTTATATCTTCAGCCTTCATGTATATATAATCTATCCAAAAATGACTCTCTTGCTGAAATATGTAAGAAAAGTGAGTGCATTTTCATGCAACATATCCAATCTGTACAAATTGTGTATATTTCCTTTTTCTGCAATCGTTGATTGAATGATTGAATTATTTATGTTAACATGCACAGAGACACACACACATGCACATACACACACACACACACACACACACACACACACACACACGCACACACGCACACACGCACACACACACACACACACACACACACACACACACACACACACACACACACACACACATATCATTGTCCTGCATAATGAACAGACTTTAAACATTTCTAGTTTTAATTACACAAAGAATGTATTGTACAACACCATAATCTTCTTTCAAAGACACTCACGGTTCACAAGCCCCAGTTCATAACTGTCATATTATCATATGTGTTAGTTATATGTTGATATACAACCATAGAATATTCTTTAATCACATTTTCTTCAAGCACATGTCTTCTGAATAGTGAACTAAGCCTACATTTCCCTGTAGTGGACAATCCAATAAAAGTATACCCTTTCCATAGATAGTATCACTTTTTGGATTCAGCTTGTTTCCAGAATTTGTTCAATAAAGAAAATTCCTCAATGATAATGTCACACAACGTTTTCAGTGACTAAATGTATCAATGACTGGATATCTTTAGCCATGAACCCAGAAGATGAATCATACTCTCCAATAAAAAATATCTGTCTAGTCTGGAGTCTTTTTAGTGGTAATGCATACCACTGCCCGTTGCTTCTGAAAAAAAATCCTCTTCTCACCTCATTTTTATTTAATTGCTACCAATACTGCATGGCTCCAAACAGTGTACAAATAATAAACAGCGCGTTTGCCTTCTAAAGCTCATCTTGGTCCAGCTGTGTCTGTGGATCACCATCTTAAGGAAATACTCTTTTCCAGACATAGCTAAAGCAGGCTCTTCTCCTCTCTTCTCCTATTCTATCTACTAGTACAGCCCAGGACAAATATTTACCACTACAGAGTTTGTCTGCCTCCAGCAATCTCATTAGCATGGGAGTCATTAATTTCCACAAAGTATTCTGCTCCAAAACAAACTCATCCAGTAGAATTGCACTGTTCACCTCAGTCTTACACCATGATCACGGTGCACTGACATCCACTATACTGTACCGCATGTTGCACAGGCTTCTCTACCTTGAAAAGAATAGGTGAAGTTCCCTGATACCCTGTCCAAATTTCCCCTAATCAATGTAACTACCACTTTGGGTCTCCTCTAAGAAGAGGCAACTGGCCTACTGGGTCTAACCCAGTCAACAAAGAGTAAATAAAAATAACAAAATCTTGAACCAGATCACTGATTTAATCCATTTACTTTTACTCAAAATTAAAAATACTTGTAAGGCCTTTTTATGTCCCAAACAAAATGGCAACAACTCTCTGAAGTCCCTGATGCCTTAAAATATCATTGTATGCATTTCTGAAACATCTCTGATGGAAGCAACCATTTTTCGCAACTAAAACTCAAGATATCATGCCTAATGTTCTGGGGTCAAGATAAGATACATATAATGTTGTCAAATCGTAACAAATTTGAACACCATATTGTCGAACCCATATGTTCGAATTTGGAAAAGTTTGAAAGTTTCAATGGGAATTTCCGTTCAGTGTGGAAAGGGAAGATTTCCCTTTCCTGCACTGTAGGGTGATCTTGGAGTTGGTATATTTAAAGAGTGGGGGTGCAGGGTGGCTTGTCCCCCTGCTTACAACTGTCAGGTAGGTTTTTTTCTGTTTTTTATTAATTTATTTTTTGACATTTTCAAACTTTTGAAAGTTAGAATGTATGGATTTGACCATATGGCGTTCGGACTTTTAAAAGTTCAACAATGTAATATGAACCCACAAGATGCATGCCATGCTAAACTAGCAATTTTACAATTTTAAATAAAGAAACCACCAACAATTTAACCTACATTGCCCATATTAGCAAACTAAGATGTCCCAGCCCTTAAATAGGCAATTTTGAACCATAATTCATCACTTTAATGTGAAAAAAAAAATAACCATTTGGCATTCTTTATGTCCAGTACAGCATAATAATGAATCCATGCATACAATCTGATGCCATACTTGCAGTCTAACTACAAAGGTTTACAAAATCCCATCCATCTTAAGAGGGGCCTCATAGATGCTGGCTACTCATTCAGCTTGCACTCACTTTTAAATATGGTGTATTATACATTATATTATCAATAAGATACACCATTAATTTAATTTGCAATTATTCCTGACAGTATGGTGAAATGAGTTAGTGTACTGTGCCATAAATAAATTAATGCACTCTAAGCATTTTATTGTGATTTAAAATAAAAGTGAACCCCATAGGACTCAAACCATAAACAGTTGGTATGACACTTCATAGTAACTTCAGGGAGCTGCAACGTGCACATAACTTATGAAGGCACTCTCACTCAACATATGTCATTCAGCTTAAAAAAGCTGCATTACTGAACTTCTTCATTTTAAATGAGGTAATGTACAATTCAACTAGCAAATTCTTTGCAATTATCTATTTGGAAAACTGAGCTAGTACTCTGAAATTCATTCAGTACACCGAGGTTTACCAAAACAATAACTTATTTTAAAGAGAAACTGCATAGTAAATATTTTTGCACTAGTTTGTTTAGGAAAATGGTACAGCATAATGACAAAGTATATTACCATTTTCTCCCCCTTGATTCTTTCCACAGCCTGATCCCAATTATTTACCTCTTTTTTTCATTATTTGCCATCCTTTGTTTACATACCCATGTATTCCCCATGCATGATGCACCTTCTCTTTCCTAGCAGTTACCTGGATACCCACTTCCTATCCTTGCCTTAACTTCCCTTCCTTTCTCCAGTCCACTGTCATCCATATAGCTAAACCTCCTTTATCTGTATGTTGTAACAGTTGAAAAACATCCTACCATTTCCCTTTCAATCTCTCATTTATAGTGTAACTTATATCCATTTTCTAGCTAGATCAATGAATCCCCTGTACAGTTCTTGTTCAATGTAATTTGCCCATCATCCATTTCCTTGCTTTCCTTGTTTTGATTTCCACAGCCATAAGCATTTGTAACTTTTTCATCATCTCTTCTTATGTTTTGTGCACCCTCTCAATAGAAGTCCCATATGTTTTCTCCCGTTTTGTTATTTATATCTTTTCATACCTTTATTGCTTTTTTTCTTCAATATCTGTGCCATGGGTACTCACAGTACTTTTGTTGTATCCCTGCTTCTGCCACTCCCTCATCCAGCATGTGTTTTTTTTTTCTTTTTTTCCATCTTTGTGCACCTTTATGGCATGAGAAACCACATCTGCATTATTCTTGTAGTCTGGTCTTCTATTCTATTCTATTCTATTCTATTCTATTCTATTCTATTCTATTCTATTCTGTTCTGTTCTGCTCTACTCTGTTCTGTTCTGTTATTTTCTATTCTTTTCTATGTATACCTTGCATCTCTTTGGATCCACATACTTACTTATTTGGAACCACTTCTTCCATTCCTTTTTATTTATCCACCACAATTCCTCTATCTGTACTTTTTCTGCCTTCTTAATCTAGGTCTTCATACACTAATTTGCAATTTTGCTTCTGTTTTTCTTCCTGCATCATCCAACAAGCTTCCCTTTTTCCCTATCATTCCACTTCTGTCTTTCTTTCCTCCCTTCTTCATTTCTCCCTTTGACAGTTCTTCCAATAAGAATATGTACCTCAATCATTCTTTTTCGGGCAGTCCATATTGTTGAACTAACTCCTTCAATGCCTTGAATATTTTCTCTCTCTCCTTCACAGACTTCTTCAGATCTCTTTATTCTACTAAGCCATATCTCTTCCATTCCTCATCATTTTTGGTCCCTGTTCCTCTCCCCATTTCAGCTATCCTAGATCTGATCTATTTCTTCCCATTCCACACTGCATGCTCCCCAATTATTTTATCATTTTCAATTCATGTTGTTGAAGGCTTCTCTCCACTCCTTCTTTTTCCATTACCTTCCACGTTTCATTTTTATTCTTTTGTTTACACTGTATTATATTGCAGGATAAGGCACATGTGAGTAAATGTGGGTGCTCACACCCCTCTCTTCCTTTTCATTATGAGCTTACATCAATGAATTCTCATTTCCCTCCTCTCTAACCATTCTATACGTATTTTTCAAGTTCTTTTTATAACACCTACAATTTCTTACTGTTATTCTCTGAATGCATATATTGCTAGGGTTTTAGTACTTGTAGCATCCCTGGTAGTCACCATTTTGATTTCATTTACCCTTCCTAACATTGTATATGGCTATTTCTCCCATTCCCATAACCCATCTGTTCTTGTCATTGAAATTTCCAAAACTGCTATATTTTCCACATAGTGTCTCCTACATATATGTCTAGGGGTGTCCTCTAAATGATCAAACATTATTAAGGGAGTGATTAAAAAAGGCACTAAGAAGTTTGAACATGCACAGAATATCAAATTCCCTAAATATCAAAGTTACAAAAGATTGAGAATGGAAAAGTTTTTCATCTCCTGATCTTCACACTAACCTCTCCCCCATAAGACTAGTGTCAAATTTGCCTGAATAGTGGCAGTATTACAGGAAGGTTTTTACTAAGGTAAGGTGTAAGGTGAAGGCTAGGGGAAGGGAAATCATTAGAATTAGGGTTAGCACCCACTAATAAGATAGGCAGGGAGGCTCCAATCAGGTGTTTTGTGAAATGCAGGGAGCCCATACATAGGTATTCTGGGTATTCTATCTCTTTTATGTTTCTTGTTTTCTATCATCATTCTCTTCCCATTTTTTAATCTAAGTCCTGATACTACCAGAAATGCATTAAGAATTCATATTCCTTTTTTATGTCATCCTGCATTGCATAGAGATCAGCATGTAGTCAACCACATACATTATGAAATGGAATTTTATTCATTTCTCATTTCCAGGTCTACTGAGTTTGTTCTCTCTCTCTGTCTCTCTCTTCCTACCAGTTCCACTATTACCAGGGAAGATATTTCTGGAGATACTGCAAACCTTACTGTGGGATTCATTAAAAATAATCTCTGTGCAGGAAGAGTGTAGCCACTCCTGCATGGAATATGGCTGCCGAGCAATCCAGGAAACAGCCGATCAGACGTGCATGAGCCTACCGACACTGTTCCTGCAAGGAAAGCCATGCAGAATGCTAATTACCTCATTTTCTTGTGAAAACCATGCAAATGAAGTGAATTAGCGATTCAGGAAGCAGGCAGACATCTGTGCAGGAACAGTGCTGGTTGCAGAAATGTGTTTGGTTTCTGCTAATAACAAAATGGAGGCATGACAGCTCAAATAAAAGCATGTATTATAAACTTTAGGCATGCCAATGGCCAAATATATGGCCATTGGCATGGGAACTGTTTAATTTAATAAAAAAATCAAACAATTTTTTTGGCTGATCTCGGCTGTTTAAGCATAGAGCAGTGGTGTGCAAACGGAATCGTGCTGAAAATAAAAAAAAATATTAAAACTCAATTTTAGGGGAAATCTGCATTTTGCCATTATAGTCAATGGCATGCAAAATCAAAACATTACCAGGGAACACTGGCTGTCAAGGGAAAAGGCTCTGTGTCAACTATGGACTAAGGCAGTGGGGTATGCAAATGAGAGGAAATTTACTGAATCATAAAATATTTTAAGTCCACACACTGCACTTAACGATGTAGGAGCTAGAACAGGATAGTGTAGCCAGAAGGAGCAGCTAACATGAAGAGGAGGTGTGTCATGTTTGCTGTAAGCACATTGGAGCTCCATTGCCCGTGTTTGTGCTTAGCTAAGCACAGCTAAGCAAGGGGGTGTGTCTGAGGCTGTAATGTCTTACTCCATGAAATGAAGGCCGTGTTCACGTTCAGGGTAGAGTCATTTCTGCTAAAATGTGTTTACCCTAGCTAAACAGGTGAGTGTGATACACACTGGGACTTAAACAAAAAAAAATGGAAATAGCAGCACTGTTTACATTGGCCTTGGGGCTTAAAAGGTGCAGAAATGGGAAGGGGGAAAAGAAAAAAAGGGAAATAGCAAAATACGGGCACTCAAATACAAGTAAAATAGTTGGCAGGTGGAAAGTCAGCCAATCACACAGACAGCATCTGCAGCACACCACTATAAACTATGCAAACACCTTCCAGTCTGGTTTTTCCCACAAACTTTGCACCATAGGTGTACAAATAATGGGGAATTTTAACCAACAAAACTAGCAAAAAATGTTAGAGGCTGCTGTCTCTTTGATCTATCAGTATGTGCAAGAGGCCGAGGGCACTGAGGAGGATAATGCTGAAAAATGACTGAGACTGAGGAGAAGGAGAAGAGTGTTAGGACCCAGGGTAACCTACCAGGGGCTACATGATCTGGAGATAGTACAGCACTACAGGGTGGACAGGGACAAACTTCAGCAACTCATTGAGCTGTGCCGGCCTCACCTCAGACACAGAACCAACAGAGGGGAACCCATCCCAGTGGATACCAAGGTATGTGTAGCCTTAAGAATACTAGCTAAAGGTACTTTCCAAAGACCAACTAGGGATATCATGGGGGTCTCACAGGCATCTGCATCCAGGATACTCAACCAGTTCCTGGATGCCATGCAATCACATGCCGCTGAGCACATTTACTTCCCCAGCACACGTGAGGAGAGGACCAGCAATATGCATCTCTTCCACCATGTAGCAGAATACCCAGAGGTACTTGGTGCCATAGACTGCATGCACATCCACATCAAAGCACCACCCAGTAATTAGGGCAGGGTCTTCCTAAACTGCAAGGGGTTCCACTCCATCAACTGCCAGGTTGTGTGTGATGCCCAGGACATTATCATGAATGTGTGTGCTGGCAGCCCTGGAAGTTATCACGACTCCCACATCTGGCATTCGTCACAGCTGTACCAGGCATTTGCCAGTGGGGACATCCTATATGGCCATCTGGTGGGGGATGCTGGCTATGCACTAGAGTCATGGTGGATGACACCCGTCAGAAATGCACGCACACAAGAACACCATAATGAGGCACATGCACACACCAGGATCATTATAGAGCATGTGTTTGGGGTGCTCAAGTCACGGTTCCTCTTCCTTGACATATCTGGGGGAGCCTTGCAGTACTCTCTAGCCACATGTGCACTCATGTTCATAACATGTATGTGCTATGCTACACAATATGATTCTGCAGAAATGGCTGCAGCAGAAACAAAATGGGGAATGGACACAAAGCCCTCCACCATTGCTAAGGTATCCACAGGCACAGAGGGACTCAGGGGAGGAACATCTTGAGCCTGCCCCTGTAGGTAGATGGAGGTATGCCCAGTACGCCCTGGCCTTGGCAAAGAGGCAATGCATATCGCATACACTGTAGGGACCAAGGGACTGATATCTCCCTCTGTCTCGCAAACACAATAAAATGGATGCCAAACATCATACCACCTATACCTTAACATGTATAGGAAGTGTACTGCATGCATCTGACATAATCAGCCCAAAAGCCCTTAAACCTCAAAATGCATGCACTCGAGGCACTCCTCAGTGTGGAGAAAATTGATATATGTGCAGTAACAGAAACCTGGTTTAAGGCTACAGAGAGCACCCCAGCACTACCAGGCTACAACACATACCATACATTTCAGCCACAGAACCCGGACCGAAATACAAAAGGTGGGGGAGTATCCATATTCATCAAGGATACCCACACCTCCAGGTTAGTGGCACAGCACGATGCTTCAGAGATTATCCACGTGCAACTAACAATGGGCAAAACTGCAATTCAAGTTGGAGCTTGCTACAGATCACCCACCATGTCCCAGGACTGCCATTCCACATTTCTAGAAACACTGGGTAACATAAAGGTCCTACCAAACACCCTAATATTGGGTGATTTCAACTATCCAAACATTAACTGGGAGAACTACTCAAGTATTAACTCCCTTGCCCTAACATTTCCTAGAATTTATAAACTCAAATGCCCTGGAATAACTGGTCAACACTCCCACCAGAGGTGACAACATATTGGACCTGGTCATTACCAACATGGGCGACCGGTGTTCCACACTGGAGGTCAACCCCTTGCTGGTTAGATCTAACCATAAACAAATTACTTTGGATATCCACATTCCTCCCCCAACCCTGGGCAAGGAAACCACCATGAAAAACTTTTCAAAAGCAAAATTCACGTTACATAAGACCAAAGTGGAAAGTTTTCAAAGCCCCCATGCTAAAGGATAATGCTGTCCAAGCTGCATAATCATTTACTAATGCATTCTACAGGCACCTACAAGAATGCATGGATTGTGCTACCCCAAGCAAAACCAAGACTCACTCCTCCAAGAAAAGGAAACCAGTCTGGAGGACCCCTGCCATTAACAAGCTATACAACAGAAGGAGGAAACTAGTACAGAAAAGAGTAAAATCCCAAGAAGGGAAGACATCCCTGATCAATATCAGCAAGAAACTACAATCTCTCATATAATTGTCCAAGGCAAGCTTTGAAAGAAAACTTGCCAAGGACTCCAAAGATAACCTCAAGATATTCTTTAGCTATGTCAAGAATCTAAGTGGCAATGCTCAGATCTGCTCAGAGTTAGTGCAGAATGGCACAAAATACATTGAACCAACCGATATTGCCAACATCCTGGCAGACAGGTTCAGTGCAAACATCACCCCCCTCTCACCCCCAATAGGGCCCATAACCATACCAGAAGAATGTAGAGCCCCTGAAATCACAGACACTCAGGTTAAAATAGCCCTCTCTAAAGCCAAAAACACAGCATCAATGGGACTGGATGGTGTCCCAGGCTGCGTCCTACATGAGCTCAAAGACGAATTAACCCCTCACCTAAACACACTGTTCAAACTCAGCCTCTCCACAGGCTATGTATCCATAGAGTGATGCACAGCAACAGTTATTTCACTCCACAAAGGTGGAGCCACAACAGATCCAGGGAACTATCACCCTATAAGCCTGACTAGCTTGGTCTGCAAGGCTATGGAGTGCATCATCATGGAACTCATTAACAGAGACATTGGGAACCTCCAAACACTGGATCCTATCAGTTCGACTTTGTTAAGGGCAGATCATGCCTCCTAAACTTGCTGGACTTCTTTGAGACAGTTACCAAGGCTATAGATGAAGGAAAGGTGGTACACACAGCCTACCTAGACCTCACAAAGGCTTTCAACACCATTCCCCATTCTGGTATTATAGACAAGCTCACCAGCCTGAACATAAACCCCTATGTCACAAGATGGATTGCCAATTGGCTCATGGACAGAACCCACATGGTGAGAGTTGCAGGAGCTAGGTCTGACTCTAAACCGGTTATAAGTGGCATTCCCCAGGGCTCAGTCCTAGGATCCCTCCTGTTCAGCATATACTTCTCAGAGGTACAGACAAGCACAGGAGGACTATGGCTGACCAAGTTCGCAGATGACTGCAAACTAGGGGCTATAATTGACTCATCGGCTGACACAGGCATCCTCCAAAAGGGTCTCACTGAGATGGATGCCTGGTGTCAAAATCATGGCCTCAAGCTAAATGCCAAAAAGTGCATAGTTATTCCCTTTGGAAATAACAAAGTACCCACAAACTACCACATAGGTGGTAGTCCCCTAAATGTAGAAAATGTAATAAGGGATCTGGGGACCCAAGTAGATAGTAATCTCTCCTTTGATAATCACATTGCCAAAGTTGTTAGAAAATCCTTCTATGTGGCCTACCTAATCACAAAAGGGTTTGCATCCAGATCAAAATTGGTCATTGTGCCCCTCTACTCATCACTCATCAGGCCGATCATAGAGTACAATGCCCCATTTGGGATGTACCTTACAAGACACCTGCAACAGCTAGAAAGACCAGAGAAGTACCTCACCAAGAGGATCACTGGCCTCAAACAGATGCCCTATGCAGCTCGAATGAAGAAACTCCAGCTGTACTCGGTTGCATACCGCCTGCTCAGAGGTGATCGCTGCCTAACATATAAGGCCATGTCTAACCCAGAATTGATGGACATGCTCCACCTAAAGAAAACCTTGTTCCATGGAGCCACACGCTGGAGGGATCTAAACCTCACCACAACAATAAATAGGATGTGCTGGAGGGATAGATTCCTGTCCCAGAGAATCCCCATGCTTTCGAACAAGATTCCTATCTACATTAGGCAGAGCTCCTTGCTAGCACTCTTCAAGAGAAACCTTGACAAGTGGATGGGAAACAGAAAGTTTACCCCGGGGAACACTTCAGTGGCTTTGCTGGACAGAGGCACAGGGGAGGCAAAAGCCAACACATTCTGGCTAGGCTTATAAATGCCTTCAGGCAGATAGCTTAGTACCTACCTATGAACCTATGAACCTAAGCATCACCCTCACAATTGCCTCAGGCACAAGGTAATCAGTCTTCGTAACAATAAATGAATGGAGTAGCATGTTCTGATAGCATATCTATGGTATTGATGTAAGCATGCAAGGGAATGGGGCGGCTTACTGGGATAGCAGCAGGCAAATAGCTGTGTGGGACAGCAGGAACTGTATGTCCAGTACTGGCTTACTCACACTATGCATTACCACCATATATGGCAAATACCACTGCAGTATATGTGGTGAGCTAAATAACTGGGGGGGGGGGGTCATAGGTCACATGTATGGATGTCAAAGTGGAGTTGCAAACTCACTCCCAGCTTCACCCAGCAGATCAGCTGTTGAAAACCATATAGAAATGTCTGGCAATGGCCCTCACATGGTGACATCCATAAAATTCCCACCTACAGACTTAAACAGTGATATCACAGCAGGTCTGGCAGTGGCAGTATGGCTCTGAAAGGTAAGAAGTCTGAAACTAAAAATGTTTATGCCAGAAAAAATCTGACCTGTGGTTGATACTGTTATGCCTGTAGTCTCAAAGATCGGGCACACCACTATGCTACATGGGACCAAAATGTTTAGCAAATATCAGCACAGTCTGTGCAAATGTGTATTGTGTACAGATGTGTCACCCCCCCAAAATCCCATATAAATATAGTAACATGTCCCTATCCTAAAGCAGCATCCAGCTGTCACCCAAAGTGATGGCTCAACACAAACAGAAAGCAATTGTCAGTGACACCCAGTCAACTTACTGGTGCCATCCCAGGGGGTGTTCACTGTCTGGCAGCCTGGGAACATATGATCATCGGAATGCACTGCCTTGCATCTGTCACACCTGGCCTACAGGTCTCTGGCAAATGCCCATGCCTCACCCACAGTGCCCTGTTAGGGAGAGTCATGGGGTCCATAACATCAACATAACATAGTCTACAAAATGCAAAGAAAGGCCATGCTGCTAACTGCTAGGAGCAAACCTGCCAGCCTCAGAGAGCCAGAAATCTGGACAAAGCCATGAATAATGGGTTGATAAAGGTCCAAAGAGAAGGACACCTTTGAAATACTGCTCTAATAATGTTAGAAAGTTGATGGAATGATTGTATTAGCATGGAGTGTCTCAAGGGTATAAAGTCTGAAACTGAAATGTCAACTGTCAGTAATATCTGACTTCAACCCTGAGTCACATGCAAAATACTTTTCCTTGAAAACCACACTCATTTGGGTAACCAACGAGATATATGAGTCATGAGACTTTAATATTGATTGGAAGACCTGCACACATAATCAGCCAACTTCACATATTAACCTATACTGTTTTTCACAAATGATCAACTTCCCAACCAGAATTAACAAACCCAATAATAAAGAGAGTATATTAGATTGGATACTAATAAACAATCACCAACAAATGTATAAGGCTGGAATCCTTCCTGCTGATGTAAGTGACCACTCACTCATTTTTATCATTAGGCATAAGACAGCTACTCCTAACCCAAACACATTTAGAACAAGTAGAACCAATAAAAACTTTAATCCTGACTATTTCCAAACTGAACTTAGAGCATGTGATTGGTCACCCATAAAACACCTCCCTCTAGACGATGCAGTGAATTACTTTAATTCAAATTTCTTAACAATCCTAGACTATCATGCACCAAAATGTACTATCAGAACTAAGTCTAAGCCAGCCCCATGGCTCACTAAGGAAACCAGACATAAAATCCTACTTAGAAACAAATTCTGGGCTCTATGGAAATCTACTAAGCAACCCGCACACCAACTTAAATTTAAACAAATGAGAAATGATACAAAAAAGCCATTCTCTTGGACAAAAAAAACTTTTACTGTCATCTCCAGCAAACAAACCAAAGGAATCCACAAAAGTTCTGGGCCAGCGTTAACAAACTTCTTCACCCTGGTCACTCCACTACACCACCCCCTACAGGAGCTAATCCCAAAAATCCCAAACACACAGCAAATGCCTTTAATACCTTCTTCACAGAGGCCATCCAATCACTGGGCCAATCAAATAACAACTTAGGATTTTAGTCACCCAAATTCTGCAACAAATTCACTCCCTATATTCCACTGGAAACCAGTACCAACTCACCTTATCTGTAATCTTCTAAAAAACTTAAGCCATCAACCCCATCAGCCGACAAACTACCAGCAGAACATCTCCAAAAAGCTGCCAAAGCTATAGCCTATCCAATATCAATCCTGATAAATAAAACCTTAAAAGAAGGAAATATTCCTGCCATCTGGAAAATCTCCCACATCATCTCCAAACACAAAGGTGGCAATTCTAACGAATATTCCAACTACTGCTCAATAACATTACTTTCTCCTTTAGCTAAAATTATGGAAAGATGCACCCATAAACAACTACTAGATCACTTACTGCAAAACAATCTTCTTGCAAATTGCCAACATGGCTTTAGACCATTTCATAGTACTACCACTGCTCTCCTATCCTTCTCTGATAGTATCAGTCATAACAAAAATAACAACATCCTCTCCTCAGCACTCTTTATTGACCTTTCTAAAGCTTTTGATATGGTCAACCACCATTTACTTATAAATGTACTAAGATCTCTTTCACTAGATTCACTGGTTATTCAATGGTTCCAGTCGTACCTTAACAACAGACAACAAGTTGTGCTTTGGGACAATAACCTATCTACACATCTCCCTGTTACACTATGAGTCCCTCAGGGCTCAATTCTTGGTCCCCTCCTATTCTCAATCTATATAAATGACCTTCACCTAGCAATTACTCAAGCTACCTGTATTCAATATGCAGATGATTCTACAATCATCTGCTCAGCTAAATCCTCATATGAACTACAGCCCTTAACCCAGAAAATGTTAACCATAGTAGAAAACTGTTTTTTACAATGATGCCTCCTCTTGAACCCCAAAAAGACAAAACTATTACTCTTCACACCCACCCGCAAGTCCAGCCAAATAGACTTCTCAGTCCTATCCAATAACGGTACCATTATATCTCAAGACTTAACCACTAAACTTCTAGGTATAACAATATATAACAACCTTACCTATGAAACTCACATTAACAATACTATATAAAAACTGTAAATAGGAAACTGGGCTCCCTTTATAGGATAAAGCCATTCCTTACTCCACAAACCAGAACTTCTATTGCCCACACCCATTTTAATCTCCACACTCCTCTATGCATTATCCATATACACAAATCTGACTAAAAACAACCTCAACAAGCTGTCAAACCCTTATAATAACATAGCTAGATTTGCCACAGCTTCCTCTTTCAGGACCCACCACTGTCATAAGCTGAAACAACTAGGCTGGCTTGAGCTACAAAACCAACTACATTATAACCAACTCACCACTGCCCATAAAACCCTCTTCCAACCAACTAAAACTCCAATACGGTCAAACCTTTTTACCCCATATAAAAACCTTAATACCTTATGCTCATCTAAAAAATTAGTAGTATCCACAAGTAAATCCAACAATATCTCTGGTGACTCTGTTCTCTAATGCTGTTGGAAAATACTGGAACCATCTTCCAAATGAACTGACATCACTGTCCTCTTTATCACTATTTAAACAAAAATTGAAACTTTACCTGAAAATTCACTGGTTATACCCCTGTACAAACCCAGACTAATCAAAAATGGCATTGCTATCATCATCACTTCTGACCCAGTATTTGTCATCCATTACTTCTACTTTCATGGACTAGTCCATATCTGTTCCTTATTCTATCCTAAAAAAAAAAACAAAAAAAAATGTCCTTGAGAATAGAGTTTCTAGCAAATTTATGTAATGTTCTGTAATAATTTGTGTATTCAACGATTGAAATGTTATGTAATAATCTGCAAATATCTTCTGTACATGCATTATATGTTAATCATTTTATGTTAATCTTTTTATTTTAATATGTTTTATGTGGTGCTTATCTCCTTGGGCCTCTACTGAAAATGGACATACATCCAGTTAGACTAGCCCGGTCAACAAATGTAAAATAAAATAAATAAATGCATCTAGACATTCTGTGAAACTCTGTACAGTTGACAGGCAGCGCTAGGAGTGTAAACATGGGAATGCGCTCATTGCAGGCAGTCTTAACCCTGGAAGATGGTGACATGTCTGCACCCACAAAACCATAGTCCACAGCCATGAGGATTAACACACTTTTCCCTGATCACTCATCCTGTGTAACATCCTGAACCAAAAATGTGGTCAGCCAAGCCAAATGAAGTGGGCCATACATATATGTGTGACACACACAAACACTTCCAGGCTGGTCAAACAGTTTGACATACACAAGACCCTCCAAGTGCAGTCAACCTTTGAGAAGACCCCTATGCAGTGTACTGGTAGCTATAAGCCAACATACCTGACCCAGGACACCCCCCATATCTTATCCCCTACAAATCTATCTGGAGTCTGCCACTCACCCTGATCCTGCCTGACTTATATTTCCCAACCTTGGACTGGAAAACAAACCATGCCAGAACAGCAATGTGCAGAGATTCCACCATTGTAATATATCACCAAGGTACCGGACTGTTTCCACAACTCCAGTAGTTAATTGGTTATAGGCACACCTCTCAACAGGCTGGATTCTGCAAGAATGTTTAGTATTTGGTCTATAATATTGGTGTGTGCATCATCCATCCTGTATTCCTTTGGTAAATCACTGTGATGATCTGAGGAGGTATTTCACGAGGTACTGAAAGAATATATGACAGTGTCAAGCATATATGTCAGATGTCTGCTAAAACAAACCTGTAACCCTAACAACCCATACATTGCTAAGAGAAATAATCACACTCACTGTATGGCCCATTGTTTCACCATTTTGAGAGGCTATCCCCAGATATCCTGCACCAACAGTTTGAGAGGTATGGCTGTAGCACAAAACAAACTGGACTGGAGTACAACAATCCCTGGAAAGGAGTCCATTTACTATAGAAGGCCACACTGGGCATGCTCATACACTTAGAGAATTGTCAGTAGGATCTAGGAATTAACAGGCCTTTCCCACCCAGTGCACTTCCCATTGCCCTACTTTAGCAGTCCTGAAGATGTCTGCACCATAGAAGAACCTTTGATCAGGCCTCAGCCTTATAAGCTCTCTGTTGCATTCAATAACTGTGTAACACTATAGTACAAATTACTAGTCAGGTAGGAGTTCTAATCTCAGTCCTGGCAAACATAAAAGTGTGCGTGGGTGTGTGTGTGTGTGTGTGTGTGTGTGTGTGTGTGTGTGTGTGTGTGTGTGTGTGTGTGTGTGAGTGTGTGTGTGTGTGTGTGTGTGTGTGTTTATAAGTTAAATATTTTTGGTCCATTCAAATGCAATGCAATTCCCATTGCCCTTCATTAGCAGTCCTGCAGATATCAGTCACCTTAGAAGTTCCTTTCGTCAGACCTCAGCCCTATAAGCTCTGTGGCATGTGCAATAATGGCATAACACTATAGTACAAATAACTAGTAAGGTAGGAGTTTTAATCTCAGTCCTGGCAAATGTAAAAGTGTGTGTGTGTGTGTGTGTGTGTGTGTGTGTGTGTGTGTGTGTGTGTGTGTGTGTTAATAAGTTACCAATTTTCTGCTCATTCAAACCCAGTACACTCCCCATTGCCCTACTTTAGCATTCCTGCAGATATCAGTCACCTTAGAAGTTTCTTTTTTTAAAGGTGTCAGCCCTAAAAGCTTTGTGGTGCGTGCAATAACTGCATACTACTATAGTTATAAGTAACTAGTTAGGTAGGAGTTCTAATCTCAGTTTTAGCAAATGTGTGTGTAAGTGTGTGTATGTATAGTTTAAAGTATTTTCTGGCCTCTCTCACCCAGTACATCAACCATTGCCATACTTTGCAAGGGCTGGTGCTGTTCCCCTTCTTATACGTACCTTTGGGCAACCTTCACCCTATAAGCTCCGTGGTGCGTGCAATAAATGCATAACACTGTAGTAGCAAAAAATAGAAAGGTAGGGGTTTTAATCTCAGTCCTGGCAAGTGTGTGTGTGTGTGTGTGTGTGTGTGTGTGTGTGTGTGTGTGTGTGTGTGTGTGTGTGTGTGTGTGTGTGTGTGTGTGTGTGTGTGTGTGTGTGTGTGTGTGTGTGTGTGTGTGTGTGTGTGTGCAAGAACATTATTCTGTCTGTGGGGGGTTGTGTTTGTGTGAGAACCATATCCATTGGGGGGCAGGTATTGCTACATTTTGCTGTTGCCCACCCAGTACATGTCCCATTGTCTACATTACAAGGCTCACAGTTGTCATCCACTGTAGAGGGACCTGTAGACACTCTGCAGCCCTATAACCATTGTACCATGTGCAAGAACTATGTGACAGTATGGAATAGATAAGATAGGTAACCTATCTAATCCTTGGATATCACTCCCCCCTCAGCAATCATACACAAACACACTCAGGTAGGCAGCAACCCCTACATCAGCAGGTGGCTTGCAAACTGTCTCACAGATAAAACCCACAGTGTGAAAGCAGAGGACTCCATGTCAGACTGCTGAAAGGACATGAGTGGAGTCCCACAGGTTGTGGACCTGGGTCCCCTCATGTTTGGGATCCACACCTCTGAGGACCAGCCCAATATGAAGGCACCCTGGCTGACAATATTTGCAGATGATTACAAGGTGGGTGTTATTATTACCTCCCCATGTGAGGTTGACATCCTTTACAAAGGCTTCTCTGAGACCTATGAGTGTTGTCAGAACCCTGGACATAAGCTCAATGCCAGATGATGGGCTGCCATCCCCTTTGGGTACGATATGGTTCCCATAAATTAATACATTGATGGTAGTCCACTGAACAATGATGTTTGTATAAGGGAACTGGGAACACAGGTTGACAGTGAGCTCTCTGTTGACCACCACAGTGCCACTGTCTTCCGAACGTCCTTCCATGTGTCACTTCTCCTGACTAAGGGTGTTGAATCCAAGAAGTAAAACAACAGTGTTTCCCTGTACTCTCTCCTCAGTAGGCCAATGAATGTGTACTATGGCCCATTTGCCATGTACCCCACTGGACACCTGCAACAACAGGAAAGGCTGCAAATGTACCCCACAAAGAGGATCATAGGTACTACACACTTGCACCATATGGACAGACTCCAACAACTCTAAGTAATCTCTGTCTCATGTTGGCTACTTAGGTGCAATCTCTGCCTGACATACACAGCCATGTCTGACCCAACCCTGTCAGGAATGCTACGTCCGAAGAAACCAATCAGTCCACACAACATGCCTCAGATACCTCAAACCCATCCTCACAATCAACAGAACATGCTGGAGGGACAGGTTCACAACCCAGAGACTGGCCACGCTATGCAATAGACATTGCATACATGTCAAGCAGAGTACATCACTGGCCCTCTTCAAGAGAAATCTGGAGGAGTGGATGGGGAATAGAATAACCACCTTGGGGATCACTCCAGTGACTATACTCAGTAGACACACTAGGGAGTATCATCAGGTGGCATGGTGCCAGTGTATTCCCATGGGCTAGCCATGCATAGCCTCCATGGCCATTTGCCAAGTAAACACCTATGAGTCTTTGAACCTATGGATCTCTGTACTGTCAAATGTGTGTGTGTGCATTAGTGTATATAAAAGAATTTGTGAATGGGTAAACATGTGGGTGAAAGTAGTTGGTGGCCCATCTCCCCCAGTACAACTACCATTGCCATACCTTACAAATGCTGTAGATGTTATTTACTATATAGGTACCTTGGAACACTCCCCAACCTATAAGCTCTGTGGTGTGTGCAGTAACAGCATAACACTATAATACCAATAACTATATAGCTAGGGGGTCTACTATGAGTACTGGCAAATGTGTGTGTATTATTGTAAGTAATGTAGTGTATGTGTAGATTGTGTGGCCTTTCTCACCCAGTATATCACCCATTGTCATAATTTGCAAGGCCTAATGATGTCCCTCACCTTAGAAGTACCTTTGGACAAGTGTCACCTCCTAACCTCCGTGGTGCATGCAATAAATGTATAACAATGTAGTAACAATAAATAGATAGGTATGGGTTCTAATTTCAATCCTGGCAAATGTGTGTGAAAGAAGGGTATCTTGTGTGTGTGTGTGTGTGTGTGTGTGTGTGTGTGTGTGTGTGTGTGTGTGTGTGTGTGTGTGTGTGTGTATTTGTGTGAGAACGACATCAATTTGATGGGCCTGGTTTCATATGTTATGCCATGGTACTCACAGTACACATTCCTAGGTCTACTGTATGAGGTCTGCTGTTCACATCAACTGTAGTGGTATCTGTAGACACTCTTCAACCATATAAGTCCTGTGCAACAATATGGGATTAGTATGGTATGAATAACAAAATAAGTTGGTCTGCTAATATCAGTACTGGCAAGTGTGTGTGTGTGTGTGTGTGTGTGTGTGTGTGTGTGTGTGTGTGTGTGTGTGTGTGTGCACATCAGTGTGCATAGCAGTGGTTGTGAATGTGTAGACTTGTATGTGACACTATTATGAGTACTTCCACATTCGGTACACCTACCATTGCCATACCTCACAAGGCCATGTGATGTTATTCACCTTACAAGTACCTTGTAACACTTATCACACTAGTAGTCCTGTGCCATCTGCAATAACCACATAATAGTGTGGTACCACAACTTGATGGGTAGGGGTTCCAAACACAACACTGGCAACTGTGCATGTGTGTGTGTGTGTGTGTGTGTGTGTGTGTGTGTGTGTGTGTGTGTGTGTGTGTGTGTGTGTGTGTGTGTGTGTGTGTGTGTGTGTGTGTGTGTGTGTGTGATCAGTATTCTCTGTGTGTTTGGCTGACACAATATCCTCTGGGGTTGAGGGTGTTAGCAATCTGAGGTGTGTTCCACCCAGCACATTCACCATTGTCCACTCTACAAGAGCTGATGTCAACCACCATAGACTTATATACAACCCCTCAGCCCTATAAGCTGTGAGGCTCATGCAAGAACTGTTACACAGGCCTGGGAAATGTGTGCAGATACAGCTGCACCTCAGCTATGACATGGTTGATGTGTTACAACACTGCCATACCCCTCATTGGTGATGTCTGCAGGGACACATCCTGCTGACACACAGACACTTGGAACACAAACAGAATACAACATGTGAGAACACATTCACTTAGTGTTACTAACACCAATAATGCATCATGGCTGAAAAGGTACACACACACTCTGATGTGTACCCATTACAAATGCCAGATGATAGCACTTTACACAGCATTAAATAGCTACACTCTACTAAAGTCACCCTGTGCATCAGACCCATATTAGCATGTCCTGCATCGATGGTATGGATGGCAGGGATGTGGCACCAGTATCATCATATGTACAGGGTGTTGTGTGGGTTTGCCAAAAGCCTAAGCTGGGCCATACGGGTGACATCATGCGTGTGTGTTTGGGAGGTTTACATTAAATGAGCTGTGCAGGGGTATTGTGTGTGTGTGTGTGTGTGTGTGTGTGTGTGTGTGTGTGTGTGTGTGTGTGTGTGTGTGTGTGTGTGTGTGGAGGTGACTTGTCTGATAGTGATGTGTGTGTGTTTGTATGCATGCAGTCATGCTATGTGGACGCTCTACACATGGGGTATTTTGGACAGCTGTGGGCCATACATGGCAGGGTGTGCAGGTCACTGTCTCCAGCCATGGACATGGGAACTGGGCCTGCCAGGGGTATCACCGGCACAATCAGGGCTGAGTCCAGATGAAGTACTACTCCCCGATGGTGACTGCTGCCTGGTGGATCCCTGTCCCTGTTGGCACTGGCCAGGACCATGTTCTCATGGCCTGCTGCATCATGGTATGGACAGCACACCCCCTTCAGTAGTGTTGGTGGTACTGCCAGTATGAGAACGTGATGGAGTACGGCCATGTACACCCTCAGCTGATCATGGTATTGCCCTATGTCCACGTGGCTGCTGGCCATCATCCACCAAATGCTCAGGCACAGATATTCCACAGTTGAGGTGTGCCAAGGTCTCCCCCACCATCTATCCATGACCTCAGTGCACTCACGGATGGCCGCAGTGAGTTCATGGATATCACCACAGACACCAGGGACATGCTCATCCACAACCCTGTATATATGTCTGGTGTTACATTCATTACATGCCTGTGCCTCCATGATGGTCTGAAACATGCATCTGGTGACTGCTGCTGTGGCACTTGCAAGAGGGGCATGATGGGCTGCAATCCTCTTCCAAGCACCCCTGCCCATCTGCCTGTGTGGGACCTCACCAGCACTCTGGCTATGGCTAGTGTCTGCACCCTCACTTGCCATGGTCACCACAGTAGCCTGTTTCATGCCACCTGCCAATTGTCCATTATATATGGCCAATAGTGATAGGGTATGTGTGGGCATTGTGGCTATCTGTGCTGATGGGGTTGACAATAGTGGGATGTCAACCAATGGCACAGATTCAGCTCCTGACAACCCTACCTGTGCCTCAATATGAGTATCATCATAGTCAGAGTCTGCAGAGACACTGACATCAGAATCAGAGCGGGAGGGACCGTGGCCACCATATCCACACGTGAGGAAAAAACAACATATGTAAATTACTACCTGCACTGTAAGGTCTGCTGGTATACATGCACACACACACACACACACACACACACACACACACACACACACACACACACACACACACACACACACACACACACACACACACACACACACACACACACACACACACACACACACACACACAAAGCCATACAGGTGAGGTGCCACAAAGGCATTACACAGACTTCACATTAGCCGACTGGGGATATTCACGACATACATACAATAACATACACACTCTAGACAGACCCTCAGCATCATGAAGTGCAGCCCTTTCCAATTACTGTTACTACTAATATACACCTCTGGGATATGTGAGTGGTGTTAGTAGGTGATGGCCCTTCACCTAGCACACACTGCACCCATGTAAATTATTGCTGTTCACCTGTATAGCAGTGTGGAAACTCCTACAGAACATGTCTCCCAACTGTATAGGGTTTTGCTGAATGTCTAGATGTGTGGCTAATATATTTGGTCTGTTCCTCATAACACCTGTGGTTTGTGTGATACATTGCTGGGTTGGTCTGTGGATTGGTGCCACTAATTACTGTCCTAATTTGAGGTGCAGACTGCATAACCTCCAGTACATGTATGTTAAAACAAAGCTGGTTTCTCAAATAACTTCCAAAGCTTACAGTTGATATAGTAAGCATACACCTACCTGTTAACATGCCATGTTTTTGTGATATATAGGTTCATAGGTTCATACTAGGGTAACTGTCCTTGTGAGCCATTTTAAGCCTAGCCAATTATCCCTTGTGAGACTCAAACTCTGCACCTTGTGATTATAAGGCAAACACCTTAACCATTAGGCCACCCTCCCAACTCACATGAGACCTCAGAAATCAGGTCATAACATTGCCATAATTTCATATGACATATAACCTGTGCAATCCAACTGAAGAACATACACATCAGTTACAGGTAACATATGGTAAATGAAATAAGTACAATAGGCTGGTTGCATGGGTGTGCACACTCTTAAAGTAATACTCTGTTAAAGCAACTTCTGATTTAATCACAGCATACAGTCCTTTTGGGAAGGTGTCTATCAGCATGGCCCATCTTGACTTGCTAATGTTTGTACACTCCCCCTTGCAAAACACCTCCAACTATGTCAGATTCCAAGGATATCCCCTGTGCACTGCCCTCTTCAGGTCACCCTGCATATATTCTATTGGAAGTAGGTGTGGTCTCTGGCTGGGCCAGTGCAGAATGTTACATGTGTTCTGGTGAAGCCACACTTTTGTTGATTTGGATGTATGGTTTGTACTGTTGTTGTGTAGAAAGGTGGAATTCCTCACCATCCACAGTTATGTGGAAGACACCAGAAGGATTGGAGATACAAGGGACAAGTGTGGAACTGTTCATAATCCCCTAAAACCTGACTACAGCCCCAGTTCCAGCTTGTGAACAGCAACCCCAAAGCAGGACACTGCCATCAGCATGCTTCACCATGGGGGGGGGGGCGGTGTTGTGGTGAGGTGCAGTGGTGTTATTGCGCAAAACAAACCTGTCAGAATTGTGGCCAAAGAAATCAAATGTGGTCCCATAATACCATAACACATTTTCCCACTTGCTTTTTGGGGATCTTATGGATTGTTTTCAGACTTTCTCCTTGTCTGGTTATTGTTTGGTGTGAGGAACTGCTGCAGTCCTCCAACTCTACCCTATAGACAAGACATATGGAGACTGCAGAATATTGTTATGACATGTAGTATACACCCAGTACATGCTGGAGATTCCTGCTATTGCTTCACTGTTGCTGTAGGGCTCCTGGCAGCCTCCCTGGCCAGTTTTAGTCTTGTATTCTCACAGAATTTGGTGGGTGTGTCCACTCCTTCACAATGTCACTGTAGTCCCATATTTTTACCACCTTTTAATGAAGGTCTGCACTGTGTTCCATGGTAAGTTCAATGCTGTGGAAATGTTTTGGTACCCTTCTGTAGGTTGATTATCTCAAACATGTAGTCCCTTAGCAGCTTAATCAGCTCTATGTGAACCATGGCTGCTGCAGTAACAGGCAGCTGGGTATATGTTAGGATAATCCTTGTAGGACAGCTGACCATTATTTGCTGTTAATCAAAGAGTCTGTAATTGATGGCAGGTGTGTGCCCAATAAGATGTACTGCTGTAGTTATATCAAAAGCTGTTTCAACACAGTAGTAGCTTCAGCCTGTACACACATATGCATTTAGGTTGTTGTAGTATTGTAATGAGTCATTTTTGTTCTCCTAACAGATTTGTTTTTTTTTGTTTTACAATTGAATTGTACAGGTTATAGGTCACATGAAAGGTTGGCAGTATTTTGAAATTGTCTATTCTGCTCTCATTTTTGTATATCACAAATACCTGGCATTCTAACAGGTGTGTTATACATATATGCTATGTATACTGTATACTACTAATGTATGCAATATGACCCTAGTTTTGGGCCTCTGCCCCCCACTTTGTCAGTCTTTGTTCAGATGTCCTGCAATGACAGGTTGTGAGTTATGCTACAGATATGTGACATCTCCTGCAAATAGGCCCTGTGATTCCCACTGTGATGCAATGCAGTAAACACCACCACAAGTGATCATGCAGATATTTCCAAATGGCTGAGTGTAACAGTTGTGTGCATGGTAACATGCATTAACTTTAGTATGCCTGGGGTACTAGTGAGCCACAACAGGAAAATCTCACACTTACTGACTTCAGGCTGCTGTCCCATGTGTAGACCAGAGGAACATATGTAGTTGTCAGGGAGAGGTATTGTCAGCAGATTCACATTAGACATTGGTACAAGATGAATGCTACATTTCTGCACAGGTACAGTACACACTATGATATTACACAATTTGCTGTCCTTCACCATATATGTGCACTTGTGTGCATTACTAAACCCCACCCACTAGTCCATTTTGCACTTACATATGCATCTAGAGACTCTATAGAAGACAGTTTAAATGCTACCTCATTACATTGATGTGCACTTTGGCTTTACCTGGATGCTCCTCGCCTGTTGCCTGGGTGCCACCCACCTCCATGACTGATGTTTCCCGTGTTTGAGGTTATGTGGGGGCTACCTTAAGACTGGCAAGGAGCTCCTCTGTCACTGTAAGTGGGGCCAGTGTGGCTGGCCCCCCACCTGTAGCAGTATGATCCCTCCCTACAGCAGCAGCCCTTTGCCGGGTACAACATACCAGGTCAGTTGCTCTATACCTGACCTGATCGTATGTGCATCCATGGTGGTCCAAGATGTTCACTCTGTGGATGATCTCATCCCATAGGACAGTCCACTCCCACAGATTTTGCCAGCTACGGCCAAAAAGGATGGCATAGTTTAAGATTACAGCTTCTGTGATGGCTGCTGTCTCCTCATTAGCGTAAGGCGGTTGACGCTGCATGGCACCTGGAAGACATAAACAGGGAAACACATCACAAGACCTCAGACATTGCCCAGTGTTCTTTACACAGCCAGCACATGAATATTGACTATCATTACCCACCATTTATAAACACATCATACCCCTGTACCTAGCCGCACTGTATCAACATGCATTGTACTCCTGGTCCTGATATGTCATGTCCCCCCTAATGAGGGCCAGTACATTGCATAAACCACCATTCATCATTCACATTTGTGTAGAGGGATAACAGTGGCTGTGTTCCTTGCAGATGGGGTGTCAATGGTGCTCAGGCTTTGCTTGCATACAGTGTGTAATGGAGCTGGAAGCATATGCTTGGGTTCATGTAGGATGCAGACAGGAATGTTATCAGGCCTCAAGGGGACTTGCTTTTGTTAACTTTGATTATGCAGTTTGCACCTGACCCATGATGATGAGGGCAGGGGTGTGTGTGCTGTGCGTATCCACCTATACTGATGGTTAGCCAGGGGGGTGATGTTTGCCCTAAACCTGTCTGCAGCAGGTTGGCTGTAGCTATGGTGCATGTGTATGTGCTGTGATTGACCACCATTATGGGGGGGGGGTTGGGTTGTTGCCTCTGAGACTGCAGACATATGTTAAGATGGCCTTGTGATTGCCCTTAGTTGATGTGTCTAATTTGTACTCTTAGTTAGCCTTACAGTAATCCACCTGTGACCCAATATGCTCACTCAGACAAAGGCTGACATGCTGCCGAGTTGGTGCTTGCTCCTACTTTGCCCTGTACAGCCAATATAGCATCACATTATGTGCTTTGTGCATTGCTGCTGTCCAGCAAAGGTGTTTACTCTACTTTGGTGGAGACAGGATTTACAAGTAAGGTATTGCTGAGGCCATACAGCTATGTGGCTAGTCATATATCTGTTTGTAGTAGCCATAGGCACAAGGTCATAACACAGTTGGCCACCACTACAATTTCAGCATGATACTCATGCTTATTCTAGTACCCATGTCTGTGGCAGGGCAATGCCACAACCAGTAGCTGTAGAAGTGTAACTCTGTTGGATGCACAGAAACTAAGATTGCACACATGTACAACATGTACAGCTTATTTACCTGATGTTTTGCATCCCATGTCAGTTGTTGTAAGACAGCCAGGTACACCTACCCATACATACATATGCACAGGTAATACCTATTATACATTTCTGTTCTATGTCAGTATGGCACACTGTAATTACACTATTGCTACCCAGTCATTCCAGTCAACCTGTTAAAGCAGGACATCTGGAGGATGCCTCACATACATGGTGGGCTATGGGCCAAGATTAGTGACACTTTCTTCATATTGATGTAACACATGTACATCATTTGAAAGTACGGTAGGCTTGGATTCACAGACATACCCTGGAGGATGTCCGCATCTGATATGGCAGGCATAGAGGAGAAAGGCTAGGAGTGTGGTAGTGAGAGTAAGACCTTTTAATATTGCAAGTATGACATGTATGGGGACAGAGCTAACTGGTATGATGGACAGAGGAAAGTTGGATATATTATGTGTGTCAGAGACCAGATGGATGGGTGGTATGGCTGTGTGTATCAGAGTTGGGTACAAATAGTTCTATCATGGTGTATATGGGGGTGGACATGGTGTAGGGGTTAACCTGAAAAAACATTATGGCAAGGGTATTTTTGGAGGTGATAAGAGTGTTAGGTAGAGTGATGTTTATGAGGCTGGGTACTGATGTAATAATGATAGTTGTTAGTGCATTTGCTCCACTAGTTGCGTGTGTGAAGGGTGAGACAGGAATACTTTGGAATGGTTGGATGAAGTTGTGATGAGAATACCCAAGGGTGAGACACTGGTGATTGCAGCAGATTTCAATGTGCAAATTGGTGTAGGGGACAGAGGGGCTGCAGAAGTGATGGTTAGGTATGGTGTTAAGCCAAGGAATGCAGAAGGTGTGATGGTGGTGGAGTTTACGAAAGGGGTTGGACATGGCTGTGATGAATACATATGTTTACAAGACCAAGGGGCATAGGGTGACATACAAGAGTGGAGGGAGATGCACACAGGTGGATTATCTCGTATGTAGGTGGGTCTGCTTGAAGGGGAATGGAAACTGAATAGTGGTGACAGTGGAAAATGTAGTTAGGCAGCATGGAATGTTGGTCTGTGGGATGACGCTAGTGATCAAGAAGAGGGAGAGGAGTGTGAGGGAGAACAATGAAGCAAATGGTGGATACTGTAAAAGGGTGATTGAGATAGGCAGTGGGTGGCAGTGAAGAGTTACCAAATATCTGGGTAACTACATCTTAGCTAGTAAGGGAGATGAGTAGAATGGGGCTTGGTTTGCCATCAGGACAGAGGAAGGAGGACAAGGAGACCTGGTGGTGGAATGAGGGAGTACATAGGAGTATACAGAGAAAGAGGTTGGCGAAGGAGAAGAGGGATTGCCAGACAGATGAAGAAAGTAGACAGGAGTATAGGGAGATGGGGAGAATGGCAAAGAGAGTGGTGGCAAAGGCTAAGGATGGGGCATCTGATGGGTTGTATGTAAGGTTGCACACCAAGGATTGAGGATAGGACCTGTACCAATGGGCTAGACAGAGGCACATAGCTAGGAAGGATGTTCATCAAATACGGGTGATAAAGGGTAATGGTGGAAACATACTCACAGGCAAGGAGAGTGTATAAAGCAGATGGAAACAGTAGTTTGATGGGTTATTGAGTGAGGAGAATGAGATAGAGATAGATGGTTGGATGATGTGGGTATGGTGAATCACAAAGTGCAACCGAGTATCAAGGTGAATTAAAGATAGCTATAAAGAGGTTTAAGAATGGAAAGGCTGTTGGTCCTGATGATATACCTGTGGAAGTAGCTGGCCTAGTGGTGTCACAGCCAGTATTTTTCAGCACACACTCCAGTAGAAGTGATATATATATATATATATATATATATATATATATATATATATATATATATATATATATTATTTATTTTACTTAACATTTGTTGACTGGGAAAGTCCGACTAGGTTCCACAGAGCCTGATTTCAGTGGAGGCCCGGGGAGAAATGCTCCAGACACATGTCTTTAGAATGTGGGAGGAAACCGGAGTACCCGGAGGAAACCCACACGAACGCAAGGTGAACATGCAAACTCCGCACAGAAGGCACCCCAACCGAGAATCGAACAGGAGAACCTCTTGCTGTGAGGTGACAATTTTAACCGCTGCACCACTGCACCACCCAATATATGTGATATAATGATATGTTATGATATGCCCAATGATATGTGAGCCATCCTTTCCTGGGGTGACTCAGGGGCCTGAGCTGTATTCTGTGTCACTACAGACAGACACAGATGCTACGGCCATAGGTTCTGATCAGCAATATATCAGTACAGCAAGTCTTGTTGAGACATATATGTTAAACATTCTATTTCCCATTATTACATACCCTCTACTGCAGTCCATTGCATACATACTTGTTTGACATATCTGTTTTTTTTTTCAAGTGTAGGTGGTCATATCCTGCTAGCTGTTGTTTGTTTTGTTTTTTTCTCTGTCTGTTTCTCTCTCTCTGTCTCTCCAGGATGTAGGGTATACATCTGTTTTTCATAGGCAGCTGCTTGCCTTTTGTAAGTAACGCTCTTGGGCAGCTGATGGCCTGTGCACCAATGGGAGTCCCCCACTTGCTAATTCCATGTACAACAACTGTGGCATCATTACAATAGCCATTTGCATGAAAACACACTCCTATACTTGAATACTTCATGTGGGCATTGACCCTTTACCTTGCCTGTGAGGAGGACTTCATGGAGGTGTGTGACAAACAGCATCACAGAGGGTAGCTGGAAATACTTCTTACAAAAAACACTGTGGAGACAGCCCGACAATCGGGGGGAGAATGTTCCAGACAGACGGACTGAATGTAAGTATTACTGTTATACATTTGAAGTACTGCTAGTTTGACAGGGTTTGTGTGGATATGGTTGTTCTGCATGATTTTATGTCTGATAGTGGTATGTGGTTGACATAACTCTCAACTGTATGGCTATCCACAGACTGGCCAGAGTTTGGACACTTATATTTAGCGTGTTACATGTTTTTTGTCTGTGGAAATTCAGTAGCATACTCTTGAGGATTGCAGTTAGTAAACGGAAACATCCATTTGTGTTTCTGACTTCATATCTCTCAGAACAGATATGTTACAACAAACCCTGATACACCAGCAACTTTCTCAGATTGCCAGCCATGTTATGTGTAAGAGGTCTTATATATGAGGACAAAGCCTGGACATTCTGTCGGACACTGTACAGTTGGGAGATCTGTGTATTTCTGGTGATTGTTGACAGACTGTCAGGATTGTGTAGCAGTGTATTGTGAATATGTTACTTGGCCTGTGTAGGGAGGGGGTAAATGTAAGTGTTATTGTTCCTTTTCTGCCTGACTTTGCATGCTGCCCCAGTTTCTAGTGTTCTATCAACTGTATATGTTTGTAGGGGAGGACTGAGACATGTCCTGTACCACTGTCAGAAGTCATACTACGCTGTGAATTGGGCCAGTATATGTAGGGGTAGTGTGTGAGAGTGGCAAACATGCTGATGGTTTTGTTCAAACAGTCCTTATACTCTACTGTTCATTTTACTTACCAGTTTATGAGTGTGACTGGGGTGGACTCTGTTGTGGGTATGCACTTTCACACTGGTGTCTGTTTTTCAGTAATGCTACATCCCTGTAGTGCCTGATACCTTTACAAATACATGTGTAATTCCCCATAGCAGATTTTGGTTATTGATGTGTCAGTCTCACTGTAGTTTAGACAGTGCTTGGTGACATGCCTAGCAGCTCAGTGTAGTTTCCCCACTGTGATGTTATGCCCAGATATTGCATCAAGGGGTTCTGAGCATACCTCTCTGCCAGATTGTGTCAGAATGTCCAGGTTTATTGCCCATACTTCTGTTCTGTTCCACACATTCCTTAATTGTATTTCTCTGGTACATCAATGTGATGATGTCAGGATTCCTGTCAGTAAGTGCTGACATAAATTTAATTTTCTGAACTCACATCCTTCAGAATGTGTATGCTGAAACTTACCCAGTTACTCTAGCAACATTCTGTATTTATAAGAGCAATATTTGCATTATGTCCCTAGTTTTGGCCCATTGTCTCCCCATTTTCAGAGCCATTGGTCAGAATTCTTACACTAAGAGGTTGAGAGGTATGGTGCTGAGGTATATATATACTGCAAAAAAAAAAAAAATTATCACATTTGTTTGTCAATTTGTTACTCATGCTATGTTTTATCATTTGTGTATTGCAAGTATTTACTTATTTGATTATTAATCTTATCTTGTAATTGCTATTTCCTCTTATATGTGTTTTACGTGTATTAATTCAATTTTGTATACAATCTACTAACTCAATTTTGTATATAATCTTTTCATCTTTGTTTTCATCCTTTTATCTTTCTATCCTTTTATGTTTTTGTTTAAACTTGTAAAAACCATTGGAGCTTTTCTCCCCGGGCCTCCACTGAAAATGGACATACATCCAGCTGGACTAGCCTGGTCAACAAATGTAAAATAAATAAATAAATATATATATATATATATATATATATATATATATATATATCCTTTTTATATATATTTATCTACAACTCGCTTTGCGTCATACAAGCTCACTTACTGCTGCTTACTGCCACTTACTCCCAGTTACCCCCGCTCTAATTCATTTAAAAGAAAAGAAAAAAGGGGTGGTAAGACAGTGGTGAAAAAGGGGGCACGCAGAGAGAAAAACAATATGAGAGATAGCTAGGGATGTGCAGGATTGGAGTAAGGAAGGGCCATAGTTGCCTATTTCTTCTACACCAACAGCTCTGCACTACTACAAAATTTGGAGGTAAATTTGGACACTAAAACTCCTAAGAGAGGGGTGAGGATAACAGTAATATTTTGTCAAGCCAATTGGACCAGATTACGTGTCCAGTGGACACGTGTGAAATAGACAGCTATGTATGGGGTGTAATTTTTTTGGGGAAGAGATTGCCCTTTTTTTTAAGGTGAGAGTGTGATGTTGGGGAAGGATAGCAGGTATAATTGGGGAGGTAAGCTGGGTAGAAAGACAGACATGACAGATAAGACAGTAGACAGGGGTGGTATATGACACATATGGGGGGGTAAAAACCTTAGACGGGGAGGGTGGTTGGGAATCAGATGCTCATGAACCCCCAAATTGATACAGTGGGACTGAGGTCCCCACCCATGGGCAGTCACTACTGAACCTTCCACGGCCCCATAGGTGGCTGTGCTGGGGACTGAGCAGGAGGGGCAGGCTGACCCTCAAGATGTGCCACACAGAGTGACATAGCTGATGTCCATACTCATTTTAGAGCTCACTACCCACTAAACCCCGGACCTGACTATGGGTGATGGTGTCCTGTCTGCGCCCGCTCCCGGGGGGGCGAGCCCCATCCCCTGAGGCAGTTCCACCCAAAGATAGTGCAGGACCAGCAGACAAGGAGATCCCAGGTTGTGTCACAGACATGCTGGGGCCTGGTGCCACGGCCAGATGAGGTGGGACAGGTGGATCTACTGGGATCGGCCTTCCCAGATGTGCTATGGTATTGAGGTTTTACAGCATATGTTGGTCATGAACAACACATTCCAGGATTAGCTATAACAGCATGCATGGGTGTTCCAATTGACCCCAGAAAATGTATTTGAAACAGTTGAATAGCAAACAGAACACATGCATATATGGAACCACAGTGGACATTATAATAGCATGCAGGTTACATCGATAGCAGCAGGTCACCAATAATAGTATTTGAACTTGAACATGGAACATTAATAATCAAATGTTTAAATATTTGTAGAACAATAGGACACATTTCCCAACAGTAGGTTTGGTGAAAAACATAAACATTGATATATGTGTATAGATTATTGGTGCAGACAGGGAGATATGTGAATTAACAACTGTATAGGCTTCAATTGCTCACAACTGTAATGATCATTACTCTACTCATTACTCTCCAGGTATGACCTCACTTTACATCTACCTATGGCCTTGGGTTGGGCAATGGTATGTTTGTACACAGTGTATTAATAATGCTTTTCTAAGGCTGATATGAACATTCCCTTACCTGGCAGACCTGTTTAGGAAATGTCTTTTAACACTACCTGACTGTTTCTACCCATATTCACATAGTCACGGTTACATATGTGCACTCATACTATGTGTGTGCTACTGCTATACTTTGCCTTGATTTCTATCAGTCACCGTGGGTGTTGGTATCAGTGACCACTAGCCATGACAGCATGACACTTATGGGACATTTATCAGAGGAGACTACTTGGTGTATGTACTTATCTTGCTGTCATTTGCAGCCTTGGGGTTGGACAGTGGGTGTTGTATACAGTGCATAAGTACAGCCTTCTTACAGGTAATATACACCTTTTCTTAGCTGCCAGATCTGTGGAGGAAATTTCTTTTAACACTACCTGACTGTTTCTACACATATTCACATATTCCTGGGTGAAATTATGTATACAGCTTACTACCACTCCCAGGACTCAAACTGTGTCTGTTTCTGCAAAATAATACAACAACTTTGTGTTTCATCAGAATGAGTTATTGAGGAACTGCTGTCTCTTGTTTGACTGTTTTCTGCCTAATACTCTTGATTGTACAATCTGACCTTGTAATCCTGACATTCATGCATGGCAGATAATTCTTATACTGTGTATTCATGGTTTGCATTTGTACTGTCTGTTAACACAACATTACTATTCAGGTATCAGATATTGGTGCATGGAACATTTCATATAGTTCATCTCCTGTTTTACAAGTCCACAATCTTTGTCAGATGAGCCTCAATTATTTAATTCTTTCAGAGCCATAGTTGCTGTGCAGAACCTGTACACATTTAGATTCATACCACCACATACCAAAATAAATACAACCAGTCTGGGGTTCGAGTTTTATTGACAGGTACTGACACTTATATTGATATATACCCTGTATGTCACAATTGCTCTGTTAATGTCTCATTTATTCAGTACAAACAATACACATTTTTAAATAATGACAGATGACATTCTACTCCTTTCTATTTATTTGTCCTGAAAACTGCAAGCTAGATTTGTACTCACCAGCCTTGCAATGCAGCCTTAGCAGCTGCTGTCATGGGCATCCACATTTGTGGCCCTGTCATCTGCAGCTGTACAGAAGATAGAGAAACATTTATGTATACCCATCCATCACATACTCATGCTAGACATTGGCAAACACTAATTGATACTGATACTTACACATGTCTAGGACATTCCCTGCCTGTGCATCTTGGCCCCACTGAACCAAGAGCTCAGGTCAGTAAAATGGTGCCTGACCTACTCACCAGTCCAAGGGATGCCAGTGGCACTGGTGAGATCACGTGCGAGATGGCCCAGGCCTTCACTTTGTATTGGGAGCCCTGGTACTGCCCCTGTAGCAGTCTCCCCTCATGGTCTTTCACTAGGAGTCCAACCATGACCCTGGACTCCTGAATGCTCCAGCACTGCACCCAAAAGCACAATCCCTCATAAACACCAGCCTTAGTGCCTGCAGTGATGAGCTACAACTGGTTATGGGCTGTATTCCCACCTGTGAGGTTTAAATAGGGCTGATTTCCCACCCTTTGCCATCACTGGACCATTTTTGAATATGCTGAGCTAAGCTAAGCAATGGGAAAAGCTGATTAACTAAGGTTGGGAGTGCTTACAAGATCAGATGTTAAGCATTGCTTACCAATACTCAAATCTGCTTAGCTGGGCTCCTCGGTGCTTAGCATTTATATTTAACCAATGCTTACACCAGCTAAGCAGAGCTGACCACTACTTAGCATTGCTCAAATTTCATTTTATAGACTATCAGGTGTATGGGATTCATTCATCATTACTGACATATTATAATTCTATGTTTACCTTCCATGACATCCCCCTATGTGCTTTCATTTACATTAATTCTTGTATGACAATAAAGTATGGGGCACTTGTATTTATATGGGGGTTTCACATCTTTTCTGGACCTACACCTTAATTTTGGAACTGCTACACTACCCTGATTGATAAATATTATTTACTACCTCATTTAATAAAACATCAGACTTTTAATACTCCTTTTACATGTAAAAGTGAACAGACTTCACTGGGGCTTGAACTATGAATGACTGCATGCAAAACAGAAGCTCTAATCACTACGCTATTTCAGCTTGATAGTTTTATCTGTATATTTCTATTTATCTCATTTGGATATATAAGCTATGCTAAGCACAGCTGCGCGACACGCACACCCGCTCAGCTAAGCGTAAACTTTACTTGGGATGATAATAATAGAAAAAGAAGATAAAATGGATTTTAAATTTTGCTCACTTTAGGGATGTGTACATACTTCTGACATCTTGCAGCAAGACATCTGGACAAAGTCATAAGTAATGGGGAGACAAAAAGGCACAAACATAGGGACGATTTTAAAATTTTCTCTTACAAACCTTACATGTTGATAGAATAACTGGTTTTGCATTGCATGAGTTTTCTCACATGTATGATGTCTGGCACTCAAATGTCTGTAATTTTATACTTTTACTTTGGCCTTCAATGGCCAGATATGTGGGCAAAACTCTGGACATTTACGACTATCTCAACAGTTGTCCTGTATGTCTGCAAACAACTGTTGTTTACATTTAACGGTGCCATAATGGCACTTTCTGAGTGCAGGGGGGTGTAATATGTGCAGGCACTGCTGTGACACACCTCCTACACTCATTCATGGATCACGTCCATGTAGGTTATACAGCAGTTCGACTTTATGAATATGCAAGACGTGCTGCTGTGCTGCATGGGCATGATCCACTCTGTTCAGGAATAAACTTATTCTTGCACAGAGCTTTCATGAATCCCAGAGTTAGTTTTTACCTGTCATCAACTCTATTTATCCCTGAAATCCCTCATCACAGTAGTATATCTGTTTCTGGTCTATTATAAATTGCTCTTCCCCAGCTGCAATATTTTCCAACTATTTTCCTTCTTTCTTAAACTTCTCATAGGATTCTCACCTCCTAGTATCACATAGCCTCTATAGGTCAAAAGGCATCACAACTCCTTTTTCTCCATTCTTCTTTTCTTTCCCACACAAGGACTTTATTAGCTTCTACCAGTTTGCTTTTGACTTTATTTTATTCACAAATCTAGTTTACTTCTATTATATAAACCATTGCCGGATTCTTTACAGAACTCTTTGAAACATTTCATAATCTTTTTTCCCTCTTCCTCCATGTTCCTGCTTTTCTGTATCATTCACCTCATATCATTTTGTCTCTTTTTTTATATTTCTTTCTTACATGCCTCCTATTGTTTTACCCATGTATCAAGCAGAAGTACCACTGCTCTGTACTACAACTGTTGTAATCCACTTGAATATATCATTTTTTATTGCTACCTCCTTTACATTTAAAGTGTTGTTTTCTTTTCTTACTGACTCTTCTTCTGTTTATATTTCTACTATTTAGGTTTCACTACATCTCTCTTTAATTTTCTTTTCTTTCATCCAGCTGCAGGAAATATTTAAACTCTTATTGCTGTCTTTACTCCATCTTACCAGTTCTCCTTCAGTCTTCATTTTTATATCTTGGAGTTGTATGAATCATTTCGTCAGCTTCTCTCTAGCCCCCTCTTCTTTCTAATTATAGCCCGCTCACCTACATCCTTGGTTCTCCTAGTTTTCTTTTACTGCTTTTACCTTTTTCCATTTTTTTTATTTTCAATTAAAATAACATTTACAAATAATATTTTAAATATCATTTTAAACAACTATATACAATATTTACAATAGTCAGACTTTCAATTATAAACACTGCATGTTATTAAATATAGAATTAACAGATCAGTTATCAGGGATACAATACTGTTTATTGCAGAGTGTCCAACAAAGATATACATTTCTTCCAAGGATTATTTGCCAATGGCCTAGGATAGATTTGTAGTTCTTTGATTTTTATTTCCATCGATGCAGTTGTCTTCAGTAAAGTGTACAATTCTTCCAAGGTCGGAGGTGTATTTGAATTCCACTTTCAGGTTATGCATTTCCTAGATATAGCAAGTATTGTCCATAACAAATACATATTTGTCTTATTCAGGTAGGAACCTTCATTTACATTTAGTATAATCAATGCTTTAGTTAAGGTAAAGGATTCATTAAATAAAGCTTGTAAAAATGATTGATTCCATTCCAATATGATTAAATTTAATATGTTCATAAAAATATGAATCCAGTCTGCTTTATTTGACTTTTCACACCTCCAGGAAAAAACATTTGTAGTAGTACTGATCTTTTTAATTCTATCTGGTGTTAAAAATTCTCTATGTAGGTATTTCCAGTTAAATATTTTCCAGTACTGTGTGTTAGAGGTGTAATTAACTGATAGTAAGATTTTAGTTTTAATTTCTTCTGTTAACTGCAATGACTGTCCTTTTGTTAAGAACTGCCAGTATGATGGTTTAGGAATTGTTTTATATGTTATTAACTCTTTATATAGATTTGAAATTAAATTTTTCTTTTCACAACTATTATATATAAATTCATACAGAAAACTTATTAGATTTGGAATTTCTTTAAATGAGGAATTATTAATTAATCTGCATAAATCTTAAGTGCACATTAGAATGCTTTGTAAGATTAAGCAGTCCTGCGCTGGAATATTGTAAGCAGTTTTTATTATATGTATATCTAAAACATTTAAATTATTTACATACTGAAACCAGCATTAGACTCCATTTCATTCCCAGGAGGTTATTGTTTTCCTATATATTTTGTGAGGAAAGTTTTAGTGATGGTAAATGGGGTTAAAAGGTCAAATCAAAGTTTTAGATCTATGTTTGCATTGATAAGTTTCCTAAAGGAATTGATGTAATGATTAATCAGTGTTGTTTTAGAAGGTTTAGTTATATTATATTCTATACTTATGAATAGTATGTACCAGGGTTTGTTTGATTTGTCTACTATTCAATTTTTTAACAGATTAATTTCATTTGTTAATATAACCATTGTTAATTCTTTCCAGTTGGCAAAATAATTTGGGTTTATCCAGTCTATTGTAGTTTTAAGCACAGATGCTTTTATATATGTTTCTATTTCTGGAAAGTTCAATACTCCTTGTTTCCAGGGTCTAATGTGATGAGTTAGAGCTACTCTAATCTTTTTGGGATACCATAAACATTTTATTAAACATGAGTTTATTTCTTTAAGAATGCATCTTTCAGGAATTAACTGTATTGCTAATGCTACATATAGTATTTTTGGCAATAAGACCATATTTATTAAATGCAATCTGTCTTCAAAAGTTAATATAATTTTGTTCCACTTTTCTATATATTTTTTATTGTTTCAATAATGTTTTTATAATGTATTAATATTGTTTTGTTTATATTTTTGCATAACACTATTCCTAAATAATTTAGCATAAGGTCTTGTTTTCACGTGATGGATTTATCTGTAACGTGTAGTTTTTTTTCCTTATTTAAAAATAGAAATTTTGATTTTGATCTATTAAAGTGTAGACCTGAAATCTTATAAAATGTCTCCATTACATCTTCTAGCTCTCCTATTGACTCTCTGGAGTTTGATAGGGTTAATAAAATATCATCAGCAAAAAGCATTATTTTAGATATGTGCTGGTCATAGACTTCCATTCCTTTTATTCTTGGATTATTGCGTATTATTTCTGCAAGTATTTCTATAGCCAAAGCAAATAAAATAAGAGAAAGTGGGCATCCTTGTTTAATACCTTTCGTTACATGGATACATTCTGAGGTGAAATAACCTAATTTAATGTAGGCTAAGTTATAAATATATATGTTTTTTAGGAATAAGATGAAGGGAGAAGGAAATTCAAATAATGTTAAACTTTTAAACAGATATTCCCAGTTGAGGGAATCGTAGGCTTTTTCTATGTCTAATCTCATTACAAGTGTTTCTCTATCTTCTTTATTCACAAAATCTATAAGAGTAAGTATCCTTTTAATATTATCATGTGTGTGACTGTTATATAAAAATCCAGTTTGATCATTATTAATTGTAAAAAATAACTGCAACAAATGCTGAAAAATAACCACAGGTGGCAAGACAAATCCAAGGAGCAAAAGTAAAATATAATCCACTGAGGCAAGTTATAATCCGCTTTCGTCTTTTAATTCCTAAAAACAAGTTGTGTAAGAGCTTTCATCTTGCTTCTATGAGCAAGACTTCATCAGACAAACAGAACTAATGTAAAATGCAGCTATTTAAAGTGTAGCTGTTTAAAATGTCACATGCTAAACATCAATTAGCTTCTAAAAGCAAAAGTACAGATATTTAAAAACATTTCAATATAAATACAAATACTAAATAAATAAGCTTGAATAAATAAGCAAGCATGAATAAAACTGACCAACAATAAACATGCACACTGAGGATGACCTGATTTTAAGAAAATTATATAAAAAACTTTGTTTAAAAACTATAGTAAATAATTAATGTGCAAAATGAACAATTCATTTAAAAGAACTACCCACTAAAAAATTATATATCCACTATTACCCAGCCTGTCAGTTAACTAGTATAATACAAAAATACAGAGAATATAAGTATTTCTACTAGGGTTCAGTAATGTAAAGAAACAACAAATGTACAGAAGAAATGTTCAATTACCTCTGCAGACTCTTCAGTTTTAAAACACAAGACAAAGAACATAAATCATTTAGCCCTGTTGCATTATAGGCGTTCAATTTTATTTGCCATAATAATTTGTAGAGTTCTAGCTTAAGGGTGAGGAGTCCCCCATTAGGATCATGTTCAATCTGATCAATCACCCTAAACTTGAAACTGTGCTGATGGTGTTCGTGCATATGCTTAGCCAGTGCATTATCCAAATTTACTAATTGATGTTTAGCATGTGACATTTTAAACAGCTACACTTTAAATAGCTGCATTTTACATTAGTTCTCTTTGTCTGATGAAGTCTTGCTCATAGAAGCAAGATGAAAGTGCTTACACAACTTGTTTTTAGGAATTAAAACTTGTCTCAGTGGATTATAACTTGACTCATTGGATTATATTTTACTTTTGTTCTTTGGATTTGTCTTGCCAACTGTGGTTATTTTTCAGTATTTGTTGCAATTATTTTTTACAAGTTTGTTAGTAATTTTGTTTGTTAACCACATGGCTACAAGTGCAAGTTCCACTCAGGAACCTTTGTTTTCACAAGAAAATGAACCTTTGGATGACTCTAGCTGCAACAGTTTGTATTTAAAACAGTTGCTTAATGTTGTGTCTGCTCTGACCAAGAAAGTGGATGACCTTACAACTACTGTTAATAACTTATCAGTGAGGCCTTGTATCTCTGATTCTAATCACCAGCAGGAATCTGCTAACAACAATGGCAATGTCAGCATTTTAAATGGTAAGCCTGACCTGAAGGGGAATCCTGTAACAATGGTTGAAGCCTGTAGAGATAAATCTTTGCTTACAGCTGACTCTGCTGTTCAGTTGAGAGCACAAAGTGAAATGAATGTTTCTCAACTTAATTCTAGTGTAAACAGCATTGCTAGTTCAAACAACATTGCTTGTGCAGATTCTAACCATCGTTTGTGAACTCATAGTGACATGAGTGTTGCCCAACCTGTCATTGCTTTAAACTCTGTTTCAAATACCTTTGTTGGTATGCACCTTAAAGATTGGCTTAATGAGCCTGTTTCATTAAACCAAAGGAATTAATGCCAATCAAAGAAACAATAACTGGGACCTTTTTTTGCCCAATGAAGGACCTATTTTTGGCAACAACCCTCAGAATAATGAAATTAGTTCTCAAAATTTTCACAACCATGGCCACTTCCAAACCAATTCGACCAACAACCCGAAGCCATTGAATGCGAAGGGCCAGAGACTGAACTGGTCATCCCAGAGGTAGTTGTTACTCTGGCTAGCTACAAATAGCAGGTGCTTCTGATAGTGCTAACACCAGTTCTTACAGTATTGTGTTTAACAGTGACCAGGACTTTAAAATTTTTAACTATTCAAGCATGGCTGTGGACACACCTTTGGCCGACCTTCTTGCCAAAGGTTTAACTTTTGTCCCCGACCAGAGAGCTAATCTAGCAAGGACAGTCCTTGATTTAAAACTCTTCACATGTAAACTAAACTTGCAGAGTATGTTTAAGAACCAACCCATAGTAGATAGAGAATGCAGAATACCCAGTCTATTTAACCCACCTTTGCCTCCAGCCTTGTTGACTTTTGAATGTGTATGTGAATTGGATTTACGTGATAATTTTAGATAGCAGTAGATCTGTTTCTTCCAGCAAAACTTTGAATTTTCATGAGTTAGACTGGCATAGGTTGAATTCCTTGTATTTTCAGAATGTTAAAATAGTTAAACCACGTAAAGGAGGTGACCTTGTGTTTTTTGATGAATTTGATTATAGAGATGGTATGCTGAGATTATTGAATACCGACAATTATACACCAGCCTCACTGAATGAAATGAACAAATCACAACAGAAAGTGAAGGTTTGTTTGAATGATTTGTTCATAGAGTCTAGGATTTCATTGGACCTGTATAATTATTTGTCATGCTTGGCCCCACTGACGCCTATAATTTTTGGAATCCCGAAGGTTCACAAGATCTTCGAGGATCCACTCCTCCAGCCTATTGTGAATGGAAGAAATTCCATCACTTATCCCATTGCTAAGTATGTATACACAGTTTTGAATAAATTGGTTGAACGAGTGGAGCATATTTGCAAAAACCCTTGGTCCTTTCTAAGTAATGTCAATGGCCTCAAATACAGAGATCACATTGTTTTCCTAACTATTGATGTGAAGGACCTTTACACTGTGATACCCATGGATACAGGAATTGAATGGGTTTCTATTTTCATGACTGATAAGGGCAGTTCAGCAAGAGAAATTGAGCTAGTACAGGATTTTTTGGATTTAATTTTGACAAACAATTATTTCATGTTCAAAGGGGAGATATTATTTTCAAAAGACGGGTGTTGCTATGGGCTCTCCATGTGGGGCTAGCTTTACCAACCTCGTGATGGCCCAGTGGGAGCAACTCTTCATCTTTAACAACAATGAGTTTAGCGCCAACATCCACTACTATACCAGATATTTGGACGATGTGTTCATTATGTTTGATGGCACTATCGAAGATATTCCCAAGTTTATTGATTATTTAAATGCCTCTATGAATTTTTTGTCCTTTACATATAGTTCAAGAACAGAGAACGTAGTGTATTTGGATGTAGATTTATATAAAGACAGAGGGAACCAAGTGTTCAAAGCTAAGATTCACAGAAAATTGACCTACTCCAATTCCTTTCTTCATTACACCAGTAGTCACCCTTATCAACAAAAGAAATCTGTTGTTAAGGGCCAGTTGGTAAGGGCAGCCCACATGGCTTCTGATGACCATGAATTTTTTGTGGAATGTCAGCCCTTGAGGAGAATGTTTCTGAAACAGGGATACCCTAGCCAACTTTTAGAAGAGATGATATTTGAGATCCAATACAAGAGAAATAATGGAGTATTTAGTCCAATACTTTCAACAAGGCATGTAGCCCCCAACACTTTGCCATCTTTAGTTGAGCAGAGCCAGTCATATAAAGCAAACCCACTCAAGGTGACTTTTATCACATCATTCAGTATTGATGCTAGGTTAGTATGACAAATTTTATATAAAAATTGTACTCTACTTAATTCAAATACAGATTTGTCTTCTGTCCTCGAACCCAGACCCATAATTGTCTATAGAAGAGGGCAGAACCTTAAAAGTTTGTTGGAGAGAGGTAAGATTCCACTTGCCAGAGCCCCAGGCATGTATAAATGTGAGAGTTGCTCCAGTGTAGTTTTATTGAGGTGGGTAATACCTTCTGCATTAGAGGGAGAAAATACTACATAAATAAAAGATTTAATTGTGCCATCAAGGGAGTGGTCTATTTAGCAACCTGTAACCTCTGCCCTTTTATCTACATCGGTAAGACTGATTGTAGATTCATGGACAGGGTTTATGAACATATTTACAGTTTCAGGAAGTTAAAATTGGAGAATGCACTGGCTAAGCATGTGCATGAACACCCTCAGCACAGTTTCAAGTTTAGGATAATTAATCAGATTGAACAAGATCCTAGGGGGGACCCCTTACCCTTAAGCTAGAACTGTGCAAATTATTATGGCAAATAAAATTGAATGCCTATAATATACCAAGGATAAATGATTTATGTTCTTTGTCTTTTGTTTTAAAACTGAAGAGTCTGCATAGGTAATTGAACATTTCTTTTGTACATTTGTTGTTAGTTTACATTACTGAACCTTAGTAGAAATACTTATATTCTCTGTGTTTTTTGTATTATATTACTTAACTGACATGCTGCGTAATAGTGGATATATGATTTTACTAGTGGGTAGTTCTTTTACATGAATTGCTCATTTTGCACATTAATTATTTAGTACAGTTTTTAAACAATGTTTTTTATATCATTTTCTTAAAATCAGGTCATCCTCAGTGTGCATGTTTATTCTTGGTCAGTTTTATTCATGCTTGCTTATTTATTAAAGCTTATTGAGTTAGTATTTGCAATTGAAATGTTTTTAAATATCTGTTCTTTTGCTTTTAGAAGCTAATTGGTGTTTAGCATGTGGCATTTTAAACAGCTACACTTTAAATAGCTGCATTTTACATTAGTTCTGTTTGTCTGATGAAGTCTTGCTCATAGAAGCAAGACGAAAGCGCTTACACAACTTGTTTTTAGGAATTAAAACTTGTCTCAGTGGATTATAACTTGCCTCAGTGGATTATATTTTACTTTTTGTTCCTTGGATTTGTCTTGCCACCTGTCATTATTTATTGTCTTTGAAAGTGGGATTTTCATTTTGTTAGCTAGGATTGACATGAATATTTTGTAATCCTTATTCAGTAATGATATAGGTCTGTATGAGGTGCAAAGGTCTGATGGTTTATTATTGTTTAGGATTGGGGTTATGAGAGAATATTTCCATGAAGGTGGTATTTTTGCTACTGACTGGACATCTATCAAAGTTTTATGAAAAAGGGAGATTACTGTCGAAGGGAAGAGTTTGTAAATGTTCATAATTATATCATCTATCCCTGGAGCTTTGTTAGATTTACTTTCTTTTATCTTGTCAACAATTTCTTTATAGGATATAGGTTTTTGTAGGTCTAGTTTTAAGTTTTCTGGAATCTTTTTATATTGATAAGGTTTTATCAAAGTTTATTTGGTTGGTATCTAAATCTTCTTTTTTGAAGTGTTCCATATAATGTAACCGAAATGCTTCAAGGATGTCTCCTATATCTGATATTTTTTTCCCTTTCTTTTCATGATATATACTACTAATGTTATTTGCTTTAGATTGTAGTTTAATTCTTGTAGATAAGTTATGTAGATATCTGGGGAGGTGGCTAATGAGTTTATTTTTAATTTTTCCAAGGCTAGACAAGTTTTGTGTGTTAAAATTTCATTATATTTTTTATTTAATTCCTCTAATTCTTTTTTGACTTCTGGACAATTCTGATTTTTGTTAGATTTTGCTGTCAAGAGTCTGGTTTGCAAGTCTAATGAGTCAGATTCCCACTCTCTAACTTTGTTTTTGTACCAGCTAAGGGTTGCCAGATAAATACGCTTTTAATGAGTCCCAAGCTATAACTCTACTGATTTCTGCTGTATTATTAATTTCAAGAAATAATTGTAGTTCTGATAACATACAGGGTTTGAATTCTTTAATTGTTGTGATATATGATGGAATTATAGTTGAGAGGATTAAAGGTTTAACTCTATTTGGAGCTTCATTATCAGAGAGTCATGATCTGAGAAGTGGCATGGAACTACTGAGAAGTTGAGGATTTGTATTTGTAAATCTTGAACTTCGAATAATTTGTCTATTCTGGTTTGTGCTCCAAATCTATGGTCTTTATGGGAAAATAATAAGGATTTATCATCTTTTACTTTAAAACTGTCTATTAAATGAAATGCATCAATCCATCGTTTTAAAGATTTTGAAAAAATTGCTATGCAGAAAGACTTCTTGGTGGTTTCAAAAGCTTCTAAGGTAAAATTAAAGTCTCCTCCCAGTATAACATTTCCTTTATTATTGTTGGAAATAAAATCTAGGTGTTTTTTAACCATTCCTGCTCCATTTCCTGGTAAGCAATATAGATTAGTTAAAGTCCATATTCTGTTATTAAATTTAATTATAACAAATGCTAGTAGACCTTCTTTGTCTTCATATTTATGAATAACGTTTGGAGTGATTATGTTTTTCTTCCAGAGAATTGATACTCCTTTTGTCTTTGTTCTATAGGAGGATTGAGTTAAGACTGTATAGTCCTTAGAGTTCCAAATAAAGCTATTGTTAGTCTTAAAATGCATTTCCTGGAGAAATATTACTTGTGCTTTATTTAGATTTAAATATTTTAGTAAGTTTGATCTTTTATTTGAATTATTTAAGCCATTAGTATTTAATGATAAGAATGTTAAATCCATTTCAAGTTATTATTGGAAGAAACATTTTGCTTCTTTTTTTATTTTGATTATAGTAGTTATACCATATTCTCTGATAGCATTGATTGTTATTTTTATGTGTTTAAACTTGGGAGTATAATTTAATGTTCTTTCTTCTTTAAATATAAGTAGGATAACATTCAGGTCAGGCTTTTAAAAAGTACTTCTATAAAACATTAATTCTTAAACATCAAATGCAAGTAAATATAAATTTCCCAATAAACATGGAATGAAAGTCATTTTAATCCAATAGATAAATATAGATCTATTGGGTTATCACTCATACCTTTAACCAACAATATCAACTGAGCTCCATATGTTAAATGATTATATGGAGAATTTTCTTAAAAGAGATATGAAATTCTATATTATTCTGTTATTATTCTATAGTATTTTATATATCAGGATGGAATTTTAGTAGTGTAAACCATTATTATGTTGACTTAGAAAATATCCAATATTTAGTTACCTTTAATAGATCCCAAACATGTCAGATATGTCATTTTGGATAAATTAAATGCAACAGAGGAGCATACACTAAATAAGCCAACAACAAATATTACTAAAATAATTTGACTAAAAGGACTCTGTAGGAGACAATGAGTGATTACCAGTGAAATATGAATTTGCTGTAGGCGTACTGTCTTCCTTTAATTTCCCACTCTTCAGCTCACCAACTTCAACTTACACTTATGAAATGACATGGCTTATCAGTGGTATCCTGACTCTGAATAGAGGCGGCCTACATTCTAGTGTGCAGTGCTTTTACATATTTATAGATTTACAAAGCAGAGTCTAAGAATGAACTATGATCACCCTGACAATTCCCACCCTGCATAGGGCACCTCCTGCTTCCAGAATGGGTAATCACATCAGGTCTAGAATGAATGTGTAGGTACCCATATGGTAATCAAGATTACCTTAGGTAAGTATTAATCAAATAGTGTTTAGAGCATCTTAGAGAGTTCTCAGGGCAGTTAGAATACTCTCCTCCCTTGACCAAAAACAGAGATTTCCCTTCCCTTTCTTTCCCTTGTTTTACATCAGTACTAATAAAAGAAATTCAGCAAACATAGGTAAAGAGAAATAACATTCAGTAGTCCATCCTGTATATGGCTTGCAATCCATTAAACAAGTCAGTGACTAACATCACTTTAGTAAACATTATAAAGACAAATTAGAAATAATTTCCTAGTTATTTAAATTTTCTGATAAAGCAAAAAGTTAACAATAAGCTATTTTAACTAAAAGTGTAAAACATTTAAATTTTTCCTTGCATGTATACATTTCTACTTATAATGTAGTGTCAATAGCTATCTTTGAAATCTGTACAATACTTCACTTCTTCAAATCATTCCTTTTCCAATTCAGGATTTGTTTTGTCAAAACGGCAACAAATATTTCAAGGGCACAATTAACATTTAGACTGATGTTTTAAATAAATAACTTGTCAATTGCTAATTGAGTTTAGAATGTATGGTTAGTGCAAATATAGCATGTTGCAAAAATAATACATATTTTTTGTGTGTTCTAGAGACTGTCATATGCAAGTGACATTTATATGTAGCATATATAGAGCAGATAGCTTATGGATTCAGGTTGTTAAAGTAAGTTATGCTTATTAATCAGTCAGTTTCATTTAAGTTCACAAGTAATTTGGGGACATTTCAGTTGAGTTTCCAGGAATGTGTAGTCCAATGTGAGTAATTTATAAAGTATTTACAAGTTGTTCTATTAAGTTATCTAATTTACCCTTCCTTAGATTGTAATTCAATTTTATAGCTAAACAACATTACTTTTTGTTATTTGTTATCTGCAAGGCTAAATGCACTTCGCAGATTTACAAAGTCCATAGAAACTGCCGCAGTTGTTTTCTGTTGCCATGACAATGCAAATATAGCAGTTCGTAATCAATGAGTGTTACAAAAAAGAAATAAAACTGAAATAGTTCACAAGGCTGATAGATTGTAAAGAAAGCTTCACTTCTCACAAGCAACAGTACATTTTCCCCTCCTTTTATATATTACGTTACTATTATAGGAAATAATTAAACTGACAGTATGTATATAAACGAAACATTTCAGAGTTAATTGCTAACATGCCCTGTAACCCATTAAGCATAAGTGTCCACCATTAATCTAATAACTATTGTAATAACATCTGAGTCCACTTTTCCTCATAAACATGCGTCACAATTCATTAAACAAAGCAGAGTCTAAGATCTGTCTAATAATCATTATAAATACAAATAATAGTAATTTCCTAGCTCTTCAAACTTTCTGATATCACAAAATGTTGACAGTAAGCTATTTTAACTGGAAGACTAAAACATTTCAATACTTCCTTGTGAATATACATTTTTACCTATGCTGTTGTGTCAAGAACTGCCTTTAAAATATATGCATTACTTCACTTCTTTCAAGTCATTCATTTTACAGTTGAGATTATATTTTGTCAAAATGTCAGTAGCATTTCAAAGGCACATTTAATATTTAAACTGTTTGTTAATATGTAAACATTTATCAACATTCCTGAATCCTTCACCCTTGACTCTTTAGCAATTAAATGGTTCAGGTCCTACCTAACCAATAGACAACAAGCAGTTCTTTGGGCAGATAATATATCATCTCTTCTACCTGTCACCCTGGGAGTCCCTCAGGGCTCTATTCTAGGTCCACTTCTCTTCTCTCTTTTTATTAACGACCTGCATGTAACAATCCCAAATGCCACCTGCATTCAATATGCAGATGATTCAACATTAATCTGTTCAGCAAGCTCACCATCTGCACTATATTCCCTGACACAGAAAGTATTTAATTCAGTTGAAACTTGGTTCACTAAACGTTGTCTCCTTCTTAATGCTAAGAAAACCAAGCTCCTTCTTTTTACACCAACCAATAAGTCCACCCCAATAGATTTCTCTATCACTTCCAATAATGATACTATCATACACCCTGACTGCACAACCAAGTTGTTAGGAATTACTATTGATAACAACCTTACATTTGATAAGCACATAAATAACACCATTAAAACTATCAACAAGAAAATTGGTTCCTTATATCGAATCAAATCCTTCTTAACTCCAACAGCTAAAACCCAAATTGCACACTCCCATTTAATTTCTACTCTTCTTTATGCCTCTCCCATATATACTAACCTCAAAAAGAATAACCTTGTCAAACTAGAGCATGCCTATAACAACATCGCCAGATTTGCCACAGGTAATCCTTTTCGTACCCACCACTGCCTAAATCTCATGCAGCTGGGCTGGCTAGAAATTTAAAACCTTCTAAAAATCTCCCAACTAACCATGGCCCACAAGATATTTTATCAACCTAATAGAACTCCTATACTATCCAATCTCATAATCCCCTATAAAAACCTAGATATACTACGCTCCTCTAACAAGCTTCTAGCTAGCATAGCCAAAACTAACAATTTGGCTGGAAACTCCCTGTTTTCTAACACTGTGGGAAAAGACTGGAACCTACTTCCCAAAGAACTAACATCACTCTCTTCTTTGCCTCTCTTTAAACAAAAGCTCAAAGCACACTTTAAAATACACTGGTTATGCCCATGCAGTAAACCAGACTAACCCTTCCTTGCCTGTGCTCATATTTGTCTATACCATACTAAGTTTTTTTGTTTTTTTCCTCATTATTTCTCTTATGAGGAACTGAACTGGTGATCACAATGATACATACTGGTTGACAAAAAAAAAAAAAAATGCATACTTTATTTCTACTATGTTTATGTACTATGTAACAATTATGATTCCTTCATTGTTTGTATTTCATGTTTTTACTGTTTGGAGCTTTTCTCCCCGGGCCTCTACTGAAAATGGAAATATATCCAGCTAGACCAGCCCGGTCAACAAATGTAAAATAAATAAAAATAAAATAAATTTGAAATGAATAGCTATCAGTTGCCATGTGAGTTTGTACAGTGTGAGGTAACTGCAAAAATAACATGTTGGGAAATGTAATATGTATCTTTTCATGTGCTCTAGAGACTGTCAGTTTCAAGTAGCATATAAAATGTAACTTTTACAGTGCAGACAGCTTGTGGAACCAGCATGTTAAACTGAGTAATACTTTTTAATCAAAAAGCTACATTTAAGTGCACATGATAAATCATAAAATATTTACAGATAGTCCTATTATGTATTTATTTTACCTTGCTTAGGTTGTTTTTCATTTTAATAACTAAACATTACTTTTTCTTATTATTTGTTATCTGTGAGGCTAAATGCACTTCGCAAGTTCACAGTGTCCTTAGAAACTGCAGCAATTGTTTACTGTTGCTATGGCAACACAAATAGAATGTGAAGAAAGCTTCACTTCTCTTAACCATCAGTACATTTTTCCCTCCTTCTTTTTTTTTTATATATTTGTTAATACTAAAAGGAAAAAATTCAAAGGACATATGTACATGAATGGAACATTTCAGAGTTAATCATGAACATGTCCCCAATCCCAATAAGCATAACAGTGACTATCATTAATCTAATAAATATTGGGTCTTTACGTATTATCGCAACCACATCTGAAGTCTGTATTCACAGGCCACTTTCAGCATGACCAGAACATTTAATCGTCCCAAAACATTGAAAGTTGTATAATAAAACATTTCAATACAAATATTAAAAGAAGAACATTTAAAAGGTGCATTTTTAAATGCTTCTTTAACAGATATCTGTCGGCATTTCCATGGGGCACACAGGCTGAAGGGTCATGAGGTACCTATTAAAGGTCCCATTTTTCTAGTATTTCTTTGACTTTGTATCTTTGGCATGTAAAGCGCTGAGGAATTAAAGCAGTGTGTCACATGTGAACTTCATGATGCTGTGTCATGCAAGTAAAATTCTGCATGATAACATTGCCAGTAGTTTGCATAAGCAGAAGCTTAAGTCATCAAGATCTGGCATGTGAATTGTGCAGATCACTTTAAACAGGTTATCTACCTGTAGTTATAAGAATGTCGGTTGTAGTAATGTCAATTTCTTGTCTTGCTCCTGAAGTGCATCTGTTTATATAATTTATAAAAATACTTCATTATGCTTTGAAAAAGGTCTCATAGCGAGGTTTGTATTTAACAACGTCCGTGTTATCGGTCTGACACGTGAAACATATGACAGGTGGTGCCTACGTTTGTTTTAAAACTGCAGACAACATCTAATTTCTGGCATGTAGGTGTTAAGTTGCTTTCTAAACCTTGGCGACCTTATGTATCACACATTTCAGCAGGAGAACGGCTTGTACATGAGCCATTTCTTTTGTTCGGAATGTGGTTGCAATAATACGTAAGCACTAAATATTGTAATAACCATTAAGTAAGTTCACTATTCCAGTTAGTCTACCTTAAAACTAGATTTAGACTATTATTTATCTATGTATAGATAGTGAGATATTAAATATATACAGACTATATTAGTATAGTAAATGGGAGAGAATTTAGAAAGTGAGACGATGCAGTCAAAATAAATAATGAGAAAAGAGAGAGAAGAGAAAGAAAGAAAAGAGAAAATTAAGAGAAAATACACATATACTATATATGTTGATTTACAGTATAAATATTTTATATGCTATATAACCCTCCTTCTGTGAAAGAAAAGTACCCTGTTTTACATCCCTGAGGTAATGTGAAAACTCTCAAATGTCATCTATTTTCAAAAAATATAAAGATTCCAGTAGTTAGTTACCTTTGTTTTAAAATTCCAAGCAGTAAAATTGGTCTTCTAAAGTAATATTAAAACAATTCATATCATAGTAGATGCTTTGAGAGATTTGGTTGTAACATTATCAGTCTTTTGCTTCTTCTTTTTGACGTCTGTCCAGACATTTGATCTTTTGTTCTCTTGAGAGAAGGTGACATCCAATCCATATCTTCTGGTAAAGTAATCACATTATTAGTTGTAATAAATGAAGAGGCTTCCTCTAAGTCAATAAAAGTCCTCATCTCATTGGCATACAGTATTCTTATCTTAGCTGGATATGCAAGTTGTGCCTTGATGCAATTTTATTTCAGAAACTTTATCATTGGCCACACTTTTTTCCTTTGTTCCATTATTCTAGATGAATGGTTGTTATCAAATCTCATCAGGCTCTGTTTATATTTTAGAGGTGCCTTCCTCCAAGCAGCTCTTAAAATCAGTTCCTTGTCCAAGTATGAAAGAAATTTGATAATTATTGACCTAGGAGGAGAGTTTGAGTTAGAGGCAGGTTTCCCAAGAGCTCTGTGTGCCCTTTCAATGCCAAAGGAAAGTCCTTCTCTTAAATTTAAAAAGTCAGGGATCCAGCTTGATAAAAAGGAAATAATATCCCTCACCTTCTGTGTTTTCAGGTAATCCGAAAATCCTGATGTTATTTCTCCTCTTCCTATTTTCCAAGTCATCTACTTTATTAGCCAACCAAGTGTTTTGTTTAAGAAGCAGTTCTTTCTGTGTTTCCTCTTCCTTAAGTCTGCTTTTAAGTCATTTAGAGAAACCTGTCTTCCTGTTATCCTTGTCTGGTGTTGTTGTAGCATTTCCTTGAGGGTGTCAGCCTGTTTTTGACTGCTTGTTTTAAGATTTTCTAGGCTCTCTTTAAAATCATACATTTTTAAAGACAACTCCTGCAGGGTAGATGTCATCTGTTGTAGTTCCTTCTTTAAAGCAGCATCCTGGTGAGAATTTCTTGAGTTGCTCATTTTAACAAGTGAATATATCTCCAAGCTTTTTGACAGGAAATTATTTGTAAAACTTCACCAAAGTGTCTAATTATGTAAATTAGTCCTTTATCTATAAGATTTTATACTTTGAAGAAAAAAAATAATATTTTTTCCTGTCTTATTTAACTAGTTATATGGAGCTCTAAAATACTGCTGCTTTCAGTTAGCCATACATGCTCCACCCTACTGCTTTTACCTTGATGGTTGCCAGCACATGGTCTGATAAATTTCTCTCTAGCATCTCTGCTATTACTATACTTGGCAAAAAAGTCCTCCTTTTCATAAATGTTTTGATGTTACTTGCTTCTGCCATTCTGCTCCTAGTGAATATATATATTATCTTCCATTAGGGCACTTTTAATTGTTTCCTTTCTCAATTATTCCTCTTATTCAAAAAAAAAAATCTTTGGATTTTTTATACATCTTTGTTGGGTGCCTATGAACACATATATGGCTCCAGTTGTCCATCAAGTCCACATGATCCTTTCCTGCAATACAATATATCTCCCTATTCCACCTTTTACTGTTCTTTATTATTATCTGGATTCTTATCTTGAAAGTTATGGCTACTCCCCTTTTGCCTTCTCCTGGTTTGTCATGCATCTCTTGACTTGGGTAGTATGGGCTCAGGGTTTTCTCCCTTTTCATTGTCTGTACCTTAGTTTCTTGTAGTAACAAAATATCTCTCTGTAGCCTCCTCAGTCTTTTGTGCACTCTTCTTATTTTGATTTAGTTTGAAGACCCACCTATGGTCCATGCCTTTTCACCTTTGACTCCTGCTTGGTTTATCCGTGCCCTTTCCTTCCCCTCTTGTACATCCTGGGTAACATTCTACCATCAGGCCACTTTTCTGAGCCAAGCAATCTGCTCATAGGCATTTACCGATGTTCGAGCACCTTTATACTTTCCACTGTAGGATTTGTCATCCTTTCATGTTTGTTACATACATCTAGATGCAGAATAGTTTATTGGTCCACTTTCTCATTCCTGCTACTTCCTGTTCCCTCAATGTTGTCATTGTGTTTTCTTGTTTGCCATCTATCCTGTTGTTTTATCCTCATATATCTGTATTGGCTATTTCAATTCCTCTATTCTACCACATAAGCAGTCTATGATTATATTTACATCACTCATTGTACATTATGCATTTCCCTTGATGTTGTTTAGTTTCCTGTCCTTACCATGCCTATTGCAATAGCATTGCATGTTTCCTTATATGTAGCTATTATGCTATCTCTGTTGTATAGATATTGCACAGGTCACAATTCTTATACATTTCTTAGTTTCAATTTTATTTACTTTGTATATACAGTATTCCATAATTTTAGATTGTCTGTTTTTTTTTTCTTGGTCCTTCCTTCCTTTGTGATTTTTTTTTTTATTTTGGCTTACCTGTTCTGAACAATTTTATCTGCATATTAAGAACAACTCACTTATAATAATTTTGAATCTTGCTTTCTGTTTTTTGTAATTCTTATCAAGAAGTTTTCCTTTTGCCATCACCAACAGAACAACTTAATTTTGCTTTTAATTTAGCTGATCTTTCTCCCCCTGTTTTTCCATTCCCATCATCTGCATGTATTCTCTTTTTTCTCTCATTTTCACACCCATTTTGCCATGCTTCATAAACCCTTCCACTGTCCAACAGTTCACTTTCACATCCACACAGGTGCCCGGTAACCTATAGCGCTGTTTCTGGGTGAAAATGTTCCTTCTTTTCCTGTTCACATTTCAGTCAGTACTTTTTTATTTCTTCACTCAGTAGTACTCTTTAGATGAACTCCCCGATCTTCATGTTGTGGCCATGTAAGATGCCTCAAAGTTTGTTACTTCATCTTCTCTGTTTCGTTTGTTTTGATCTTTGATTGTTCCTTTTTTTCCATTCTCAGGCTCCATTACCTGTTTCCTTCTTTTCCTCAATGGCATATCTATACCATCATGTTTCTGTGTCACCTCAGCATCTACAGCAGCTCTTGGTCTCCATAACTTAATTTGCCATTCTGTTACATACAGGGATTTTTTTTTTCTCTAACCCTCTGTGATCTTTGCTTTGTGGTGCTTGTTCCATTTATTTATGTGTGTCATTTTCTCTCTGCAGATTTAATTGTGCTCCTCTCAGTTTGACTGTTATAATGCGGAGGGAGTATCCTATCTAAATGGCTATTCACATTACTTTGAGTTAATTTTTTTCACTAAGTTTTCCTTTAACTGTAGAGGCCATCTGAACAAAACTCTCCCAGTATTATATTTACATTCCACAGAATTGTACTATCACCTTAGGCCATAGCTCTCAATGTACAGACACTGAACAGGTACATCCAGCTAAAAATCTGTACATCTGATCGGCATAAAATCTGAATACCAAATTCCACATAACTCTCCCCACCTCCAGTAGGAATGTGGAATATTACTCAGAAACATGCTTGTTCTTTTAGCCTTTACTAAGCAACAAAATCAAACAACATATCCATGATTTTGCGATTAGCTTTATTAACATCCATAACAGAACATTATAACATAACATGACACCAAACATTGGCAGTATGGTAGTATGGTCACCTACATAATACACTGCTTATATAATATTAACAACACATCTTAAACGAATTAGGCAGTGTGTTATATAACTCAACAATCAACAGCAGCAGTGTCCTAACATTCTCTAACCTAACCACAACCACAACTACTTGTGCAGTGTAACACCTCTTGCTTGACTCTCAAGAGGAGCAAATGCAAACCCAAAAAGGGGGGTGGGAGGGGCCTACTACCCCGGCCAAATGGGTTGGCCTTCTTCTGCCCAAAGACATCCCTCAAATGCAATTTAAATGTCCGGTGACAAAGAGATCGACCATCCACCTAACCAAACCATATACATATATATATATATATATATATATATATATATATATATATATATATATATATATATATATATCAACCTCCTTTCCATATGTTTCCCTTCCTATCACATGGCTCTAATGCACCTTGTCTCCAATAATAACCTATCTAATCCTTAAATTGACTATATTCTCCATCAACTTCCCTTCCCCCTTTTCCTTCTCATTGCAACTCTTTCATCCAGTGACAATGTTGTCTGCAAGGCAAACTATATTTTTAAAACAGAGAGTGATAAAAGTTATGGAGAAATATAAACACATTACCAGAGAGAGAGTCAAACATTTCTAGACTTTAATGGGCTGTATTGCAAAATTCTGCTCCATGATGTGATTTATTTTTTTCCTTCAGAAAAAAGGGAGATTGAGATGTGTGTCCTCTTTCTTAAAGTTATTGTTGCCATTAGTATGTTGTTCAGGTAGTATATTTTTCTGTGAACTAGACAGCTTCAAAACTCATGTCTGATGAAGGGGAGTCAGAAAATTGTGTAAGTAGGTTAATCAAGCCTGAAAAAGGGATATACCTCAAAACAGGGACATCCTGTACAATGATAAATCAGACCTTTAAATAGGAATGTTCTTACAAAATAGGGACAATTGAGAGATCTGCCTTTGGCAACTTTGCTTGTTTTTGGGGTTTTCTTTGTATGCAAGGGCACAGGCTAGTAAGCATCATGACGGCTCCTTCTGTTCACAATCTGCTTTCCCACCCTGTCTATTTGCTTTGTGACTTGTTCAAACATATTTAACAGCATTAATCTCTCCTGAAAGAAGTACAGCATGGATTTTTCCAGGCCCAACTCCAGTACACTACTTTGATGCCTATAATCCTTTTACTACAGCTGCTTGATCTATTTCCTAAATCATACAGGGTTTTGTTCTCTTTAAAATCATACATCTTTAAAGACAACTCCTGCAGGGTAGATGTCATCTGTTGTAGTTCCTTCTTTAAAGCAGCATCCTGGTGAGAATTTCTTGAGTTGCTCATTTTAACAAGTGAATATATCTCCAAGCTTTTTGACAGGAAATTATTTGTAAAACTTCGCCAAAGTGTCTAATTATGTAAATTAGTCCTTTATCTATAAGATTTTATACTTTGAAGAAAAAAAAGAATATTTTTTCCTGTCTTATTTAACTAGTTATATGGAGCTCTAAAATACTGCTGCTTTCAGTTAGCCATACATGCTCCACCCTACTGCTTTTATCTTGATGGTTGCCAGCACATGGTCTGATAAATTTCTCTCTAGCATCTCTTCTATTACTATACTTGGCAAAAAAGTCCTCCTTTTCATAAATGTTTTGATGTTACTTGCTTCTGCCATCCTGCTCCTAGTGAATATATATATTATCTTCCATTAGGGCACTTTTAATTTTTTCCTTTCTCGATTATTCCTTTTATTCAAAAAAAAATCTTTGGATTTTTTATACATCTTTGTTGGGTGCCTATGAACACATATATGGCTCCAGTTGTCCATCAAGTCCACATGATTCTTTCCTGCAATACAATATATCTCCCTATTACACCTTTTACTGTTCTTTATTATTATCTGGATTCTTATCTTGAAAGTTATGGCTACTCCCCTTTTGCCTTCTCCTGGTTTGTCATGCATCTCTTGACTTGGGTAGTATGGGCTCAGGGTTTTCTCCCTTTTCATTGTCTGTACCTTAGTTTCTTGTAGTAACAAAATATCTCCCTGTAGCCTCCTCAGTCTTTTGTGCACTCTTCTTATTTTGATTTAGTTTGAAGACCCACCTATGGTCCATGCCTTTTCACCTTTGACTCCTGCTCGGTTTATCCGTGCCCTTTCCTTCCCCTCTTGTACATCCTGCGTAACATTCTACCATCAGGCCACTTTTCTGAGCCAAGCAATCTGCTCATAGGCATTTACCGATGTTCGAGCACCTTTATACTTTCCACTGTAGGATTTGTCATCCTCTCATGTTTGTTACATACATCTAGATGCAGAATAATTTATTGGTCCACTTTCTCATTCCTGCTACTTCCTGTTCCCTCTCTGTTGTCCTTGTGTTTTCTTGTTTGCCATCTATCCTGTTGTTTTATCCTCATATATCTGTATTGGCTATTTCAATTCCTCTATTCTACCACATAAGCAGTCTATGATTATATTTACATCACTCATTGCACATTATGCATTTCCCTTGATGTTGTTTAGTTTCCTGTCCTTTCCATGCCTATTGCAATAGCATTGCATGTTTCCTTATTTGTAGCTATTATGCTATGTCTGTTGTATAGATATTGCACAGGTCACAATTCTTATACATTTCTTAGTTTCAATTTTATTTACTTTGTACATACAGTATTCCATAATTATAGATTGTCTGTTTTTTTTCTTGGTCCTTCCTTCCTTTGTGATTTTTTTTTTTTATTTTGGCTTACCTGTTCTGAACAATTTTATCTGCATATTAAGAACAACTCACTTATAATAATTTTGAATCTTGCTTTCTGTTTTTTTGTAATTCTTATCAAGAAGTTTTCCTTTTGCCATCACCAATAGAACAACTTAATTTTGCTTTTAATTTAGCTGATATTTCTCCCCCTGTTTTTCCATTCCCATCATCTGCATGTATTCTCTTTTTTCTCTCATTTTCACAGCCATTTTGTCATGCTTCCTAAACCCTTCCACTGTCCAACAGTTCACTTTCACATTCACACAGGTGCCCGGTAACCTATAGTGCTGTTTCTGGGTGAAAATGTTCCTTCTTTTCCTGTTCACATTTCAGTCAGCACTTTTTTATTTCTTCACTCAGTAGTACTCTTTAGATGAACTCCCCGATCTTCATGTTGTGGCCATGTAAGATGCCTCAAAGTTTGTTACTTCATCTTCTCTGTTTCGTTTGTTTTGATCATTGATTGTTCCTTTTTTTTTTCCGTTCTCAGGCTCCATTACCTGTTTCCTTCTTTTCCTCAATGGCATTTCTATACCATCATGTTTCTGTGTCACCTCAGCATCTACAGCAGCTCTTGGTCTCCATAACTTAATTTGCCATTCTGTTACATACAGGGAATGTTTTTTTTTTTCTCTAACCTTCTGTGATCTTTGCTTTGTGGTGCTTGTTCAATTTATTTATGTGGGTCATTTTCTCTCTGCAGATTTAATTGTGCTCCTCTTAGTTTGACTGCTATAATGTGGAGGGATTATCCTATCTAAATGGCTATTCACATTACTTTGAGTTAATTTTTTTCACTACGTTTTCCTTTAACTGTAGAGGCCATCTGAACAAAACTCTCCCAGTATTATATTTACATTCCAAAGAATTGTAATATCACCTTAGGCCATAGCTCTCAATGTACAGACACTGAAGAGGTACATCCAGCTAAAAATCTTTACATCTGATCGGCATAAAATCTGAATACCAAATTGCACATAACTCTCCCCACCTCCAGTTGGAATATTACTCAGAAACATGCTTGTTCTTTTAGCCTTTACTAAGCAACAAAATCAAACAACATATCCATGACTTTGCGATTAGCTTTATTAACATCCATAACAGAACATTATAACATAACATGACACCAAACATTGGCAGTATGGTAGTATGGTCACCTACATAATACACTGCTTATATAATATTAACAACACATCTTAAACAAATTAGGCAGTGTGTTATACAACTCAACAATCAACAGCAGCAGTGTCCTAACATTCTCTAACCTAACCACAACCACAACTACTTGTGCAGTGTAACACCTCTTGCTTGACTCTCAAGAGGGGCAAATGCAAACCCAAAAAGGGGGGTGAGAGGGGCCTACTACCCCGGCCAAATGGGTTGGCCTTCTTCTGCCCAAAGACATCCCTCAAATGCAATTTAAATGTCCGGTGACAAAGATATATATATATATATATATATATATATATATATATATATATATATATATATATATATCAACCTCCTTTCCATATGTTTCACTTCCTATCACATGGCTCTAATGCACCTTGTCTCCAATAATAACCTATCTAATCCTTAAATTGACTATATTCTCCATCAACTTCCCTTCCCCCTTTTCCTTCTCATTGCAACTCTTTCACCCAGTGACAATGTTGTCTGCAAGGCAAACTATATGTTTAAAACAGAGAGTGATAAAAGTTATGGAGAAATATAAACACATTACCAGAGAGAGAGTCAAACATTTCTAGACTTTAATGGGCTGTATTGCAAAATTCTGCTCCATGATGTGATTTATTTTTTTTTCCTTCAGAAAAAAGGGAGATTGAGATGTGTGTCCTCTTTCTTAAAGTTATTGTTGCCATTAGTATGTTGTTCAGGTAGTATATTTTTCTGTGAACTAGACAGCTTCAAAAATCATGTCTGATGAAGGGGAGTCAGAAAATTGTGTAAGTAGGTTAATCAAGCCTGAAAAAGGGATATACCTCAAAACAGGGACATCCTGTACAATGATAAATCAGACCTTTAACTAGGAATGTTCTTACAAAATAGGGACAATTGAGAGATCTGCCTTTGGCAACTTTGCTTGTTTTGGGGGTTTTCTCTTTCGTTTTGTATGCAAGGACACAGGCTAGTAAGCATCATGACGGCTCCTTCTGTTCACAATCTGCTTTCCCACCCTGTCTATTTGCTTTGTGAATTGTTCAAACATATTTAACAGCATTAATCTCTCCTGAAAGAAGTACAGCATGGATTTTTCCAGGCCCAACTCCAGTACACTACTTTGATGCCTATAATCCTTTTACTACAGCTGCTTGATCTATTTCCTAAATCATACAGGGTTTTGTTTTGTTTACTGATCATTTCTTCCAGCCATATTATTATTTTCTGTATTCCAGGACTTCTGCTCTCAATGCTGTTTTATCATCTTCTAGATTCATCATCTTTCTCTAAATTGTAAGATCTTGGTTTCTTAGCCTGCTGTTACATTTTTTTACCCCTCTTATGTAGTTTGTGACTGATATCAGTTTACGGAACACTATATACAGCTGTTTTCTTTTGGAACTGCCTTAATCAGTGCAATTTGATCCAATATGTGTCCCTGATCAATCTTTCTGTCAGCTTCTTTTCTAATAATGTTTTCAAAGAATGTTCTTTATTTTCTTTATTTTGCCAGTGCTTGTCCAGAGCTCCAAGGGGTCAAACAGACATGTTTTCTAGGCTTACAAGTATCTACTAGCTTCAATTTTTTTGTTTTACAATATAAAAGTGTTATGCATTATGCAAAAAATAAAACCAAAAGTAGAGTATACCAGTTCACTCAAGTTATCTACAATCTTTTTAAATGACCAGTTTGCTTTACAAATAGAGCAGCATCACCAGATTTATAGTAGGTGGGGTGAAGGGCGACTGTTCAGAGGGCAAGCATTTAGGGGTTATGATCAGTGACCATTGCATTAGTTGAATGGGCAATCAGTTCCCAACATATCCCTAATGGAGGAACTGTATCAGCAGATAGGCACTGAAGCAGCCGTATTTGTGATTGCTACTGTTTAAATGACATTCAGTATTTCTTATGAAATGTAGCAAGGATCTCCTCTGGAAACTGTAGCAAGAACTTTTGTAAACAAGGATCCCCTTCCAAATTTGTAGGAAGAAACATTGCTAAACTGTAGCAAGGATCTTATTGCTAAAATGTATAAGAAGCAATTGATGTTGTCTAAAGAAGGTACTATGTAAGTATATTTTGTCTGTCTAACGAGCTGCTTCCCCACTCACTCTTTTTTGCTCAGATATGACAAGCACCTGCCAACAGGTCATTGGGCAAATTTTTCTCCAGTACTGGTCATTAAGCAAAATAAAAAGAGGCCTGAGAAACCTATTCATAAGTGTTCACTACCCCTTTCTTCTAACCTCCCCTTCCTCATCAGACCCCACTCCTAAAAGAATCTGAATGACATCTAAATCTTCTTATGCTGCAGCTCATGCCCATATTCTGTCTGTCTGTCTGTCTTCCCATCATTCCTCCAGATTAAACAAAGGGAAGCAAGACAGAGCTGTCTGTTTTCAGACTTTCCTTACCATACACTGTCCAACTTTAGTAGTACAGCAAAGGTTAATTCATAGGTGTCATATAACTTCAATAAGGACTGTCAAAATACTAAAGTACTTTGCCAAGTTCTGGAAATATCTGGCCCATGTAGCTGCACACTATCATGTCTGTTGGGAACGAGAAGAGGAACTGACCTTGGGCTATTTCACAAAATTTACAAGTGTTACGAAGTCTAACAGATTATGTACTTGTTTGGCTGTCCCAGACAAATATGACTAAACTTAAGATGCTGAAAATAAAATGCAAACATTATTTTACATTGCAGAATACTATTCACAATTTTCAGCCAGCTAATGCACAAGGTAAAGCCCTGAAATACTAAGACTGGTGTGAGACATTAACTGTACACAGAAGTATTATTCCCCCTAAATAATGAAGTTGATTAAAACTTTTGTTTCAGACTTACCTGAGCAGTTTGATTGTACTGTTAGATGGATTACATTGGTTATGAAAGTGCCTCTAGTTGTAATCATATTCATAGACTAATAAAAATTCAAACTCTGTAACTGCTTCTCCCCAATAATTGACAGTGATGCCACTTATAAAATACAATGTGCTACTTATTTTACTATTGGCACCTAGTAAAATTATTTTTATCTATAAAATCAATACCTCGATATAAATTAAAAAAATGTTTTGTTTGTACTCTATTTACCTACATGATAGTGATTCCTGTGCATGAACTGTATTACCACAATTTGTGTTTCAATGATCCTATGTAATACACAAGGTGGATATTGAAGTCATACATATGTCCTGGTATTTTTAAGGTCTTCATTTGCTGTTATGTACATTTTTTTCACAGCAATAAAATTACTAGTAATGCATACTTCTACTTTAGTAGAATCAGACCTTAAAAGACCATTGTCTTTAGCATCAGTTGGACTTAAAGGGGTTGTCCATTAGACAGTGTTTACTTCTTTCAGAATCCCAATGATAAAATGAAAATCCTAGATTATCATAACAATACACATCTAGGATATAGTTTATAGGATTCAGAAACAATTTGTATTTTTTTCTTCTAAAATTAACATTAGCTTGCTGTTTTCACAAACTTCATTTTCTTGTGTCTAACTTCATTAATTCATGTATATGAGATTCTTTTTGCCATGGTTTGAAATATTGTATAGCTAAGAGTCATAAAGATATGCAACATAATTTGTTTTTCAATAAATGGCATCAGCTATGATAAGATATTTAAATAATTTTCTCAAATAACCCACTCAGTGCTGGCCTACCAGCTCCTGTTAGTGGTAACAACAATACATAAAACATTTCTTGCCTTCTTTTTGGCAATAAGTAGTCTAGATCACAATGAGTTCTGACTTTGAGAAAAAAAAAAACATTCGGTATTCTACTGTCTGATATAACCGAGCATTGCAGAACTCTGTCTGAGTTGATATGTACTGACTATCCTTTTGTGATATCTAATTCTTTCTGAACATTCTTTAAAAATCCAGTAAATGATCTAGCACATATTATATAAAACTATATATAATCTCAAATAAATGTAGCAAATGACCTTTTTTCACAGATGACTTTAAAGCAACTGTTCAGTTTTACTGCATTTTCATTAATATACTGGATTAAGAATTGCAATTTCTGTAACACGTCAGAATATAGCGAAAAAGTAGAGAAATATCCAGATGATTAAACTGTGCAGGCTATAACATTTGTACCTGCTTACATAGGTTCATAGGCTGGTACTAGGCTATTGGCCCTAGGGCCTATATAAGCCTAGCCAAAAAGGTACCCTGGCTTTTGCCACCCAAGAAAATTATTTTCCTGTGCCCCTGTCGAGCAGAGCCACAGAGGTGATCCCCAGGGTGAATTTCCTATTTCCCATCCAATCATCAAGATTTTTCTTGAAGAGTGCTAATGAGGAGCTTTGTTTGATATAGATAGGAAGCTTGTCCCAGAGTATGGGGCAGTCTCTGGGACAGGAATCTATCCCGCCATCATGTTCTGTTTATTGTAGTGATAAGGTTTAGGTCCCTAGAGCGTGTAGCTCGGAGGGATTGGGATTTCTTTAAGTGGAGCATGTACAATAGCTCTGGGTTTGACATAGCTTCGTATGTTAGGCAGAGATCACCTCTGAGAAGGCGATATGCGAATGAGTAAAGCTGGAGTTCTTTGAGACAGTCTGCATAGGGCATCTGTTTGAGGCCAGTAATCCTCTTTGTGAGGTATTTCTGTGGCCTTTCCAGTTGTTGTATATGTCTTGTGAGGAACATACCAAAAGGGGCATTGTACTCTATAATGGGTCTAATGAGTGATGAGTAGAGGGGAACAATGACCTCTTTTTTCCTGGATGAGAAACCTTTTGTGATGAGGTGTGCATGTAGAAGGATTTCTTGACTACTGCGGTGATGTGATTATCAAAGGAGAGACTACTGTCCACCTGTGTCCCAAGGTCTCTTATCCCACTTTCGGTGTTAAGTAGACTACCACCTATGTGGTAGTTCATGGGTACAGAGTTTTTACCAAAGGGGATGACAATACACTTTTTGGCACTGAGCTTCAGGCCATGGCTTTGACACCAGGCATCTGTCTCTGTGAGGCCCTTTTGTATGATGTCCACATTGTCAGTAGTTTCAATTATGGCTTCTGCAAACTTCATTAGCCAAAGACCTTCTGTGTTAGCCTGTACTTCAGAAAAGGAGATACCACATAGGAGAGGACCCAGGACTGAACTCTGTGGTACTCCACCTGTCACTGGTCAGAAGTCGGATTTGGAGTCTGCTACTTTCACATTGTGGGTTCTGTCAGTGAGCCAGTTGGCAACTCATCTTGTGACATAGGGATTTATACCTAGTTTAGTGAGTTTATCTATAATTCCAGAGTGGGGTGTGGCGTCAAAAGCCTTGGCGAGATCTAGATAGGCTGTGTGAACCACCTTACCCTCATCTATGGCTTTGGTGACTGCTTCAAAGAAGTCTATCAGGTTTAGGAGACATGATCTGCCTTTTACAAACCTGAATTTGTGTAAGTGCTTATAAATTGCATTTGTGTAGGATTCAGCAGTCGTACCTCTATTGTCCATCTGCATGGGTGTCGTGAAGTTTGCCACTTCTGTCTTAAGAAGTGTGAAGTTGGCTTTGGAGAATCTTTTTACAGTAGTTTTCCTAATGGGGGGTGGGAGAGGGATGTGGCTGTCTTGCGTGATAAGCTTGTGGTCTGATCTGACCAACAAGGAATTGACCTCTGGTGTGGAACATTGGTCGCCCATGTTGGTAACGACTAGGTCTAGGATATTGCTGCCACTGTTGGGGTGTGGATAAGTTGATCCAAGGCACTGTAATTTATGAATTCCAGAAAACTTTGAGCAAAAGAGTTGGTACATGAGTAGTTTTCCCAGTTAATGGTGGGGTAGTTGAAATTGCCTGTTATTAGAGTGTTGGGTTGTACTACCCTAATATTCACCAGTGTATCAAGAAATGAGGAGTTGGAATCCTGGGGCATGGTGGGGAATCTGTAGCAAGTTACAATTTGGATTGCTGTCTTGCCCAGAGTTAGTTGCACTTGGACAATCTCAGATGCATTATGCTGAGCAACTAGCCTGGAGGTATGGATATCCTTAATGAATATGGACACGCATCCGCCTTTAGTGTTTCTGTCCAGATTAGGTTGCCGAAAGGTGTAGTATGAATTATAGCCTGGTAATGCATAGGTGCTCTCTTCAACCAGGTCTCTGTCACTGCACAGAGGTCGATGTTCTCCATTTTAAGGAGTGCCTTGAGTGAATGCATTTTGAGGTTTAGACTTCTAGCATTGAGTAGCATTACCCTCAGATTTTGCTTGCTTGTACTTGTTAAGGTGGTGAATTTGTCATTTGAACCTTGCCTAAAAAAGGCACTATGGGGGTGGCAAGAGCCTTGGCCAGTATCCGGAATACCAAGGGCAACAGTTGCAAAGCATCATGGTTTGTCGATCATGTCATCCCAGGCAGACAGATACTGGATCCCCTTAGAATGACACCAGAAGCTTAGCCAATTGTTGGAGTCAATCATTTTGTCCTTGTACTGTGGTATCATTCTGGGTGATGGCAAGATGCTACTCAGGGCTAGGGTCATACCTGCCTGGGCTAAAAGATTGGAGAGCTCCTTCATGTCTCTTTTCATGTTGTCCAAGGAGGTACATCTCAGGTAATTCACACCAACATGGACAATGACAGAGTCATATTTGTACTTGTTGTGGAGTGACCTGAGTGCGTGCATTATGTGGCGGATCCTGGCACTCAACAGGCAGCTGACAGTAACTTACTCCTTGTTTAGCCTGGTGAGTGGAACATCAGTGTGCCTGACTATAGAATCACCTATGACTAGAGTGTTAGGTACGTTGTTATGGCTTATGGGCTGTGGTTGAGTGGCACACTGAGTTTGTGGGCTATGTCTCATTTGGGTTGTGTTGGGGGTTGGATGTTGCTTGTGTTTCTGCTTTGGAGGTCTCTATTGCTTGAGCAGATTGTTATTGAGAGCCTCCATGAATGTAGGTGTGTGTTTTGTGCTTCTATGTGTGTGTTTTGGTGGTGTAGGTTTTGAGGGACTATGTGATGAGTGTGGTGTGGTGCAAATGTTTACTTTTTCCTCTTGACTGTCTAGTCCAGTCCTGGGTGAAGAGAGTTTTGCTTCCAGTTTGGCTATATAAGTGCAACTCTCACAAGTTGTAGTGTTGGGGGGTAGGAGGAGAGGGTTGTCTGTGTACATGAGGCAATTGCTGCATTGCCCCAAGATGCCCAGATTCATCAGGTAGACAAGAGAAAACACCGGGAGCTGACCCTTAGACATGCCTGGATAGGTGCTTATTTATTAAGTACTAAAATCTGTTTTCCCCAAGACAAGTGAGGAAAGTTGAGTGCTGCAGTAATTTCTAGCTTATTTAGTGCTTACAATGAGTTCTGAACAAGTGTTGAGCTCAAAGAAACAGATTTTAGTGCTAAAACTAAAAAACTGGCTAGTTCTAAGGGAAAATTAGCCAATCAAATATATATGAATATACATACAAATGGCCATTCACACACACACACACACACACACACACACACACACACACACACACACACACACACACACACACACACACACACACACACACACACACACACACACACACACACACACACACACACACACACACACAAACAAATGCACATACACACATATACAATATACAGATACTGTAGATAAACAGAAAGAGATAGATAGCTATATAGAAAGAGAATCATAAAGATAACAGATATTAGATGGAAAGATTGATAGACACTGATAGACAGACATGCACTTTTAATGGCAGGCACTACAACATTAGAGGTACTGCCAAGTCATGAGATAAAAGAAGTAAGTTAAGTAATGATACATCATTTATTTCTCTGCATAATGGAGAATGAGTGAGGTGCTGTCAAGTTTTGTTCAAAAACAGTCAGAAGTACTTTAATGATGCCAGACAAAGTTCACTTTTCATTTGACAAGTGAACATTAATTGGTTTCTTAATGCTAATAATCAGAGGCAGTATTATTTGATCTTCTGGATCAAAAATACATGACTTGTATTCTATTTAGTATGTACTTCTTATAAGCGACGTGCACAGCATCAAAGTCTGAGAATTACTTATGTAGCAGTTGTGTAGTCCAAACTCACGCAAGTGAAAAGTTTCTACATTTTTAATACTTAAAATAAAGCTCATATGCTCAGCTTAAAAGGCATAGAGGTATTATTTAAATTTATAAAACTCCCCTAATCAGTTAGGGAAGTATGATGCCACAGTCTACATATGATTACAGCAAAGATATCAGAAAAAATAACATCATTATAAATACAGCCAGATTAGGTGAGTAATCATTATCCTACACTTTCTACATGTTCATTAAGATCAAATAGGCCCCTCCATTATGTGAAACACTATTACCTTAGAGCCCATGCCAGAATCAACATAATTTATACTTTTAGCAGATCTAGAATGCCTAGACTCAACTCATCTTTATAATAAAACTGACAACCATCAGACATAGCAACATTTGTAATGTACTTATCTTCCTTTCAAGCTAATTTTTATCTACTTAAAACAAGATGATTACTCAGAAAGAAAATGAGATAGCTTAGATCAGAATTGAAACAATTAATGAAGTCACCAACAAACAAGCAAATGGGACCAGGAAAGTATTATAAAAGAGATCCAAATAAAACAGAAACAAAATGAGCCTATTAATACCTAAAAGTATTAATTGGGTTAGATACTAATTTTACAATGTTATTTGAAGAAGCTTTATTCATGCAGTTAGGGTAACCAAATATTTTTGGAAAGCAATACAAAGTTCTTATACTAATAAAATATTTCTCTAAGCTATGCTACATAGCAATCTATTCCCTAAACTCTGTAAATATGGTAACGTACAATATTGCTTCTCCAGAATGTGCAAATCACTTTTAGCAATATATCAACACCAAGCCCAAGCACTACTATTCAAAATAAAACAAAGTTTTATCCTCAGTACCATATTCTACACCCAAAACTTTAAAAATGGGAAGTATCATTTTATGTAAATCACTAACCAATATTTACAACATAATATTATATATAAAAAAAATTAAAACATGCATTTGCAAGGCCAAAACCTGAAGTCCCCTCCACTTGCATTACTAATGACTAATTAATATGTGCCAATCTGCAATCTCTCCCTGGCAAAAATATTAGAAAACATTTTCTATGGCCAAATGCTTGAATGCATTCAGAAGTATAACAATCTAAATGATAAATAGTTGGGATTCCATCATGAGCAGAGCATCATAATTGCTACTAACTGCCAAACAAATTAAATATTCTAATAGCATTGAAGTGTACATTTGTAAAGGTAGATCAGTCCATACTACTGCAAAACGGGTCTATATTGGAACTTCGAATATTTAACAGTTCGAATCACTAAAGGTCGACCCTTAGTGATCGAACTGTTAAAACATTAAATGTTTCGAAAAAAAAATAAAAACAAAAACAAAAAAAAAATAAATGGTGTAGGGAGGGGGCAAGCCCCCTGCACCCCCCCCCACCCCACTACTTAAATATACCAACTCCGAGACCGCACTACATTAAAGTAAACAGAAATCTCCCCTTACAGAGATTTCCGTTTACCTCTTTGATGTTCTGAAGTTTCGCTATTCTTGCGTCGACAATGTCAGGTTCGACATTGTCGGCTTTCGAGAATTTAATATAGACCCTGCAAAACCTAACTGGAATGTGGCTTCTCTGATGACATCTTACAATTTCTCTTAAATAATCTGTGAGACAGAACTTTCATAGTTGTAACCAACAATAAACATTCAGACATGAACTCGTTTGCAAAAGGAGTCTCTCAAAGTCAGCTCTTGGGCCCCTATTCTTAATCTGTAACCTACCTTGGGTGGTACTGCAAATAAACTGCTCCTAGTATGACTTCAGCACAATAATAACTAAAGCCTGTAAATCCTTTCATACTTTAAGCAAAGACCTTGGCTGAGCCTGAAATTGGTCAGTATTGATGAATGCATTACCCTGGTAAGCAAACATAAATAAATAAATAAACAAATAAATAAATAAATAAATAAATAAACAAATTTATCCGATATTACTTCAGCACATTATACTTGTTTGCCATGTTAGTCCTGCTTAGGCAATGGTCTCTTTTCAAGGTAGACCCAATGTAGTATTCATACTGGCTGAGGAAATTTGCCCAGGGCACCAGAAAGCTTCCCCTACTCTACTTGATAAGTGTAGCGGGATCTTTTAAATCCATCTTTGTTACTATTAGCTCTCGCATATGGGACTAAGGTTTAATGTCTCATCTGAAACTACAGTAATGCTATTCAGTACAGCACAAAGTGTGTCTTAGGAAAAGCACTAACAATTAAAGGTCCAATAGATACACCACTCCTTGTTATAACAAAGCAAAGGTACATATAAATAACACTATTCAAAATCCCTCCATGTAGTCTCAAATAGAAGCCAAACAGAAATATTAACTCAGTTCAAAGTCTCACATAAAGTCACTTGTCTTCTTAATAGTAAAACCAATAGCTCTCAATGTACTACTCCCCAGACTAGAATATGGACTACATATTGTGTCTCTGCACTCCTTAGAAATATGACTGTTTTAGAAACAACTTAAAACAAAATTCTTAGATTTAATCATCTAGCATAAAATGAGTATCCATTGCATAACAGTGGCTGAAATAAGTTGCAACAGCTACACCAACTTTCTTATTAAACTACTTAGTGAAACTTAATCTACCTCAGCAGAAAAGCAGACATGATATAAGAAATGCCAGCTATTCTGCATGTAGCTAAAATGTTATCCATCAATGCAGATACCACAAACAGCCTAGAAGCAAGTAAAACACCCTTTTATAAAATAGCTCCTGTCAGCTGAAAAGAAGTTCTCCAACTGATCAGAAAAAAAAAAAAAAGCAGAATTTCAGTCTCCTCAACTTAAATTTTACATAGGTGTTTTCTTCACAAAATATCTAGCACAAAGTTAAAGTAAAAATAATAAATAATAAACATCATCAGAGTAATGAAAAAAACTAAATAAATAAATAACAGGATGAAACAAGAAAAAAATAGCCATCATATATCATACAAGCTATTTATAAGCAATATCATGAAAATGAATTTTCAGAGATCAGTGGAAGCCAGCACTGAGATATACTCTTAAAGCCACTGAGTTAAAATATGACATACCTGATATGCAAAAGAATGAACACTAGAGATATTCAAGTCCAGCTGTGGAACCATCAGCAGTCCTTAAGCACTTGAGCATAGAAGCCTAGTTGGGCAATATATTGCCACTAACTCTTTCAGCAGAGACGGCACTTTTCCTATTTGGACAATAACACTAAATTCTTCAAAATAATTCTAAATCATCCTGGCAACCAGTGTGGACTGCACAGAACAGGAGTAATATGTTGGCAATGGGCAGTTCCAGTGGGTAAGCTGGCAACAGAGTTCTACACTAGCAGTACTCAGTTTAGTTGTGATGAGATTAAGACATGAGCTACTACAGAGAAGTTTGCTTGTGATAGAAAGTGTTCTATCATGAATATGATTCTTAAATGGAAACATGAGGATTTTCCAACAGCTGATACCTGGTACTGCAGTAACGACCTGTTATCTAGGATAACACTTGGATCACTCACATTTCCAACAAACTCATGCTTGTTCCTTTCATAGAAGATGTAATTTGGGAGGGAAGGGACAGCTGAATCCTTCAGTATTGCATACGTGCCATAGCCTTGGTTTTGGAAATGTTTAGTTTCAACTATTTATAGGGACAGCAAAGACAATATGGCTTCTGGATGGTCAGATAAGTAATACGTGCTCACCATTTCATCCTGTGGGAAGGAGAGAAAGATTAGAGTATCATCTGCATAACTATGGCATGCTATTCCCTTCTCTCTAATAATGCCTTTAGCAAGAGCTACTGACTCACCCTTCACCCAAAAGTTGAAATCACCCAGCACTAATAAATATGTGCTCGTGACTAACTATTATGTCAAGGAGAAAGTCCACCTGTTACTGAAGGAAAACCCCAAACTATCATTCATTCAGGCTTTGGTAATAAGTGCAAGGTCCAAATACTATAGCAGATCCAAGATGAACCCTATCTTATTGCAGACATCCATCACATTAAAATGCAGCACTCAATGAGGGACCTCTGGAGTATGCATCCGAATTACTTGCCTTTGATGGAAAAATGGAATCTTGGATACCTTTTGAAGGTAAGAAGAATGATGAATGCCAAGGAATTGAATGTGGTAACAGAACCTCAATGGCAACATACATGAGAGATATTCTATTTTTCTGGCCTGCCTTGACCTCCACAGTATTTCCAAAGAATTGACAAATGTTTGAAGAGTTCAAACTCCCACAGGGGTAAGCAAAGTTTGGAAAAGATCACAACGCAAGTGCTGATATGAATAAGAAACCCAGACATCGTCCCTAACCCAGGGAAAATATTACAATTAAAACAAAATAAAATCTCAACCTCTAGACCTCATTAGAACTATCAACAATGAACAAATTGTATTACTATATTAATATTATGCAAACAAAGATAAACAAAAGTAAAATAATCCTAAAGGGAAAATACTATGAAATTTGTATCAAAGAGACAAAATTAAAAGTCCAAAAAAGACCATTTCAAGTTAATTTCCACAACCTACAATACATGAGGCCATCAACCTGACATATTTAACACACTGACCAATGCTTAAATCAAATGTACCTAAAAGCAAACTCATACTCAAATGACAAGATAAAATCCATTGCCAGTTGAATTATTTAGAATAAAACAAAGGATTCAATCAACTGAAGTGCACTATCAAAATGCTATTTATGCTTAACGTGGGATTTTGCAGCTTTATGGATGTTATAAAAGTCAGCATCAAGGGTATAAAAAGTGGCACATACCTTTGGTGTAGAAGGATGTGGATTCTATTCACATACCACATAAATTGATTGCTGACAATGCAGTGCAGAATAAGGGAGGGGGGGTGCCACACTCCTAAGTGCATCATCCTTTAGAAGAGACATTAAATTAAGGATCCATCTGCTTGAGTTGGTGCATTAAACAAAATTTCATTCATTCTTTCATTCCATACAATCCATATAACATAAAAAAGGTTATGTATTATTTTATTATATTCTTTACTTCTTTTCTCATAATATCCTTATTTAGTAATATCCATGTTTATTTTATCCACTTTTTTATATCTTCGAAAAAATCTTCTTTACATAGATTTCCCCATAACTTGTTTACTCTTTTACAATCCAAAAACAATGGTCTGTAGTTTTTTCTTCTTGGCAATGTAAACAAATTCTATCACTTTTCTTTTTATAGCGCATATTTCCTTTTATTGACAATTTATCTATTACTAGTCTCCAGAAAAAATATTGATATTCTACCTTCTGATTACATCATTTGTTTCTTATTTTTCTAGCTTTAAATTTTTCATCTGTTAGATTTTCCCATGGTTTTACCTAGTAATATTTTATCATTGCATTCTTATGGTATAATTCTCTGTCTTTTTCTACAAATTTAATGAAGCACACATACCATTGGGTTAATTAACCCTAACATCCTTCTTCTTTATTTACATAGAAAACTCCTATTTTTACTGTTTAATCTAGAGCCCCATATACATTAAAAAAATATCTGCAATAATTGCTTTTCAAATACTGTTGGCAGCATAAATATACTTGCTAAGTATGTTATTTTCCCCATCAGTACCGAAGTTATCAAATAAGCCTTTTTTTTTCTTAATGATAATTTATATGTTTTTCAGAAGAGACAGTGTTTTATTTCTTCTATTGCTTTTTGCTCATTGAATTCTACTTACATCTTTATTCCCAAATGTTATAGCTAACACAGAAATTTTATTGATTGCAAAAGAAATACCCCCAATCTTTACTATATCACCTAATTCTTTACTTTTCTCTTTATTTAAAGTCATCCTTATCATCTCTATACACTAATTTGTGCAAATTATTACTATTTATATCAACATTTTGTTTTTGATATTATTACAATATCATCTGCATATGTTAATAGAACTGGAATTCTTAAACCTCTGGTGTTATACACCCTACCTTCTTCCTTTTGTAATTTATTTCACATAATAACAGATTTGTAACTAATGCAAAGAATATAGAGCTCATTGGACATCCCTATCTTACACCACTCTTCATATGTACCTATTGGCTTAACCAGCCATTTACAGGTATTTTTACCTTACTATTAATGTACACTTACATAATGTCCTAACTTTCTTACTTATGTTATATTCTTTCATTACTATTAAAATATTTCATTTACATTTATGTCAATTGCCTTATTAAGGTTTCCTATCATGATATTCACATCTTCTTTTCTGTTCAAAATATTATCCACAATTTCTCTATCATTTATAATTCTTGACAACCTTTCCCCTTTATACTATCTGTGCTATCATCCATATTTTCCATTTTATTGTTAAATCGCTTTTGTAATATTTTCATAAAGATCTTATCATCATTATTATTTATTATTATTGGTCTCCAGTTTTTTTATTGTATTCTATTTTCCTTATTCCATATGAATTTATGTATTCCACTACATAATTCTTTATACATAAAACTTTCATTTAACCATTCATTAAAAATCTTTAAAATATATATTTTTGTGCTAATTCATAAATTTCATACCGTGTTTCATTTGGGCCTGCTGCTGAATCTATATTTACCTGTCCTGGTACCTTATCTAGTTCATTTAAAGAAATTTCCTTTTCCATCTCTTTATTCTCTTTTTCTGTTAACTTTTTTACTTTTCATGTTTTTACTACCTTCCTTTTTTCTTCAAACATTTCTTGTACATATTGTACTACACTATTCATAATCCTTTCCTGAATTCTTTCTATTTCTCCTTTTACATTTTTTATTTCTCTCATTACACTACCATCTTCCTTTACTGAGCTGCTTAAGTAACTTAATACTTCTCTTTTTCCTTGTAAGATGTCTTTGCCAATATAACAATGTTTCTATGCTTTTATTTCTTTTATATAAGTATTTTTCTTTGTTAAAGTACTTTCTATCATTATGTTCTAAATCTTCCAATGCATAATTATTTGTGCTTTTATATTTTTCTTTCTCTACATTTCTCACATTATATTGCCACTGAAAAAAGATATTTTATATTTTTCCTTAAATATCATTCACCGTTCAGACCAATTGTTATAAAATGGTCTCATAATAACTGTATTACTAATATTTTTCTTTCTTCAGTCCATGCTTTCTCATTCATCCTTTTTATTCCTTTACCTATTTTTATATATTGCTTGTTTTCCTTTATCTCTAGCCATCTTGCAAGACTGTCAGAAAATCCTGTTTCAACAACCTCCCCTTCTCTTATAACTAAACCATTGGATACTATAAAATAATCTATTTCAGTTCAATACCTACTCCTTTCAAAAATCCATTAATTTTTTGTCCCAAAGTTTTAACTTATTGCATCTTATAACTTCTAGCATTTTTCTGATATCTTTTCCTTCCTTGCTTTTTATGTTTGCCTCTTACATCACAATTAAAATATCATGTTATTATAATATTCATATTTATAACTACATAGTCTAAAATCTAATGAAATAAGTTTTTGCTTTCTTTACAATTAGTATAAGCATATACTGTTATAATTGTATACACTCTTTATTTCCATTTTAAATCTATAATGGTTAATCTTCCCATTATTGCTAAAGTTACATCTCATATATTTACTATATTTCCACAGAATATGGCTATTCCAGAACATCTCTCATTTCCCAAATTCCAGATTATCTTTTCTCCCCATACTTTCGCTGTTTGTAATCTTTCTTCATTTATAAAAAAAGCTTGTGTCTTCTAATATGGTTAAAGCTACATCACATGTATTACACCACTTCAACATTCCTATTCTCCTTACTATAGTCTTAATACTATTCACATTTACAGAAAGTACTCTAAAATTTACAGTTTCCCTTGTTCTTAGATTCATGGTTTTATAAGTTCATAAGTAATTACTAGGCTAGCTTTTAATAGGCCATTCTAAGCCTAATCAACTTCCTTCCCAAAGTTGAGCATCAAACACCATTACAACAAGCCCCACTCTTTAGCTTTAGCTGTATGCTCTTTTTTATGCATTTCCTTTTTTTTTCTTTTGTACTTATCCCTTTCAATTTTCTTTTTCTCTCTTTTTTAGTCTTTTAACAACAGCAAAAGGCTCTCTAATTCAATTCTTGGCTAGACTGCCTTCTGTGTGGAGTCTGCATGTCCTCCCCGAGATTGACAGAAATTTAAAAAAAAAAAGATATGCAGGTAGGTGCTTGCATGTGTGGGTGTACCTTCTCTGAAGGTTGGGTGCTGGGCTGGCAACTCGACGCTGTAAAAATCACTGCCAATCATAAGTGGACCAGAGATCTGCTAAAAAAAAGCCGAAAGACTTTGACCCTTTTAACAATATAATTATTTTTTTTCCTCTTTTACTACCTCCCAATTTATGTCTTCCTCATTACTATTTCAGAAGCTTCTTCTATGCCATCTTTATTATTTTTTCTCGTCTAATTTTTTTCTAATTCTACTACTTCTAAAATGTCTTCCTTTTGTTAATTTTCTTCTCTTTTTCTTTTTACTTACTCTTATTTTAATTTTTGCATCCATCCATAAATGTCCAATTTTGTTACATTTATAACATTTCATTTCACATTTTTGCATAATGTCCCATTTCCCCACAAATATAAAATGTTCTTTTGTCACAGTTACTTATCCAATGTCCTTCTTTTCCACAAATGAAAAAACAAACAAACAAAAAGTTTGAGTTCTCCCCAATAGTTTACAATACCTCTATTCCCCTCCACATTTATCATGCTTGGTTTATGTATATTTTTTCTATTTTGATTTTTAACACAATATTACAGTGTCAGCCACCAGTCCATAAACTCCTTTTTCATAAACTTTTGCAATGTCCTGTACTTATTTGCATAAAGCTTTCAAATGTCCTTTCAAAGTCTCTCTTTCTATCTCTGTTTGGAATGGTACATGAATTTTATTTGCTGTTTCCCTGTTAAATTATTTTATCATATAAACATTCCTTGGCTAGCAGTCTTTTTTCATATTCTCCAAGAAAATTTTCCATTGAAAACACACTCTCACAAAATGACTCTTCATTAATAAGAATAAATGGTCTTACCTCATGTGCTTTAATGGCCAAAAAGCTATTAAACTGTACTATACCTCGGGACTATATTAAATTCTCAAAAACCGACAATGTTGAATCTGACATAGTCGACACGAGAACAGCAAAACTGCAGAACATCGAAGAGATAAACGGAAATCTCCGTAAGGGTGGATTTCCATTTACTTCAATGTAGTGTGGTCTCGGAGTTGGTATATTTAAGTAGGGGGGGTGTGGGGTGCAGGGGGGCTTGCCCCCTGCCTACACAATTTAGTTTTTTTTTTTTTCTTGTTTTTATTTTTATTTTTTTTGGATCATTCAATGTTTTAACAGTTTGATCACTAAGGGTCGACCTTTAGTGATTCGAACTGTTAAATATTCGATGTTCCAATATTGACCCCTATACCTCATATCTTTCCATTTTTTTGTCTTCCTTAGTTCAAATTTTTACCATATACTTCCATTTCTCATTTTTTTTCAACTTTTTTTTTCCTACTCCACTCTTGCCTTCGTTTGCTTTTTCTGCATATGATTTTTTTTTCCATCACACCACTGTTCTTCAGGATTGTCCTTGCAACCTCTTTTTGTATTTTCTCCATAAGTGCCCTCCAGGAAACATCTCCTTCATTTTCTGACTCACTCTGTACCACCATTTCTTTAATTAGTGTCTGGAGGGTTGTAATTATACACCCATCATTTGATGACCTATCTCCATCAAACAGGTTTCTTTGGAACATTTCCTCAGAATCCTGCACACATTCTTCAGTCTTGATATTTGCTTTATCCTTCATTTCTTTCACCACTTCATCATCTCCTTCTGTCTCCATCTGCCCTGCTTGTTTCACAAGGACAGCTCTGTCCCTGGAACATAAACTGGAAGTGCTCCTTCAAAATAAATCCCATTCACAACAATGACGAGAAACGGACATTCCCTGATGTCCTGACCAAATTTCCCCTAGTAGTATAAATACCACCTCTGGTTTCTCCTGAAAAGAGGCCACTAACCTATTGGGACTAGCCTGGTCAACATAGAATAAACAAAATCATAAAACAGCCAGAGGTGAGTAGAACAAAATACCCTATGGACCTTCCATGAGCTAGGATTCTTTCAATAGTCAGGCTTTTTAAAACTACAAAATTGTAGTCCTTTAATGCTATCGCTGAACAAAGTAAATGCTGTTCCTGTTTCAAACTTTGTAGTGGCCACCATCAAGTCAACAATGCCAACTGATAACTTATATCTAAAGGAGCAGGTAGCAGCTACCATGATAGTCAAGATCCAATGCTTAGATCAGAGACAATGTCAAAGTTTCAAAGGAAGCAATAAAAGTACCAATAAACATAAAGCTTTTCAGGAAACAGCTTAAAGCATACTTTAATTGAGAATACAAATGTATATGCTTTATCAAATAAATACAAACTTTTTTTAGGAAGCAATAAAAGTACTTATAAGCATACAGCTTTTCGGGAAACAGCTTAAAGCATACTTTAATTGAGAATACAAATGTATATGCTTTATCAAATAAATACAAACTCTTTTTACCTTTTCATCTCTACCTGACTAATATTTACCTGCATCACCAACTAAATCCATTTAATGCCATGGAAAATTACTTTCTTACCTTTTCATTTTGGTAGCTGAGTATATACATTGTATAATTTGCATACACTGTATAAGGAAAGAAAACACCACCAATAGTGATTATGAACTTAAGCACCTTAATTTAACATCAGATTTCACCAGTTATTTGAAATAAGGCATTGTACACTAAAACTCTCAATACTGCAGCAAATACACCTTTCCATTGAGAAGTTTTCATAACAATGAATGCTGTTTAGTCATATAATTAATTAGTACATAAAGGATTAGACTGTGTTTTCTATGCTCTGATTTTTTTTTTTTTGTATATTTATAGAGTGTACATGCGCTCAGAAGAGTGAAGCTATAATAAAAAAGATTTAGAAATTATAACATCATTGAAATGGGATTCAGAAGAACAGTATCTGCTAGTTACGGATCATTAAAATGTTTATATTTCCACTTACATGAACAATGTCAGCGATGCATACACAGAGCAAATGTCACATGGCTGATGCTACCTTTATTTTTCGGTTATGCTTATCAAGGTTCATCTGACCCCAACATACAATATCCTGTCATATTGTCTCTATCAATAGTTCTTTTTCAAGATACTAAACTGTCAGTTCAGAATAACATAAAGGATATATTTTATTAAAGTTCAAAAAAGCACACACAGTATTCTTATTCACAGCTATTATATTCTTAAGCTTGTTAAGGAGAAATTGTCAAGTCCTTAATTTTCTTGACTTTAGAGTTAATGTAGTAAAAAATATTTTGCAAGAAAGCTGAAACTGTCATTTGTATCAGCTGATATTTATGAAGGACTTTGTACAGACTCTGCTTTAGACAGAGAAAGGTAATCTACCCCAATCTGTACTACCATTTAATCCTGCTTTTATTTCTCATTCATTATCTAGCACTAGAAAATTGTTCATAGGTCCTAACTTAAGGAATTATGACCCAGAAAGAGGCAGAGGATTGCCACTCTTCCTGGGAGAGTATTTTAAAGGTTTAACTATTCTTATTTTTAAATATATAATCTTCCTTGCTGACCTGACATCAGGTTTTATACAATGTAGAAGTTGCTCCACAAAGTAATAATATTCCATCCACCATCTTCTTATTCTACTATCTAACATAAAACAACCAAGGTCATATCACAAAGAGTGCACATATATCCCTTCCCTGCTCCTGTCCACTGTAAGATGTGGCACATGCCCTATTCTTCCAATGGGGCAAAATTCAGATAAAGGCGTAAATGGCATAGCGAGAGTCAATCATGTTAATTAACCACTGTGTTGGTTGTAATGACTGTCATGTATATTTGTCTTTGTTGTTTGGCTGGCTGATTTAGTATGCATAACACTGCTGTCAGGCAGTAATTTATGCTAGAGGCAAAAGTAAAGCTTGCTTTGCATTTGAGTGTTGCTGATGGTCTTTTTTTTTTCAAAATGATTGATGGCTGCTAGTGCTTTGAGGTCAACAGCAGTGCATTTAGCTTGGATTATTTTTGTATGTATACCAGGGATATGGCCAGAGAATCCCATTTTGTACATATAAATCAGTAGTTAAAAAGTGGCTGCATCTCTGAAAATGTTTCTCTCCGAGCTCTTAAAAATGTATGCTTCATTTTCAGCTGTTCCCTCTAAAACTATTGTACTGTCTTAGATAGCAATCCTCTGTTGAAGCAAGCTATGTACCTGTTGTCTAAAGCACTAATTGAGACAGCTGTAAACATGGTGAAGCAACCTCACAGTAAGAGGCTTTCTGGTTCAATTCTTGGCTGAAATGGCATCTGTGCAGACTCTCCATGTCCTTCCTGTGCTCATGTGGGTTTAATATGGGTTCTCCATTTTTCTCCTACATTTCAAAGGCATGAAGTAAAGTGGCTTAGGGACTTTAAATTCCCAGTGTTTGTGCGTGTGTGTGTGTGTGTGTGTGTGTGTGTGTGTGTGTGTGTGTGTGTGTGTGTGTGTGTGTGTGTGTGTGTGTGTGTTTCTATGATATGGAAGAAAGATCTAGGAACCTTCATCTCTTTCCCCCTTTGCCTTATAAATTCATTTGCTAGCAGTAAATAAGGAGGTCAGAGATAAAATCAGAGGTGCTACAGCCAACTGGCACAAAATGACAGTGGTAGAGTGTAACAGAAGAATGACAAAGAAACTGACAAGTGAGGTATACAAAGCAGTGGCACAATCAGTATTGCTGTATGGTACAGAAACTTAGTTAGTGAAGGCAGATCAGCTGAGGAAACTGAACGGATGGAAATGAAGTGCCTGAGACAGGTGATAGGATGCACACTGTGGGTTAGAATTAAATGAGGACATCTGGGCAGTAGTCCAAGTAGCACCAATTGCAGAGAAGATCAAGGAGAGCAGATTGCAGTTGGTCATTCAGCTGTGCAGGAAAGCAGGAAATCATCTGACGAAGATGATTTAGGACAGACAGAAAGTAAGAGTAAATTAGGGGATCCAGTAAAGATATGGCTGGATTATGTGAGAGAAGTACTGCAACTGTCAGGCATGACTGAGAAAGAAGTCAGGACAGTGGAAATGAATTGAGAGAGGTGATGACATTTTATGCAACAACCTGATAATGTATAAAAAATATGGGAAAAGAGGGTTGATGGGAAAAAAGCAGAGGCTGTCTACTGGGTCACTCTAAGAGTCAGATTTCAACTCATAACAGAGTGAGAGAGAAAGTGACAGACATTATATTTCTTGAAAAAGCAACAATGTTTCTGTGTGTTGGACAGAAAAATATGCTCAGTAGAGTTTAAAGAGTATGCATGGTTGCATCATTGATGCATACTACTTTAGAGGTGTATTGCAAAGGAAGGGATTTAAGCAACATCACTGTGAGGCCAGTAACAATAACGTGTTTGTAATTTTTTACCCCTTGGAAGGAGTGAACTGAGGAGCAACTTATTTCTCTACAGGGCTGGAAGGATGTGAAATTCTCTACCACAAAATAACAAGATTGCCATCAGACTATTTACTTTTGAAAAAGGAATGGATAAGAGTTTTTGGGTAGGGCCATATGAACCTATATTAGTTGGTTCCAAGCTTCTTGAAGGCTTTTAAGTAAGATATGAAATTGATAAATATATACACATTGAACTTAGAACATAGGCTAACAATTAACAGAGTATAACACATTTTCTTCAGGATAGTCTTAATATGGGGTGTGTCCAAGACAGATCTCTACATTACTAACTGTACCTTAATTTGTCTTTTCTTTTGTTTGGTACTTGGTATGCCCAGAGCTCTTAATCAGCTGCTACCTGTATCAATGGTATAAGGTTGAATTATTTTCACCTTCACTTCTTTACTGTGTCAGTCTAAGCAGATAATGTAGCTAGACTGTGCTGCCAGGTTTCCCCTTAAAAGGAACAATCTGTACACTGGACTTACATGATGATCAAATACGTAAAAAGGTATAATTTTTCTTTCACTACTAACAGATGGCATAGGCTTGTTTTCATTTGAAAGTTTTATGTCACACTTTATGTATGTTTAGCATTAGCTGTGTCTTCTTATTAACAGAGTGTCGGAGACTAAGTACCTTTTTACCTACGTCCTTATATGTACAATGTGTTTTGTGCAAATGACCTACGATAAGCTTTATTATATGCTGGGGCTGCTTACTACTTAATTATTCAATAGTAATTTGTTTAGGTCAGAATTATATAAAATGTAATCAATCAGTATTTAAATCATGGCTATCTGTTTGATAACCACATAATAGTTTGTCTATGTAGAACTGTTTGACATTATGTTATGGTCATGCCTCAGAAAATTCCAGAGCAATTAGCCCTCCCTCCCAGTTAAAAAAATCAATAGATAAGACATATGCGCATTTTTTTTGAAACTCCAAACAAACATTTCAGTTAAGGTCATGTGCGGACAAATGTATTCAATAGATAAATGAGAACGATAAGTATTCTTGGGACAATATTTGTTATAATATTAAAGATTAAGTGCAAAGGCTTGTCTTTAAAATTTAACAAGAGTTTCCATATTTACTGCATGGATGTGAATACTTCTTTGTTATTATTTTTATATATAGTGTTAAAACATTTTTCAAAGTCCTTCTGAATATGGGTATCCTTTCAATTGGCTCCCAGTGTCCTGCATTAATTATTATGTTCAGTCAAGATGTAGATACATCTTTACAGGGATATGCACTAATTACTTAATTGTAATCTGTAAAGAGCCGAAAAGAAATTAGGTCATTGTCGATTTCAAATTACTTTACAATTCTTTACAGGATACAATTAATACTAATTAGCGTTTGCCTCATAGTGATGTAATTATGTTTCCCCTGTACATTTGTAATTAATGCAGGGCATTGGGAGGCAAGTTGAAAAGACTTGAGAGTTTGTCAGGAGTCTAAAACTACATTTTAACAGTATCAGTAAAAAGACAGCTTCCTTTTAATAAGGGAAAATTCAAATGCATGAAGATGAACGTGATCCCCCCTTTAAAAAACGTTTAAATAGAAACCATTACAAATTATCCTTAATTAGAGCATCAGTTTTTGATTTCTTATAAACAGACAGACTTCAATCCTTAGCATCTACTGTTATGGTTTGAATACAATTAAATATAGTGTGGTTATGAGCAATTTTAGTGTGTAATAATTTTGCTAGATTTTGAATATGTCTCATCTTTTCTGTGAACAAGAGGCAACATTCAATCATTACCACTGATAAAGGAGCTTTTACTTAGTTCCATCACAGCACAGATTTCAGTGTTTTTAGTAAATGCAACAGTAGGGTGTGGATATTATTTTCAGTAGCAACTGGTTTGCTTTAAGAGTATTGTTCATCAAGTATACGCGGCCACGGTGGTGCAGTGGTTAGCATTGTCACCTCACAGCAAGAGGTTCTCTGGTTTGATTCTCAGCTGGGGTGCCTTCTGTGCGGAGTCTGCATGTCCTCCCTGTGGTTACGTGGGTTTCCTCCGCGTGCTCCGGTTTCCTCCCACATCCCAAAGACATGCTGCAGGAGGATTGGACACTCTAAATTGGCCCTAGGTGTGTGTGTGTGTGTGTGTGTGTGTGTGTGTGTGTGTGTGTGTGTGTGTGTGTGTGTGTGTACCTTCTGTGGAAGGTTGGGTGCCGGGCTGGCAACTCGACACTGGAAAAACTCCACTGTCAATCATGAGCGGACAGATGATCTGCTGTGGCGACCCCTAACCGGGAAAAGCGGAAAGAAGAAGAAGAAGTTCATCAAGTATATGAGATTTTATGTCAACGTTTTTTTCTGTATGCCTCAGTATATTCTGACTAGTGAGAGATGTTTAAATGAGGCTTCATTTGCATGAGTTGGTGGTAACTCTGATGTAAAAAATCTCACTGCACATTTCAAAAAAAAGTAGGGTAAGTTCAAAGATACTCTAGCCAAATTTCTCCTAGTAGAACAAATACCACTTCGGGTCTCACATGAAAAGAGGCTTCTAGCCTAGTGAGACTAACCTAATCAACAAAGGATAAATAAATACATAAAATAAATAAATTAAATTTGTTTGGCTGTTATCAAACTGTAAAATATTTTATTCTATTGAATTTTATTTTATTGAGCAGAAGGTAACTAAACTGTTTAAGTTATCAATATCAAATACAATTTACATATTTATATTTACCACTAGTTGGCAAAACAGTGGTGACATTGTGAAAATAAGTTGAAATACACTTTTGGGGCTGTTTCTTTATTTGACCACAGCCAGACATCTGTAACATGCAAAGCAAATACATTGGCTACAATTGCTGGTGGGTAGCTATCTCTGCATGATATTAACTATCTTTCTCTTATGAGATCTCATTAGACAGCCTTTGATTTGTTTTGGCAGGTGTACTGTCATATAATGTATTGTATTTACTATAATCAATGTTTAGTGATTATTACAATGGCTTATTCACGTGTGTGTGTGTGTGTGTGTGTGTGTGTGTGTGTGTGTGTGTGTGTGTGTGTGTGTGTGTGTGTGTGTGTGCATGTGTGTGAGTATGCATGTGTGTATGCATGTGTATTTGGTGGTGCTGTGGTGTATCTAAGAGCAACAAAATGGTCATAACTTGTTTCACGTTTCCTTTGTTTCATCACATTCAGTAAGTGGGTATCATTGGCAGAGAGGGTAGAATTTGCATGAAAGCAAATCATCATCGTTAAGACAGTGGTACAAGAATGGCATTTCCATCCCATAGTACTTGTTGCCTTGACTGAGGTCTTGAGAGTAGTTCAAGTGTGAATTTTACATGAACCCTCTGTTTATGTTTGGGATTTTTCTGGGTGCCCAGGTGCCTAGATTCCTCCTTCATTGCAAAGTTATGCTGTAGGTAAACTGCCATTCGTCCAATTTTCCTGTAGATAAACAAACAGTGTGAGAGTGAGCATATGTGTGTGTGTGTGTGTGTGTGTGTGTGTGTGTGTGTGTGTGTGTGTGTGTGTGTGTGTGTGTGTGTGTGTGTGTGTGTGTGCATGTGTGTCTGTCTGTCCATGTGTCTGTGTTTATGAATATGTGTATGTGTGCATTTTGTATCTAATGCCAGCTTGCTCATCCTCATGTGATGTTAGCAGCAGCTAGATCCACAGAAAAGGTAAACTAAATTGGGATTGGGTATACTGTCCACTGGTAGTGGCCATGTTAGTTCACACTATATCATTCGTGAACTTTCCTGCTGAGTCATGCAATAAAAGATGTGGATAGGAGCACAAAAAAACCTCTTCCTCTGACCAAGCAGTAATTGTGAGTTTGCAGGCAGCCAAGGGGGTAGGCCACTCTGGGGGACCAGCTAGCAGACCTGTTCCCTACTATGTGACTCTCGCTACTCTATGATTATATCGGTGGTGTTTTCTGGTCAAGAATGAATGAGCTGTAGGGCTCTCACCTATCTCATAGATTTTTGGAACCCACTGCATCAGTATAGTTGGTTTAATTGAGAACAGGTAGTAAAACCATTATTCAGGGTGCTTCAAAACAAGAAAGATTAAAAGAGTTTAAAATACCAGTTGCAGGCTTCATGAATGTGCGTGTCTTAAGCAAACTATTGGAGATATGAGCTTCACATTTCATGAAATTATAGCATTATTGGTAAATTTAATTCCCTTACAGTTATTAATTTCCTATTGCTGTGCAATGCAGATTCATATAAAACAGCATTTACACTAAAGACAATATGTAAATGTAAGAAATTCCCCATATCTAAAGACTTTGAAATATTTTTATTTCAGATCTTCGGAATGCTGTCTATAAAACTCCATGTTACAAATCATGGAACTATGCAATTGTCACAATTATCATTTCTTTATTTCTTTTTTGTGAACTGCCGCTTTAATGTAAAAGTATGAAATAATTACATAGTTCATAAGGAAACACTTTTAGACTCTGCACCATTTTTAACACAAAAATGGCATTATACTAAGAAGTTTAATAATCAGTTGCTTTAACTTGAAACATTTTGATCATAAAATGCTTGAAAGTTTTAAGACAAACCAGGAAGTTAGTTTTGGTCTGGGTACAGAATTATAAAAATGGTTAAAAACATCAACAACAGAATGGCCAAGGGTGTAGGCATAGAAACAATCTGCACTGTATACAAGGCATATTTGCACAGTTCAAAGATACTTTCAGGAAGGTGGTGATAGAAAGATAAAAAAATTATAAGGGGGATTTGCGTAGTGTACAATTCAATTTAAGGGGAAAATAATATATGCAAACGATTGCTTAGACTAGGTTGTGATGATTTAGAATCCGTGATGAAATGAGACAATATATGTATCAGCCTCCTCAGTGGCAATGCTGAAACAGCTTCATGTAATGTAAAACCATGCCGGGGACCTATGCCACATAGCCAATCTCTACAACAAGGTCCACAACACTGACAGCATCTTACTTGCCATGAGTTCACTGACTGATGGACTACTATTAATGGAATAAATCATGCATACATACCTAGCTGACATACCTAGCTGGTTATGCAAGATGTGTCAAACTCGTATGGCACTTGAAGGAATGTGTGGCTCCCTTCTTCTACAAAACATTAAAATATGCTTTCCTTTATGGTCTCTGGTTACAAAAATATTCCAGCATCCAGCAGCAGATACGGTGGGGGTCTTCCAATTATATACAAGTAGAATCCTAGATGTCTTCTTCTAAGAAATGTATATACCTTCCGTTGAGAGACCAAACACAATAGCCCCTGATCATACAGGATCACAGAAAGGAGTTTTTTGATGTCAATAGTATACCAGATAATGTCTTTAGAAAACTTTGCCTTTTTTTACTCAAATAATTTTTATTTTGATTAGCAACCAACAATAATAAATATGTTTACAATGTAGAATCATAATAACTATTGAATTAACTATATACATATTTACATACAGCCTGACTTATGTAAATGAAAGATAATAAGTTAAACAAAATAATTAAATTTAACTTAAGAACTGATTTTTTTTTAAGAGGAGGTTAGGTCCATTTGTAAAGAATCAATGAGGATACTTTTCTGCAAGGATTATTAGTTAATGGCATTGGAAACAATCTTAATTCTTTGGTTTTCACTTCCATTAAAGCCATCTTCTTCAATAAGCATAAAAATTCTTCTCTTCCTGGTACTGTGGTAGACTTCCATCTCTTTGTTAATAATTTCTAGCTATAGCTAAAATTGTCCATATAACATAAAAATTAGATTTATTTTGAAAGATATCTTCATACATATTCAGTAAAATCAAAGCTTTGGTCAAGACAAATGTATCTGTATAGATCACCTGCAAAAAATTATTAATATTTTCCCAAAAGGGTTTAATTTTTATACATTCATAAAAATATGAGACCAATCAGCTTTATCAAACTGTTGAAATCTCCAGCATACTCCATTGTAATTAGGATTGATTTTTAAAATTTTATCAGGAGTTAAGAAGGATCTATGTAGGAATTTCCAGGTAAATATTCTCCAATACTGAGAACTAGAAGTTAATTTTACTGAGAGTAGTATATTTGATTTATTTTCTGTGGTTAATTGAATTGGATATCCTCTAGTAATAAATTGCCAATATGTTGTTTTGGGTAATGTTTTGTAGTTTGTTATTAAATTATATAAGTAAGAAGTTCCAGTCTTCATAATTTCATTATATATAATTTCAAACAGTCTACTTATAAATTTAGGTGTAGTAGAAAATGATAAATTATTTATTATCCTACATAGATCCTTGGAGAAATTCAGCATATTCTGAAGCATTAGCCATTCATGAGAATTTAAATTATAAGCTGACATCATATATTGTATATCCAAGACTTTTTGATTTTTAATGCAGTGGAGCCAACAAATTAGTTTTTCGTGTTCCACATGGATGAATATATCACTAGGAATTCTGCCTGGAAAACTTTTAGTAATGCTGAAGGGAATTAATGTTAAGAACCAAGTCTTTAATTCCATGTTCATATTTATAAACTTTCTAATATGATCAAATAATTGATTTATTAAATATGACTTTGTTAGTTTAGATAAATTCTATTGTATATTTAAACACAATGAATACCATAGTATGTTATTCTTATCTATAATATTAGTAGTTTTAGCAAGTTTGTTTTCATTTAATACAATAGTTGTATGTAATAATTTCCAATTGGATGTATAACTAGGGTTAATCCATTCAATCACAGTTTTGAGTAATGTAGCTCTTATATGTGAGTCAATGTCTGGGAAACGTATTCCTCCCTGATCCCATTGTCTTATATGATGCGCATAAGCAATTCTGTTTCTTTTAGGATACCATAAGAACCGTAGCAGTATTGATGTTATTTTCTTAAGATAGGATCTCTCAGGAATTAACAAAGTAGCTTGTACTATATACAAGATTTTAGGGAGAAGATACATTTTAATCAGTTGAAGTCTGTCTTCAAACACTAAGAATAAGTTACTATATTTATTCACTAGAGAATCTATTATGTCAATAATCCTTTTATAATCAATTTTCATTATATCTTGTATATTGTCAGACAAATCTATCCCTAAGTATTTTATTGTTGTAACTTGTGTTCCTATGTTACTGTTCTTAACTACTTGTATGTCCTCTTTTTTATTTAATAATAAAAATTTAGATTTTTGGTTATTGCAGCAAAAACCTGAAATCTTATACAATTTCTCTAATACAATATCTAGTTCATCTAAGACCTCTTTTGAGTTCAATAGAGTAAGAAGATCATCATCAGCAAAAGGCATGATCTTAGAGTTATATTGATCAAATATATTTATTAATTTTATCGTTGGGTTATTTCATATTAATATAGCCGATAGTTCAATAGCCAATGCAAATAAAATGGGTGACATTGGGCATTCTTGTTTAGTTCCTCTGGAAACTTTTATAGGTTCTGAAGTAAAGGGTCCTATTTTAACATATGCCAAGTTATTTTCATAGACTTTTTTAATAAATGTAATAAAGGGAAGAGGGAATGCATATGCTTCTAGAATTTTAATTAGATAGTCCCAATTTAAGGAATCAAATGCTTTTTCAATATCAAGTCCTATTATCAAGGCTTCTATATTTTCTTTATTTAGATAATCTATTAAAGTCAATATTCTTTTAACGTTGTCATGCACATGCCTATTCTGAATAATTCCAGTTTGATCATTATTGATGATTTCATTTAATTGATTTTTTATTCTATTTACTAGGATGGAAATAAATATTTTATAATCATTATTTAGTAGTGATATTGGCCTATATGAACTGCAAAGACTAGCATCCTTGTTTTCTTTTAGAATGGGTATAATTAAAGAGTATTTCCATGAAGGGGGAATAATTGCATGGGCTTGGATTTCAATTCATGTTTTATGCAGCAAGGTGATTATATTTTTGGGAAATAACTTGTACATTTCTGAAATTAATCCATCCATTCCAGGGTATTTACCAGGTTTACTAGCTTTGATTTTATCCATGATTTCTTTGAGTGTTATGGGTTTTTGTAAGTTCCTTTGTAAGCTATCAGGGATAGATTTAATATTAGAGATCATATTTCCTAAAATGGAATGGTCTATTGTATTATATTTATCTTTATAATGGTTACTGTAATGCCATTTGAAAGTGTCAAAAATATCTCCTATTTCTAAGACTTTCTTGTGCTTTTCTTCATGTAATATATTAACAATAGAATTAGCTTTAGATTGCATTTTAACTCTAATAGACAAGTTATGTGGGTGTTTTGGAGAAGTAGCATAAGAATTTGTTTTTAACCTTTCTATGGCTAAATTGGTTTTATGATTTAATATAGCATTATATATTTTGTTTAATTCTTCTATTGTCTTCTTATTCTCAATTAAATTAAAGTGCTTTTTTGGATTTATATAATGTGAGTTTCCTTTGTAATTCTTGCAGTTCACATTCCCATTCTTTGAGTTTATTTTTATACCAACCAATCGCTTTCCATAAATATAAGCTTTTAGTGAATCCCAGACCATTACTATATTTACTTCTGAATTATAGTTTATATCTAAAAAGAAATTAAGTTCATTCACTAACCATTGTTTAAATTCTTTAATTTTTGTAATGTACGAAGGAATTCTTGAAAGGAATGTTAGTGGTTTAAAATCTACTTGTAATTTTAGAACTAATATCTTGTGATCTGATAGAGGACATGGAATTATTGAGAAAGAAGTCATTTTGGTTTGAAGGTCTTGTGATATAAATAGTTTATCTATTCTGGTTTGAGTGCCAAACCTATAGTCTTGATGAGAGAATAACAGGGCGTTATTAACAATAGCATTAAAGGTATCTATCAATTTTAATGACTCAGTCCATCTTTTTAGTAGTTTTGCAATAGCTGAAAAATGTGGAGATTTTGTATTAGTAGTATTAAAAGTGTCAGTTATACAATTAAAATCCCCTCATATTATTAGATTCCCTTTAGAAGTGTTTATGATTTGATCTAAATGTTTTTTAACTGTTCCTATCCCAATACCAGGAAATCAGTATTAGTTAACTAATGTCCACAACCTATTATTAAACTTCACTATGACTATCGCTATAAGCCCATCATTATCAACATGTTTATGTATTATTTCAGGGTTTAGTGAATTGTATCTCCATAATATCATTACTCCCCATTAGAGCATGCTAGGGTCTTATAATCACTTGGATTCCAACTAAAATTATCATTGATTTTAAAATGAGGTTCCTGTAAAAAAATTAATTGGGGACTATTTACCTTTAGATATCTTAATAAGTTAGATTGTTTATTTGGACTATTTAAACCATTTATATTTAAAGATAGTAAAGAGATATCCATTCCGAGATATTTTAAAGAAGTATTTGAGGTGTCATTATATTTTTCTGAAAACATCTCCTCTACATAAAGTAAAAAATATATTAATTTGTAGAGATCCATCTTTCTCAGTGTAAGTTGTTAATTCTAACCTAATCAATAGAAATAAGTCAGGCTTGGTGAAACTAATTAATGTCTTAAAGTCTAAATAAAAAATTAACATTAAACTAGTTTGTGTATTAAAACTTGCCCACCATGGAATGAAATACATTCCTAGTCCATCAGATCCTAGTGGTGGACTATCCCTTTAACTTCCTTTTTCCATTCACTGGAGCTCTATATATACATTCTTAAATAGTAAAGGAGTCAAATAATTTACTATTATGTGTTTTCATATTCAGCAACAGAAGAATCTGTTTATATACATTCAAATATATATTATTACTAACTAAGCATATAAACATAAATACCTATACTAATGAATATTAAATTTCCTGAAATTGTTTAAAACAACAGTTATTCAAATATATATATAGTAAAGTATTTCAAAAAAGCACACACATTATTTAAAACCTTTGTCAGAAAGCTTGCAGCAAATAATATCTATTTGAGATGATTATCATATCTTAGTCAAACAGACAAACATTGATATTTATTCTTCATCATATTAAAGTGACTAAATAATCCATATCATATGTGTAACCTTGTTCTTATTATAACAGTTATTAAAGTTATGTAAGTAATGATTTCCTGAGGATGTATTTGCAGATTTACTCTCATAGCAGTAGAACATAACATTTTGTATATAATAAAATTACGTGTTTCTGAAATACTGGATAGTTAGATTGTTTTATTATTTTACTCTGTTAAAACACTTCAGACAAACTGTGTTGGGATCATGTTCTCAAATGATAGGTAATAACAGAAAAAGTTACTCGGTCTGTTTCTATTAATACATATGTTCCTGCTTCTTTAAAGAATGCCCATGCTGCTAGCCAATCAGAGCAACTCTCTCATGTTGCTATGACTACAATAAACATCCAGTGACTAAAGTATACAAATAACTAAATACATAGCTCATGAGAGCTACAGACTTAAATGCTTCTTATTGCATTCTCGAGGACTGTTTCCCCACTCAAATAGTTTACTGTTAGAAGCTCATTTTTCACTAACAATTCACTTTCTGCCAACTTATCGTTCAAAGTATGCCATGAAAAGCACCATCCGAGAGTCTCCACATCAGGCTCTGTACACACCACTCAACCAAACAATGTTCCCTTCAAAAATTAAGAACCAGTAACCCCATATTCCAGCATTCAGTCAACAATGAAACTTAATAATAAGCCACTAATCTCCTCTCTTTCACCCTGCCAACATACACAGCTTCCTAGATGAACGGCAGTAATTCCTCATCTATGTAACTCTCCCATAGAAGTGCTCAGCATATTACACATCAGCAAAACCTAGCATATTATATTCTGTTGTGTATTAGACTTACCCATCTATCAATACATCTAGTGACCTTTACTTAGAGCCTGCAACAGACCACGGTAACCCCATTTAATCGAGCATAATGGAAATCTCTCATCAGGGGACAAAAAATAAATAGCCGAGCTTCATTTCAATCGCTGCTTCACCTTAATGTGGGTAGGGCCAAGAACAATATAAACATTCAGAACTTTTTTTTTTCCAAGACAGGTAAAGACCAATCTACTGTGCGTTAGTGGGATAATAGCATTTATATTGCAGTTCGCTCTTACTTTGGAGTGGAAAGCTTACAATATAACTGGATATTTAACTGTAATAACGTTCAAGGACATTGCAACATCAGTGCACCATTTCAGCACTACCAAGAAATTTCATTTAGTGATTAGGCCACAACGCAGTCAAGGAAACAACTATTAGTGTTCCAATACTAATAAAACAAACGACTATATATACATAAAAGCATGAAATCAGCACATTAAATATTACAGAGCTATGAAATAATACTCTGTAATTGAAGAAATACTGAATTGTAAATTTAACTATAGAATATAAGTATTAATAACATATACCTATAGACAGAAAGGAGGAAACTTTAATTAGATATATAATTAGATATGTATATGTAAGGAAATATAAAGAGACTTATGACAAGAAGAAAGGGATGAAAATGTTAGCAATAGAAAGTTTAGTAGTATATAGCTATGAACAGTTCTAATAAATGTATATTTATTTATTTATTTATGTATCCTATTTTGATAACAGGGTAAATGGACTGGTTGATAAACTCTTTTCAGCATGACGTGTATGCCATGGTGCAAGACACAGACATAGACAGAAAATTATACAAAGAAAACAGAATACACAAATTTGCATGTCATAGTATAGTAGCAAAGTAGAGATAATACATTTGCATGTTATTTACAATTATAAATGCAAGTGATGTTGTAATATTCAGTATGTTGAATTAAGGTAGGCAGTCATCTAGTGGCTATCTTTACAATAAGTATGCAACTACAGTGTAAGCTGCAAAGACTGGCCTTTGTGATGGAAGCAAAAGCAGTACTTTAAACATTTTTTTAGTTTGTTCCTAAATAATTGAAGTGTCTCTTGCTGCCTCACTCCTGAAGGTAGCAAATTCTAAACAGACGGGCCAAGCCTATAAGATAGCTCTTTCTCCTGTGGATGTTTTAAAATGAGGTCTAATCAGGATAATTCTATCTTCTTGAATTTCTATAAATGTGTTTTTAAGCTGCTTGATTTGTAATTTTGATTTTGGGGGGCCGTGTTTCATTTTTAACAGCTGGTACATTTGATAGCTAAGTAAGAATGTATCACTGTCATTTGCAAGTGTCCATTTACACAACTGTAGAAGTTGGCAATGATGACTTTTGGGTTCTGCAAAAAGAACAAAGTTGCATATTTTATTTGTAGTAGTTTGTATTTTATGTGTTTGAGCTGGAATGTAAGGTTATAAAAAGGAATCCATATATAATTTAAGGAATGAGTACATTTTTAACTAAGGCATTACAAGCTACAGGGATGAGGAGGTGAGAGGTTCTACTACATAGCTTTAGCTGATGGACTGCTTTCAGAAACATAGTTTAGAAAAGGATGATGGGGGCAAGTACTCCAGGTACAAAGTGTTAGGTGGCATGATGGGCTGTCCAAGCCATCCATCATCCTGATTACTCTTTAGTACCTACTGGCTTTTAAAAGCCAAATTAAGTGAAACAAGCTGCAGTGTCACCAAGAAGAGAGATTCTGACCTGCTTGAATGTAGCTCCACAAATAAATTCTATATTCAAACATACAGTTAATCTATGCAGAAATGAAAATAAAATCAATCAGATTAGTAAGAATAAAATCAACCAGATAAGCAACGCTGAGCACTTTCGGGTATGCCTTCATCAGATCCTGCTCAGTTAAAAACACTTCCTCTTTTTATAGTATAATTCAGCCAATCAAATTATCTTCTGAGATTCTTGCCTTTTAATATTGGTTTCAGAGGAATCATGCAATTATGTCCAGCGTTCCAGTCTGCTTGTAAGTCAGCTATCCAGAGTGTTTCATTGATTTTAGTTTTATTGAATAAATCCCCTCCTATCATACTATCCTGAATATTTTCCAGGGCTACAAAAAAGAACCTATGTCCTGGATTTCTTGTATGTGCTGTGATTGGGCATTGTCTGAGTGGCTAGTCTAATATCACTGAGATGATGCAATATCCTTTAATTGAAGGGTCTGTTTGTTTTTCCAACAAAAAACCCTTGTCAGCTATCACAAATGGCTATATATATGTATATATATATATATATATATATATATATATATATATATATATATATATATATATATATACACACACACACACACACACACACACACACACACACACACACACACACACACACACACACACACACACACACACACACACACACATATATATATATATATATATATATATATATATATATATATAATATTCCTCATTCTACAATCCACATACGACCAGTAAGAGGGTGTTTGAAACAATTGCTAGTATCAATATGGGGGCATGCCTTACACTTTTTAAAGGGAAAATGTGCCCATTCTAGAGATAGGATTCACAGAATTAAACCCTTCTTAATGGCATAGAAGCCATTTCAAATTCAGTTTGTTCTTAAAGGAGAATCTTGGAGTTTTACCAATTATCGTCCAGTTCTTCTTAATGATCTTGCAAACAGCTAAATAATCACTACTGTATGTTAGTAGGCATCTCAGACCACTAGAATCTTTATGGTGTATAGCCATTTCCATCCCAATTTCTTTCTTTCTGGATGAAAAATAGGGTTTTCCTCTAGTTCTTCTCTTTCTACTTCCTGCCCATGTAGCTGATACACACACTCTTGGAGATTTGTTTACACAAACACACACACCTGGGAAAGTCTGGAAAAAGTTTACTACCTATGCCCCCTTCTGCCCAAACTATAAAGTAGTTACCACTGCTGCCAGAAACCCTCACAAGCTACTTTAAGGATCTTCCAAATGTACCCAATATACTAAGTGAAATTAATATTAATACAAATGCAAATGGTAGTTTGACCAAGAGCAAGACTATTAGGAGTCATCCACCCAGTGTCACCAAATAAATATGTAAGTACTCTCAGAGCTTAACTATGTATGCAAAGAGTGACATCAGCATTCTAAACCACAGGAAATATTTAAAATAACATTGCAGGACAGGCTCAGCCAAATAAAGAAAAATAATATTGAAACTAAGCTTCACTATATTCCTGACTGTATCTAAGACAGTTACTATAATCTAACAATGTATGTCATAGAGCAAGGCAGTTGATGTGGTGAATGGTCCTTCTTGTTGTTGCCAGGCCCAAGACAGAATATAGAATGCTCAGTCTCTCATTAAGAGACTTCTCAAAATAATGTGTAAAATATTACTTCTGGGATAACTTGCAGAATGACATCATTTCTGGTCATCTGACTTCTACTTCTCATGCAACCCCCCCATTGCTGGCAGCTGGCAGTATTTAGCACCAACCCATAAAAATACACACGCAAGAGATTCTGCTCAGATCTTTGGCAGGTGCTGGAAGTCACAAAACAATTGCATACCTCTATGCTTCCAGAGTAGTGATTAGTTCACTCCAAAGACAATACAAAAAGCTTCCTAGTACAGACATTGTGTCTCTGGATGCATTGAAAGCAGTGAGATAGCATATTTATGGCCTAGCCTATAAAGTGATTTAATTTCAGATAATTTTCTAAAGTTTGCTGGGCTGAGGTTAACTCTCCAATTTCATCTGTTAAAACATATACATTTAAACAGTTACAATATTGCATGTACATTTCTGTTCTCTTCAGTAAGCCACACTGTGCATACATTTCAAATGCAAGCATTTTACAAATACCTTTTCAACACAAAGGTCTGTATAAATGAGTTTGATATATGCATGGCATGCAGTTCTAATACATTTGTAACACCAGCATCTTGTATGGATCGGTTTGATATTCACAAATGACATATTTATTTACAAAATTCCAGCTAGCTGTGCTGGCAGTACCTCCTTTTGTCACAGTATGATAACCTACAGCTTTGAAATGTGTTGCAGACTCTCAACAGATTTGTTATGCATGTATAGTAAGTGTCATGCTCTGCACTATGAACTGTTGTTGGATGCATGCAATAACCTGTAGCCAGTAGGAGTGATTTTGCTCAGGGGATAGGGAACCAATACAAGTGTATGAGTATTGATGTGGCCTGCTTGAGTAACTCTATGAGTCCTATGAATGCAGCCTTAGCCAGCAGAACTGATGTTTTCACAATATGCAATGGCATTGTGTGCATGAATTTGACAGTACTAGTGGCACAACTGTTAATTAAACTGCATTGCATTTTCTCCACTGCTTATGGCCACTGGTTTCACTGTTGATTATGCTGTAAGAATGTATAGTTGCATCCTAGGAACTATCTTTATGATACATTTGAAAGCTGCACATTTTATAATCGTTGCAGTTATATCTTTATCATTACACTTTATTATTTATGTATGGGATATATACATCTTATGCTTAGATAACTATGATTCACCTTCATTTGCAGTTCACATAGAGTTAACAGAGTATCATACTGCCCACAAGAGTAAGGAGAAAAAAATGGGAGATCAGCATTTTAAGTCAATGCAAATAAAAAAACAACAACCAAGAAAAGGGACTAGTAAGAAAACAAAACAATAAAATAGAACATAAATTCAGTCGCAACACAAATCTCAGTCAACAAATGCAATAAAATAAAAAATGTAATGACAAAAAGTAAGCACTTTCACAGCTGATAACCACTTCATCAGACAACACCATAATGCCGCAGTAGTGTTTAAAAAGTTCTATTAACCAATGAAAAAAGCTACTTAATTACTAAAAACAATTACAACTTTTAAAGTGCTAAAGTGCAATTAATGTTTTAAAGATTAGGTGAGGTAAGTGAGGTCCATAAGACATCAATAAATAGAAGTCCAGATTGCTGCACAGGTCAAGGGCAGTAGCCAGGTTGGGAGAGGTTTCCAACAGATGTCTGGAAGGAGTGTAATCTTCTGATATATCCTTTGTGGTATAAAATGTTTAATATAACTTAAAGAAAAGAAAAGAGTTACAGAGTCATGGATGAGGGTGGTAATATCGATGATTTTGAAAGAGGGGAGAGACCCAGTAAATCTGAATTAATATTGCCCAAATTCAGCATTGAATCATGATTATAAAGTTTATGTAGCCATATTAGCAAGCAGATCTGCTCAGCTTTTCCCTGAGATGATAAATATGTATCAACGTGGCTTTGCAAAGGGTAAGAAAATATTTGACAATGTATTGGAAATGCATATGATATATTCATCAGAGGAAGGAGATAACAAGAAGTTAAAGTTAGATGCATAGAAGGCGTTTGTCAAAATACGTAAGATATATATGTGGGAAATAATATATAAAATGGGGCTCCTCCAGGAGTTTATTATAAGTATAAAAGAACTATATAAGGACTCTGAAACAGTATTAAAAATTAATGGAAAGCTTACACCTGCATTTAAGACAGGAAGATAGGCAAGGCAGGTATACTTACTAACTCCACTCTTGTTTTGTACATATCTGGTGCACTTGGCACAAAAATTAGACAAGCTAATTTAAGGGGTGGAAATGGTATGGGGGGAAAATTAATGATATTTGATGACAATCTAATTTTATGCATTATTAACCCAGATATGGATGTTCCAAAATTATTTAGGGTATTAAGAAAATTTACATAACTATCAGGTTGCAAGATACATGAAGACAAAATAAAAGCAATCAGTATAAATTATGCAACTTCACGATGGTTGGTACAGCACTGTTTACATGTTTTGAGGCATTACAGATTTTAGTATACAGGATTTTGGATTAATGAGAATTCTTAAGAAATCTCCAAGAGATACATAGTAAAAGATTAAATAAATGAGGAGATTTGACGGAGAAGATTTTTATGCTGATAAAGAGATGATAAAGAGATGAAAGGTTAGGAAAGTGGATCTAGACCTAGGGAAGAGTTTTTGGGAGCAAATGAGAAAGGAGGTAATGTGATATATTTGAGAGTAGAAGGGTCTGGGAGTGGAATGGCAGAAAATGATATTGATAGATGAAGATGAAGGATTAGCTGTACTACATATGCAAGCATATTACAAAGCTGTTCAGCAAAGACTGGCATATTATACTTAAAACAATACAAACAGCTCAAAATAGAAGTGGATGGTGCATAGTCAACAGGAATATATATATACCAAATATAGAGAGGATGAACATATGGTCCTAGGCATTAAATAACAAGTGTAATAAAATGTATTTAGAGTTAATATATAATATTAAACACATGAAAGGTTAGGAATTGAGAGGTTGGGAATTGAAACTGTGGCCTACATTGTTGGATAAACAGAAATTTACTACAGATACTACATTAATAAAAGGATGGTGCGAAGCAGAAAGAAATATCTACTAGTGTGAGCTGTTAAAAGTTGAGGAAGGAGAATGGCTTAGGGAAAAGTGGAGGAAAACTTTAAGACAGATAGGATAGAGATAATGAAATATAATAGACTCCATAAAATTCTGTAAATGTATGCTGTGTGAATTAAGAAGAAAAGCAAGAATCAATTAAATTAATTATAGAAGATAACAGAATCTGTTGTTCAATTTAATAGAATGGAGCATTAGTATTGAGTTTAAAAATCTTTACTAGAAAAGTGACCAGTCATCAGAGAATTACAGTGCACCATGCACAAAGACTGCATAAAGAATGTAAGGTTGATATTACATTATGAAAGAAATGTTATGTTTCAGGGAAGCCAACCAAGTCTAGACTTGATAGGACTGAAAATCAGACATATATCTTAGGCAGCAACTGAACATAAAACAGTAGACCCTTCATTGCTGTAATTGGAAGAAGAGATGCCTGGTATAACTACAGAGGATGATACCCCACCTGGACTTCATGCAATAAATGATTCTGGAGATTAAAAAGTTTAGTGACCAGTTAGCATGTAGACTGAATGCAGCTGTATTAGCCAAATAAACAGCAGAGCTTATTTTATGAAAATGGTATTGTGTTTTACGTTTTTATATTATATTTTGTTTTCTTCACTAATAAATTCAGTTGCATAAGTGCAGTGATATATTTCACCTGCTTGTTAAATTAAGTTTACTTTACAAAGCCTATTAGGTTACAATGTTTGGCCTGCAATGTCCTTTAGACAGCTGCATATGTCTGTACTCTCGATCATTATATGAATGTGCCCTTAAATATAGACTGAAATCAGCCATTATATGAATGTGCCCTTAAGTGTAGACTGAAATCTCCCAGTTTGTGTTATCAGTCTATTCATGTAACATAGTACATCCTTCAGAAGATGTGATACAAGGCAGTTGTACAATTTACTACTAATTCCTCCATGGCTGGGTTACTTGTGCAACTTGCAATACACCACCATACAAGTTTATGTTCTTAGTGACTCAGCTAATGTATACCTGTGAGCTCTTTTGAATAGTGTCTCATGTTCCTAGTAAATGATTTTCCTTTGTTGTATATATATATATATATATATATATATATATATATATATATATATATATATATATATATATATATATATATATACATATATATATATATATATACGGATTCACTTTATATCCTCAAAATACTGAAATATCAGTATTTCGAAGCTATAAATTAGAATTTTTAAAACCACAAAAACTCAGAACCGCAAAATTCAAAATCTTGCACACCAGAGATTTTGAATTTCATGCTTTTAATGCACACACACACACACACACACACACACACACACACACACACACACACACACACACACACACACACACACGCACACACGCACACACGCACACACACATACCATCCTCCCCACACAAAAACACAAGCTCTCTACTACATAAAAGCAGAGCGGCATGCCTCCCTGCACCCCCCCCATGTGGGGGGCTGCGCCCCCACACCCCCTACTTAAATATTTTCACTCCGAGGTCACACTACACACCAACACAAACAAAGCACCAGCACACAAGCTACATTCTCCTCACACGCACACATCACAGCAACAAAACACACTGACACACACCACAGCCCCTACCCAAAACCCTTAACACATACACACTTACCTGAGTCCATAACCACAGTGAAACACCAGAAGCGCTAATTCAAAACCTCCGGTATTCGAGGTTTTGAATTTTGCACTTCTGAGCTTTCCCTGTTCTCAGGAATATAGTTTATGGACTTGAAATACTGAATTTCGATATTTCAGTATTTCGAACTTCTAAAGTGAATCCATATATATGTGTATATATATATATATATATATATATATATATATATATATATATATATATATATATATATATATATATATATATATATACGTACACATATATACTCACTCATATAAATATGTAAGTGCAGCAGGTCTCACACCATGTATTATGTGCAGAAATCACATGCAGGTAGTGCACACACACACACACACACACACACACACACACACACACACACACACACACACACACACACACACACACACACACACACACACACACACATATCACCTGGCATTCCAGTGCAACTTGTTCAGAGCATTGATTGATGTACATGTGCAAGCCCTGTGTCATATCATATCACTTGTAGTGGTACTTTTCTGTCTCCTTCCACAGAGTACCTTAAAGGAACTCTTCAGTTTGGATCTGACTCCTTACTGTATAAGTGTTGCACCACAGAACAACACATACCTCTTAATTCTGGACAGAAATTCAAGAACATTTTCCATCTCATATAATAAATGTCCAACAGAGAGGAACCCATCCCAGTGGAAACCAAGGTATGTGTTGGCCTAAGAATACTAGCAACAGGTACCTTCCAGAGACCAACTGGTGAAATGATGGGGATATCACAGGCATCAGCCTCCAGGGTACTGCACCAGTTCCTGGATGCCATGTCAGCACATGTCGGTGATCATGTATATTTCCCCAATGCCCGTGAGGTATTGGCCAGCAATATGCCTCTTCCAGCAAATAGCGGAATACCCTGAGGTAGTGGGTGCAATAGACTGCATGCACATACGCATCAAAGCACCAGCCGGTGAACGGGGTAGGGCCTACATAAACCACAGGGGCTTCCCCTCCATCAACTGCCAGGTCATATGTGATGCCCAGGGCATAATAATGAATGTGTGTGCTGGCTGCCCTGGGAGCTACCATGATTCCCATATCTGGCATTTGACGCAGCTGTACCAGACATTTGCCAATGGGGACATCCCACATGGACACCTAGTGGGGGATGCAGGTTATGCACTGGAGCCGTGGCTGATGACACCCATCAGAAATGCACACACACCTGAACAGGAAAGCCATAATGAGGCACACGCACAAACACGTAATGTAATAGAGCGTGTGCTTGGGCTGCTCAAGTCACAGTTCCGGTGTCTGGACACATCTGGTGGAGCCTTGCAGTACTCACCAACTACATGTACCCAAATTGTCATGGTATGTGCTATGCTACATAATATGATCTTGTGAAAACAGCTGCAGCAGGACCAGCATAGGGCCAGGCCAAACAGCCCCCCACCATTGCCAAGGCCATCACAGGCAGAGCATGACTCGGAGGAGGAACAACCTGAGCCTGCCCCAGTAGGCAGAAGGAGGCATGCCCAGTATGCCCTGGCCTTGGCAAAGAGGCAATGCATAGCACATACACTGGCTCAGTAGGAACCATAGGAATGATACCCCTCTCTGACTCACTCATATAATAACAGGGATGCCTAAAATGACATAACCTGCTCTCAAACATGTACAGGGAGTGTAGTATGTGCATCCGACAGAGGCAGCCCTGCAGCACCACCTGAGGCATGATTTCCATGTGTTAAGCAATGTAACACCATCTAGTATATGCAAACTTGATGACCCTGACTAACATCCTACCCTCACCAAGCATGATGCCACAATATGAAGATGAGGTGATCAATTGCAATAATTGGCTGAAGTATTGCTGTTAGTCAAAGGGGATCCAATGTGTGCCAGCCTGGGATGACATGCTGAGCATGACATGATGCTCCACCTGCTAGGGGTGGCATGCACCTATCAGTCCTGGCCTTATGGATTTTGGCAAAGGCTGTTGTTACCCACAGCGTGCCTTGAATAGGTAAGGCTCAAAACACAAACCCACCTCCAAAGGTATCACAAGGGATAAGAACCTAGATGTAATGCTACCCAATGCCATAAGTCTAAACAGCAAGATGCATGCAGTCTAACCTCCCCCAGTATGGAGAATGTTGATATCTGTCCTGTAACAGAAAACTGGGTCAAGGCTCACAACAGCACCCTAACACTACCAGGTTACACCTCATGCTGTGCTGTACAGCCTCAAAACATGGAACAAGCTACAAAAGGAGGGTGACTAGCAATAATTGTCAAGGATAACCACACCCCCATGTTGGTACCACAACAAGAAGCAGCATGGACTAGCCATGGTCAAGTAACAGTGGCTAAAACTGCCTCCCAGTTTATAGCCTGCTACAGACTACCGTCCTAACACCAGGAACTGCACTTGGCCTATGTTGGAATACATGAATATATCAAGCCCTCCAAACCACATTATATTGGGTGACTGAAAATACCCAAACATAAACTGGGAGCATTACTCTATCTCCAACACCCTAGGACAAAGGTTCTTAGAATCCATGAACCAAAATACCCAGGAACAACGTACCACTCCCACAAGAGGGGTAAGCATACTGGATGTGATAATCAGCAACATGGGTACTGGATGGCAAGATGAGAAGTGTATCCCTCACTGGTAAGATCAGACCATAGAGTAATCACACCGGATATACACATCCTGACCACAGTCCCTGGCCAGAAAACCACAGTGAAAAACATGGGTAAAGCAAATGTTGCACTCCTCCAAACTGATGTGGAATCCATTAAAGGCCCTGTGCAGGTGCGAAATATGGGCCACACCTCAGAGCCTGTTATACAGGCATTCCATGAACACTGCCAGGAATGCATGGATTATGTAATCCCAAATAAAACCAAGACACAATGCCATACATGCAGGCATCTGGCATGGTGGACCCCAGCCATTACCAAACCATGCAAGAGAATGAGGAAGCTACTACATGATAGAGCAAACCTAAAAAGGGAAGTAATCTCTGATCAGTAGTATGGCAATAAAATATGTCCACTCATACACTCCACTAAGGCCAGCTACAACAAGTTGAATCTGTGAATCGTGAGGCAATGTTACACCTGTCCCATGTACACAGACAACCCTCACCTCCCCCCAAGAAATACAAATATATGTGAGAGATGCAACCATTTATCCAAACCGGAGGCTGAGCTCTCTCAATTCAGTACTGTCAAAACTAGTCAGGAGGAGAAGGTAACCACACACACCACAAACCCAGTCTCACATAGACCTATCACAACTGCAAACCAAAGGCATAAACACAGAAAAACATTCCCGGAGGCCCTAATTACAAATACACCACATCAACAGAGGCCTCCAAAGCAGACACCCAAGCAACCACTACCTCCAAACATAGCACATGCAACACATAGTACACAAAGCTGGTGTGCCAAACAGTCACAGACCAGAAGGAGAAACAACATGCCTGATACAGTTATAATAGGTGACTCCATAGTCAGACACACTTCTGTCCCGTTCACCAGACTGAACAAGGGAAAGAGTACAGTAAGCTGCCTGTAGGCTGCTACATAACACCACATAACACAAGTATGCAGGTCACCCCAAAGCAAGTAGAAATATAATGCAGTCACTGTCCATGCTGGCGTGAATGACCTGAGATGTACCCCCCAGACTACATGAAAAGAGACATAGATGAGCTCTCTGATTATGTAGTCCAGGGTGGTATGACACTGACCTTGTGCAGCATCCTACCCTCAACAAGAATGATGCCACAGTACAAACACAGAATGATCAGCTTTAACAAGTGGCACAATTACTGGTGTCATTCCAAGGGGATCCAATGTCTGTCTGCTTGGGATGTCATGCTTGACAAGCCACGCTGCTGTGCCAGGGATGGCTTGCACCTGTTACCCCTGGGCGTCTGGATATTGGATAAGGCTATTGCCACCTCCATAGAGCCTTTTGTAGGCAAGGCTGAAAAGACTAACCCACCTCCCTACAAAACATGAGTGGAAAGAAACATAAGGGTAATGCTGCCCAATGCCAGACATGTAAACCACAACATGCATGCTCCCGAGGCCCTCCCCAGTATGGAGAACATCGATGTCCATGCAGTGACAGAAACCTGCAGCAAGGCTCCTGACAGCACACTAGCACTACCAGGTTATACCTCATATCATGCGTTATGGCCCCAAAACCTGGACCAAAACATAAAAGGAGGGGGAGTATCCATATTCAGCACAGATACCCACACGTCCAGATAACTGACAATGCACGAAGCATCGAAGACCACCCATGTGCAACTAACCATAGGCAAAACTGCTGTACAGTCTGTAGCATGCCACAGACCACACTCTCACACACAGGAACCCCACTCAGCCATCCTGAAGACACTGGACAGTATGAATGTCTCACCAAATACCAAACAAGGTACTCACAAATTACCAAATAGGTGGTAATCCATTATGTATGGAAGGAGTAATCAGGGACCTAGGGACACAAGTGGACAGTAACCTGTCATGTGACACTCACATTGCCAACATGGCTAGGAACACCATCAATATTGGCCACCTTATCATGAAAGGATTCACATCTACGTCAACAGAGGTCCTTGTGCCCCTATACTGCTCTCTTATCAGGCCCATAATTTAGTACAATGCCTCATTTGGGATGTACCTTACCCGACACCTGCAGCAGTTAGAAAGACCTCAAAGGTACCTCACCAAGAGGATAAAGGGTCTCAAATATATGTCATATGCTGCCTGGCTGTAGACACCCCAGCTGTATGCAGTCACATACTGCCTACACAGAGGCGTTGTATGCCTGTTGTACAAGGCCATGTCCAACACAGGATTAATGGACATGCTCCACCCCAGAAAACCCATATCCATCGGAGCTGTGAGAGTGAGAGATGTCAACCTCAACACATAATGAAATAGGATGTGCTGAAGGGACAGATACATAACCCAGAGGCTCCCTACACCCTGGAACGGAATCCCACTCCATGTTAGAAAGAGCCCCTCACTGACTCTCTTCAACAGGAATCTTGCCAAGTGGATGGGTGATCGTAGATGTACACTGGGGGTCTTCACTGTGTCACGTCCAGACAGAGGCACAGTAAAGTAAATCCTAAATGGCCATAATATTCACATAGCAAGGGGTGGCGAAAGCCACACACACTCTGGCTAGGCTTATAAATGCCCTAGGGTGGATACCCTAGTATGAACCTATGAACCTATGAAGATACAAATTGTACAGGACACTAAGGATAATCACAAAGCTTTCTTAACTGATGGTAGAAACCTTGTTGGGAATTCACAGATATGCTCTGAATCACTCAAATATTACAAACAACATACCAAACACACATACATATTGCCAACATCCAACCTGACAGGTGCAGTGAACCCCCCCCCCCCCCAAAACAAAATGCCAAATATCTATCCCAGCAGAGTGCTGGCCCCCTGACATTGCAGATGCTGAGGTAACAGCCAGTATCTACAAAGCAAAACACACAGCATCTATGGTACGAGATGGTGTCCTGGGCTGAGTCCAACATGGACTCCATGAAGAATGGAACGCCAAATAACACTACTGCTCAATGTCAGCCTTACCATAGGATATGTACCCAAAGAGCAGTGTACAACAACAGTGGCCCTTCTCCACAAAGGTGTTGCCTGAATGGATACTGCAAACTACCACCCCAGAATCCTGACAAGCTTAATCTGCAAAGCTATGGAAAGGATCAGCATGTACCTCAGACATAAAGATATTGGGGACCTACTGACACTGGAACCTACCCAGTGTGGCTTTCTTAAGTGCAGATCCTGCCCCTTAAACATGTTTGACTCATTTGAAACAGTCATTAAGGTCATTGATGAGGGGAATGTGGTCCACACAGCCTAGCTGGACCTTGCAAAAGGTTTCCATACAATACCCCACGTATTCATTATAGATAAGCTCACCAGCTTAAATATAAACCCCTATGTCAGTAGAGGGGTTGCAAACCAGAGCAAGGACAGAACTGACATGGTCAGAAATGCTGCAGCCATGTCAGACTACAAACCAGATACAACTGGCATCCTACAAGGCTCGGTCCTGGGACCTCCCTTGTTTGGTATATATGTCCCATAGGTATAGGCCAACATGGAAGGACTGTGTCTGAACAAGTTTGCAGAGGACTACACACTGGCCACCATATCTGACCCTCCAGCTGACACAAGCATCCCACAAAAGGGCCACATAGAAACAGACAACTGGTGCCATAGCCATGTCAGCAAGCTAATTGCAGAAAAGTGTATAGTCAACCCCTGTGGATATACAGTAAGTGCCCACCAATTACCACATAGGTGTTAACCCATTAAGTACTTAAGATGTAATAAGAGACCTGGGGACACAAGTTGATAGATATCTTGCATTGGACAAGCATGTGGCTGTAGTGGTTACATAAACATACCATATACCCACCTAATCATGAAGGTAGTCAGATCTAGATCAGGGGAGGTCATTGTGGCTCTGCAGTCATCCTTCATCAGCGTCACAATTGACTACAATGGCCCCTGTGGGATGTACCTCAGCAGACACCTTCATCAACTGGAAAGACCCCAAAAGTACCTCACCAGGAGTATCAAAGAGCTTGAACAGATTTTTATTTTTTTTATTTATTTTATTTATTTATTTATTTATCATTTGTTGACCGGGAAAGTCCGACTAGGCTCCACAGAGCCTGTTTTCAGTGGAGGCCTGGGGAGAAATGCTCCAGATGCCATGTGTTGCCTGATTAAACAAACTGCAGCTCCACACACTGCCATACTGCCTGCCCAGAGGCAAGCTGTGCCTGATGTATAAAGCCATGCCCAAGCTGGAATCAATGAACATGCTGCACCTTGTACAATCTGAATGGCAGTGAGCTATGCACATGAGGGACCTGAACCCCAGCACTGACATATATAGGACATGCTGTAGTGATTGATCCATAACCCAGAAGCTCCCTCCACTCTTGACTAAACTCCCAGTACAGGTTAGCCAGAGAGTCACTCATCGACTCTCCTCAAGAGGAATCTTGATGAGTGGATGGGAGATGGTAGGTTTACCTTGGGTATCACTGTTATGTCACGGGTAGACGGAGGCACAGTATACTAACCATGACTTATGTTATGGCAAACTCCAGTTACAATGTGTGTCGAAGGACAAACACACTCTCTGACTAACATTAGAAATGGCCTAGGGAAAATCGCTAGTGTTTGCCAATGTCCACCTATGTTGTGGAATGCACTACCAATGTTGGACAAGCCTGGTTTAAGTAGTCCATATCTGAACATAATGCAACATGGTCATATGTGCACAACTGGCCCCTAACCAGTCTGTTGTGCTCACTATGAAAATTTAAAGCAGTGATAGGACTAAAGCCCAGGATACTGTCCACCACAGTGAAAGTACTGAACCAGTACACTATATAGTACTACAGTGTTAGGTCAGTATGAAAGGATGTTGACAACTGTATGCAAAGTATCCCATGCAAACCCTGCAGGCACAGTATAATCCCTGTTGTGTTCAGACACAAAGCAGTTGGCCAGTAAGTACACAACATGCCACCCAACACACAACCATAAACGTGAGATATTGTTGAAGTTCACACTCATCCACAAATGTGGCGGACTGCAGAATTCAACATATGGAAAGCTCACACTGGGCATGCTTGCACACTTTGATAAATGAGACATATGTCAGACAACATGCCATGGAAAGCCTGAGCTGGGCATGCTCACACACTTAGGCCATATCTCAGTTTAGCAGTTGGCCACACATATCTGGTATTTGTACGTGTTATTCCAGGAACCAACCACATTACAGCAATCTGCCCAATGCACACAGTTAAATGACTACAGAGACATAAGTGATATAGTGGATCCCTCTCATATTCAAACATCTTCCACAGATACACAAGTTGTTCATAGAAACAGGGAATGCTATGGCAATAAAGACCTGCAAACAGTCTATCAGCAACAAATATTGTGCATCTGACAATTAAACATATGGGTGTAGAGGTCAATACTAGGCTGTTTGCCCTAGGGAATGAAAGCTTAGCCAGAGTGTGCTTGGTGTCTGCCTCCCCAGTACAGTAGGCTACTGTGCCACTGTAAAGTAGGTCACATAAGGCACCGTTTGAGGCTAGTGTACTGTGCCTCTGTCAAGCAGGGACACAGTGGAGATCCCAGGGGTTGAATTTGCTATGCCACATCCATGTTGTTGGTGTGTGCTGGAAGAGGGTTGGTGAGGACCTCTAACAGTAAGTGGCCGTCAATAACAGACTGAGGGGAGCCTTATCTGCAGTGTCTGGACAATTTCACTGTTAACACTTTGTCGTGATGATTATGAGGGATTGAAGTGTCGTGCCAGTACTGTTCAGTGATGTCCTCCCTCTGTGGGCAACTGCTCTGCAATGTATTAGCTCACTCCATCTGTTGGACAGCTCATATATGGCTGGTGTACACCTGACAGGTGTCCTGTTGTGGAGGAGTCATGGGTATATTTGGGACAACATGATCAATGCAAACCTTCCACATGCTCATAGAATGCAATTGTCAAGGATTATGCAGAGTGGCCTGTATAATTCCCCAGCATGGGTCCTTTGAAGTCTTCCACCCCAGTCTTCACAAGTGCAAAGTTTGCTTTTGATAAATACACTTTGTTTGCAGTGACAACCTTGCCTGGGGGTGGGGATGGGATATGGATGTCCAGGGAAAGGTGGGTACGGTCAGATATCAACAATGGTGGTCTACCTCTAGAGTGGAACAGTGAGTACCCATGTTGCAAATGGTCAGGTGCAATATGTATTCCCCCTTGTGGCTGTGGTGAGTGGTCCTGCCATAGCACATGGACTCACAAATTGTAGTGGCTGTAGGGTAATGTTGTAGAGGCCTGAGTAGTTCCCACACACAATATACCTGTACCTGACGTTAACAACTGGAATGGTGTATGTGAACACCTTCATATCTTGGCACTGTTCCCAGGGAAGCAAAGTGTGTGTCCTGGATGTGGGAGGGGTGGTCTGAACTAGTTGTGTTGTTTGTTACAGGTCCTGTGGTCATGAAGCATGGTATAAAACATAACCTGCCAGTGCTGATATGCATATCTGACCCTGAAGTAGGTGGCTGAAAATGCATATATATGCTATCCCCCACCTGACAGGTAATAATAGATGTGCATACCTCTGTATAAATAATGATGTCAGCACCCTATAAATACTGCAGGTGCAAAACAGATGCCCAGTAATTCGGATAGTGTGCTCCGCTAATGTGTCTCCCTGAAGTGTCATAATATAGTTAGGTAGGGGTTTTAATCCTGCAAATGCTCAGTGTGTGTGCATGGTTGGTGTGTGTGCAATTCTGTGTGAGAGAAATGTCCCTTTTGGCAACTAGGAAAACACACTACAGGATGTACATTCCCCTTTCTGAACACTGATGATGTCAGCACCCTATAAGTAAAGCAGGAGAAGGTAAACCTCCCAGTAATGCGAATAGTGCACTCTGCTAATGCATCCATCTCGAGTGTCATAACATAGTTAGGTAGGGGTTTGAATCCTGCAAATGCTCAATGTGTGCGTTTTGGTGAGAGGAATTAGTGTGTGTGCAATTCTGTGTGAGAAATGTCCCTTTGGGCAACTAGGAGAACACACTACAGGATGCACATTCCCCTTTCTAAACACTCAGCACCCTATAAGTACAGCAGGAGAAGTGAAACCTCCCAGTAATGCGAATAGCGCACTCTGCTAATGCGTCCATCTCAAGTGTCATAACATAGTTAGGTAGGGGTTTGAATCCTGCAAATACTCAGTGTTTGTGTTTGAGTGAGGGGGTTAGGGTGTGTGCAATTCTGTGTGAGAGAAATGTCCCTTTTGGCAACTAGGAGAACACACTACAGGATGGACATTCCCCTTTCTAAACACTGATGATGTCAGCACCCTATAAGTACAGCAGTAGAAGGGAAACCTCCCCGTAATGCAAATAGCGTGCTCTGCTAATGCATCTGTCTTGAGTGTCATAACTTAGTTAGGTAGGGGATTGAATCCTACAAATGCTCAGTGTGTGTGTTTGGGTGAGGGGGGTTAGTGTGTGTGCAATTCTGTGTGACAAAAATGTCCCTTTTGGCAACTAGGAGAACACACTACAGGATGCACATGCCCCTTTCTAAACACTGATGATGTCAGCACCCTATAAGTACAGCCGGAGAAGAGAAACCTCCCAGTAATGCAAATAGCGTGCTTGACTACGGCGTCTCGTACTAGTGTCATAACATAATTAGGTAGGGGTTTGAATCCTGCAAATGTGTTTGTGTGGGGGGGGTGGAAGTAGGGTGTGTACAATTGCATGTGTGAGAAAACTGACCCTTTTGGCAACCAGTACAACACACCAGCTGCTGCATATTCCAATCTCTACACAGAGATGATGTCAGCACCCTACAAGTACAGCAGAATAGGGCAATTCTCCCAGTAATGCAAATAGCACACTCTGCTACTGCGTCTCTCACTACTGTCATAGCACAGTTAGTTATGGCTTTGAATTCCACAAATGCCACGTGTGTTTTTGTCACACAGAATGCCCATGTGTGTGGGTTGTTGTTCACAATAATGCATGACATCGATTAAACCAAATACACATATATACCTGTGACCTTCAATAGTTCCCATGTCTGACGCCTGCCACATGTGAATACATGGTATTTGCACTGGATAACATTATGACTGTGGTTTTCTGTGCGGGTGCTGCATGTGGTATGTGTATATACAGTGTGAGTTGTATATGGTATCATCCTAGCAGTGAGGGATACACATCTGGTCTGGGGCATATAGTCTACATGTTGTTGATGAACAGGTGCTACATGTTTTCACCTGTTGTGGGAGTGGTAACACGTTGTTCCATAGCAATGCAGTGACTATATGCTAGGAACCTTTCAGCTAGGGTGTTGTAGCTACAGTAATTCATCAGCATTCCGTAATACTTCAGCATTCTTGGTGAGGGTATGATGCCAACCAAGGTAAAGGGTCATACCAGCCTGTGCCACATGCTCAGAGAGCCCTTCTATGTTCCCTATCATGTAGTCCAGGGAGGTACATCACAGGTCAGCCATAGAGGCATGGACAATGAATGAGTCATATGTGTCCATGCCTCTGACTGACCTGTATGTTTGTGTTATGTGGTGGACCATAGTGCCCCACGGGCATATCACTGTGACATTCACCTTGTCCAGCCTGGTGAGCGGGACCTCACTGTACCAGACAATAAAGGTACCTAGCACAACTGTAGCAGGTGTGTTGTCTAGCCGTACAGGCTGTGACTGTTTGGCACACAGGATTTGTGTGCTATCTGTTGCACGTGCTGTGTTCCGGCTTAACGTATGCCTGTGTGCCAGCTGCAGAGGTGTCTGCTGCTCAGGCAGGATGCTATTCTTAGGCTCCATGAATGCCCCAGTGTGTTTATGTGTTTGGATTGCTGTTAGTGTAGGTCTACATCAGACTGGTATTGTAGTCACTGTAGTATTTCATGCCACCTGACAGGTTATGCCAGTACTGGGTTCAGAGTGCTTAGTCCCCAGTTTGGCTATGTGGTTGCATCTCACACATGTGTTGTACGTCCATGTGTAGGGGAGAGGGTTGACTGTGCACATGTGGCAGCTGTGACATTGCCACATGACTCACATATTCCACAACTGTATTATAGAGGTGACTGACAAGTGACCTTTGCACATGCTACCATAGTATTGTGATTGCCATGGTGATTATCAGCACATAGGGTCAATGGGGAACAAGGTACAGAAGGTGAGTATGTGAGGGTGTAGTGCCTGTGATTAGTTAGCACTGGCATATATGACTGCTCACGTGGTCAAATGCCAGGTAAGTCATATGCAATGTGTCACAGGCAACGTACATGCGAACAGGACAAACAGTGACGTTCTGTCAAGTGAGACATGGACATACATATAGTAAGCTACGCAGATGTCACTAGGAATCCACAGAAGCTCTGTAAATCTGCATTGCAGGTGGAATCAGTGTTCCAGGGTAACTGCAAGCAAACATGCATGCAAACAAAGCTACAGTAAGCAGGGCTGCATGTAGTCCATTGTACAACAAACAAGCTGTACCACTTCCAGTAGGTAACAGTGCAAATACGTAGGCACTATACACATGTACATGGAAATACACAAGTCAGATGGCCAGGGTCCAGTCTCAGCGCACACAAGTGTACAGACCATGTACCGTCAGGATGTACAATAACCGGATGGAAACCCAGGTGCTCATACCTGCAGTAATATACATGTCAAATAACAGACACTGAGCCTTCACTCAGTGGTTCCATACTTAGTAGGATGTATGCTACCTGTCTTGCCACCACAGTATCCCTGACATTTATGGGGACTCTCCCTCCTGTGAAAGTTAGTTTTGTGTGTTGGGGCTGTCTAGCATGGTATGAGATGTGAGCTTGCAGTGCTAGGGTGCTCCTGTGTGTCCTGTACCAGTCGTGTAGTACTGCACACATATCAACATCCTCAAACATCTGCATTGCAGAGTCCAGTGTGGGCAACATGCCACTTTCAGTTTACATGTCCATCATTGCGTATCAATACTTTCATTACCTTATCCCCTGTGCTACCTATGTATGTGGCCTTCTGTTGACATCCTTACCACCAGTATGCAAACATGTGCAGATGATACACTATGGTACTTACCATGCGTGTAGAAAACAGTACAAGACAATCATACCCTTACTGCATCAGGCATGCTAGGATATACCCACAATTATATAAGCACACTGTACTGTTAACAACATGATACTATTACTACACGTCTATGTAGTCACCCTGTGAATCAGCAACATGTTAACCTGTACCTGCACTGATGTTACAGATTGCAGGAGGTGGCACAGTTTCATCATATGCACAGGGTGTGAACTTGGTATGCCTGAGTCTGCCACTGATACCACCAATTGACATGTATGTGTATGTGTGTTGGTGAGGGACAGCAGTACAAGGTGGGGCAATGTTGATGCAGTGTGTGCGTGTATGTGGTAGCCCTAGGTGTTGCCAATTCGCATGTGTGTATGGATGCACATATATATATGTACATATATTGCTATAGATATGGAGAGAGGGGGGAGTGTGACAGAGAGGGGGTGAGAGCGACAGAGGGGGTGGGACAGGGGGAGTGTGAGATAGTCATATACAGTCATATCTATAGATAGTCAGATCTGTCTGTCTATGTATATGCATCTACATATATCTATATCTGTATGTGTGTATTACATATATATGTTTGTACATATTCTATCTACATCTGTCTATGTATTCCTACATCCCTCTCTATCTATGTATGCATATATGCATATTATATATATATATATATATATATATATATATATATATATATATATATATATATATCAAAAAACCAAATATGGAAGGAGCTGTTACCACTCAATCGTGGAGATAGAAAATAACCACAAATGTCCCAACCGCTGATGCTGGAATATATGAGAAAATATTCCGTTGAAGAACAAATATAAAATGAAATTAATCCTATGGTAGGTCCGTATCAGATGATATATCAAAAGGACTCTTGCGTCAAGAACAAGTTTATTATGAGCGCTTTCGCGGTGAACCACACCGCTTCTTCAGATATAAAAAATAGTAAAATCAAAACAATTTATATAGCATAGCAGATTCAAATGCAGCCAATAAAACATTTCTTAAGAAACATGTGATACCTAAATCAGAGCCACTGCCCCTCCCCATTTGGTTCATAGCCCTTTCAGAGTTTAAGGGCAAGGACCATGCTGGTATGCTGTGGACACTGTTCTGTGAGTGTAAAGGTTAGTATCTCTCTCATATTTCTGGCTGTGTTGTAGATTTCTCCATTAATTTCTCCAGTTTCCTGTACTAAGTGTGTATGTACACTGACACCTAAGACTACTACTACTGTTAATGTGGGTGTGTGTGCTTTCCTGTGGGACATGTGGTGTAACTGGTATATAGCAGTGGCTCTTGCACTTTGCCCTTTACATTCACTACTTGTATGCCTGCTAGGTGTCTTGACTGTAGTGTGTTGCTGTGGCTTTCCTATTTTTCATGTACATTCACACCTTGGAATGCTTGCTATATCTACTAGGGTGTTACTGCATGCAGTGTGGTCTGGCCATGGTGTGGGCCTTGACATCTATTAGGGTATTTGACTATGCTGCTGAGCAGGCCCCAGAGACTCTCAGGTGTATCTTTTATCTGCCTCATGGAATGGTGCATATCAGTGGGGTACACCCATTAAATTGTCTGGTATTCTGCAGTTGTGACTGTGGGTTAGCATGAGCATATGTATTACTACACTATTTCTGCCGTGCAAGTGGTGCATACTTTCAGTACTTCATAGTTACCATTGCATGTGTTGTAACACCTTTCTGCCTACTGTTTGTACATTTCACAGGGAGTCTGTGGGGTATCCCTGTAATTCAGTCACTGTTGCTATGTCTAGGCTCTTAACTATTCAAATATGACAGTGTCAGACCTCTCAGGTGTACAGATATTTGCAGGATGTCCACATTTTTGCCTCATATTTTGGTCCATACCTCATAAACAGCTTTTTCTGGCAAATCACTCAGGGCTCAAGTCAGACTATAGTGACAAACATGTAAGTTTCAGACTTCGTACCCTTCCAAACATCCAACATAATGCAAAACCTGTTACTCTCTCAACTGTCTAAGTTTGTCGGAGCAATATTTGAAATGTGTCCCTGTTTTTGGGCCTTTGCTCCACATTTTTTATTACTTAGTCTGGATGTGTTGCTGTAAGAGGTTGTGGGGTGTGGGCAGTGATTATCCTGCTATGAGTATGTGTGTGGCTTGCAAGGTGCTACAGTGATATTATTACCTACTAGCTACCAACTAGCATGGCTGTTTCTGTTCACACACTACTATTATAGAAATCCACTACATTTGACAGTAAATATACATGACATGCTTTGTGTGCTACACATCCTATATTCCCTTTACATTCATTCCTACTATTGCATGATATATTTATTGTAGCACAACGTTCTTATATAGCAGTCATGGCTTAGTGGTAAGTCATGCAGACTACTGTTTCCAAGGTCCTGGGTTTGGGAGTGACAGTGGGATTTTATTTTGCTTTTGAGCAGACTACAGGCCTTGTCATTCAGAGTGACTAAGGCACTTTTAAGCAGTTGTAAGCGGGTTAGCGCTGGTTTGCGCAGAGCTCACGCATGCACACTGGCGTTCAGCTCTGCACATACCCGCTTACAACCACTTAAAAGTGCTTACTCTTGCGCACACCCGCCCTAATTTCTTTGAAAGAAATGAAAATGGGGAGACAGGAAAGTGGTGAAAAAGGGGTCACAAAGAGGGTAGGACAGTAGGGAAACAAGCTCGGGTTTTGCAGGAGGGATGTAGGTAAGGCCCATAGCTGCCCATTTCTTCATCAGCAACAGCTGTGCATATGTTTGTAATTTGGTGTGACATTTGAAACCTTCCACCCCTGAGAGAGGTGTAAGGACAACAATAATACTTGTTGTACAGCCAATTGTAATTGACAGTTTACATGTCCAGTAGACATGTGTGCAAAATGGGCAGCTATATATGGGCGTAATTTTTGTGGGTACAGAGTGCCCTTTTTTTTTTCAGGTGAGAGTGGTATGTCAGGTACAGGAAGTCGGTATAGCTGGGGAGGTAGGTTGGGTAGGTTAACAGACAAGACAAATAAGATGCATACAGGGGCAGTGTATGACACATGTGGGGGTTACACAATTGACGGGGATGGATGTTTGGATATCTCGAGCCCATGAGCCCACAGATGGCAACAGTGGAACTGAGATCCCCACCCATGGGCAGTTGCCACTGTGCCTTCACTGCCCAGGATGGGGCCGGACAGCAGGCATGGCCATGAGTTGTGCCACCCCTCCTCAAGCTGGCGTAGGGGCCCAAGCTCAGTGTGCTGGATCTCCCTACGCACCACAGTCCGGACACTATGGAGGGTGAGTGGATGTTCTCCTCTGTCCACGCTTGCAGAGGGGGGGCGAGCCCCATCCCCTGCAGTGCTTCCAACTGCAGGTGGCACAGGGCCACCAGAGGAGGGTCCGGCCTGGGCACTAATGCCAGGTGCACTCACCAGCTGAGGAGGGAGAGGTGGGTCCGCTGGAACCCACCTTTCCTGTCGTCCTATGTTTTGCATTATGTTATGAAAGTTTGGGTTAGTAATGTACAATACCATTCACAATTAGTTGTAACAGCATGCATTATTATTTCCATTAACCAAACACCCATAAATTCAAGCCATTGAACAGCAAGCATAACACATGCATAATTTGAACAGCAATACACAATCCAACAACATGCAGGGTTGATTGATGGCAACAGGCCATCAGGTTTGGATGTATGAACAGGGCAGATGCATCAACATACATGCACATATGTATGAACCAACAGGACAAATGTCCAGGGGTGTTAATTGTGATTGCACATACCAATTTCACATGGAATGGATTATATGTGGTTATAGGGTAGGGTGAAGAAAATTTAATTAACAACTTCAAATACCAATACATATGCTGTACATTTCTAATAGCTGCAGATATATACACACTACAGTTATGCCTACAGTTTCCTATGTGATAACTACTTCAGGTTGGTGATAGGAATGTTACTGCTACATCAATATACATTTTCATTTTTATTCATTCACATTCATATCTGGCTCTGTTCAGCTACATCATCCTGCTACATTTGCTTTATATAGCTATAGACAACTGTGGATGTTTGGTATTTCAGACAACCATACTATCTGCATATTGCAGACTGAGAGCAACATATCCAGATTTTGGGACACACATTCCAGCTGCGGTATCGTTTTCCACACATGTTACTGTTTGGTTCTGCCTGTCACATTAATTTCATTCTGTATTGACTGCAGTATACTTTATTCAGGAGTTATTACTACTTTATTGGTGGATTCATACCTCTTTCTCACACTCTCTCACTTGTTTTATTTTTACAATTCAGGATGGTACTTAATTCTAGGCTTTATTGACATGTTTTACCTGTAGTTATAACAATCCTTTCCAACAGTCTCACTTCTGTCATGTTTCTGTATTTCAACAGGGAGATATTTCACACATGTGTTTTACTCAGCTTCTGCAGCTGTACTTTTCAGCCTGCTGCAGGTTATGTACTATTATATTACAGGTGGGACATCTTTATTTCAGACTTGTTTCATTTTTATGTTTGGATTACAGGCTGCATCACACTTTTGTAACCAAGCAATACTTGCAAACCCTCTTACACTGTTACTTGCACATTTTATTAATTAGTGACTACACTGCACTCTTTTGCTAACTGTCATACTTATATATTTATTTACAGTTACAGGGAGAGTATTACTGACCTGCCTGGTGGCGCAACCGTGCCAGTCTATCACCATAGGCTCGACGATTCGCAGAACGGACACCTGCAGCTGAAATATAAATAAAGTAATATTGGAATACACATCTCCATAATATCAGCTAGGTTAATTTCTTACATAAATAATTACATGTAACTTACTGAGTAGTGGGGCGTTGGGCATTTGCCAGGCCTCCTGGATCCAACGGTTCAGTTGGTCCTGCTTCCGCCTCTTCAGGTCCGCATGGTGGTGACGGACCTGCTCACCAGTCCTTGGTATTCCTGTGGCACAGATGAGATCATGAGCCAACTGGTCCCACGCCTCAGCCCTATATGCTCCCCACAGGACCTGGCCCTGCATGAGTTGGGCCTCATGATTATGGACGAGGAGCCAAACCATACATTTGGACTCCTCAATGCCCCACCTCTGTGCTCGGAAGCAACTACCCTCACCTACACCTGACATCCTGGCTGCAAGTCGGTTCTACAATCGGTTATGCTGTGTATTCCCACCTATGGGGCTTATATATGCCGTTTTTCCCGCACTTATCTGTGATTGGCCATTTTGGAATAGTATCAGCTTCACAAAACCTGCTTTGTCATGCTCCTCTTTCTATTCATTCCTATATATATGCTATTACTGCCTTTCTAAGTGCAACTGTCATGGCTTAGTGGTTCAGTACTTTGACTATGGTGCATGGTATCCTGGGGTCGAACCTGGCCATTGCATTTTATGAGTGTCTACACAGGCTAGGAGGTGTGTCTGTGTAAAGGCAGTTTTGATACAGCTTGCTCAACGTTGCCCGTCGGTTAGCTTGTTGGCGTGGTGCGCAGCTCCGTGCAAATGGATCACGCTGGTTTGCGCATGGTTTGGCTGTCAGCTCGCATATTACGCTCAGCTCAGCTACAGGCACACAGTTTTAGCGTGTTAAAATGCTGCTCAACCCTGGGCACTCATTTTACACCTGTTAAACCACTGCTCACCTACAGGCACTCATTTTAAACCTGTTAAAACACTGCTCACCTACAGGCTGATGTACTCAACTTGTTAGACTGTAGCTCAGCTATAGGCACATCTGACATTTTTTTTTTTTTTTTTTATTATCTCACATTTCTTCAAAATACATGGCCCATTTCATTACATTTTACATAAAATATAATTTTATATGTGTACATATGTGTCAGGGACTTGTTTCGTGCTTATTTCACTACAAATAAAAATTGATGTTGTGGGGGCTTGAACCATGACTGCCTCCTCTTCAGCCGACATCTCTACCGCTACGCTATTGCTTCTTGCCTTACTTTGCATATTTAGTTCTTATATTCTTTTCCACTGACTGCTAACTGTGGCTAAGCCACGGGCACGCCCGCGCAAACGAGCGCACTCACGGGCAAACATCTTTACAACTTAAAAAAAAATTATAAGATGTTCATTTATACATTTTATGTTCATAGTCTGTGGGGGCATGTGTTGCATTGTGTTTATTCACATTTACACGGACTCTGTCGTGTGGGTTTACTTTCGGGACATTTACTCTTCTGGGGGCGTGTCTGTTTGCAGGGCTCGCCCTACGGACACGCCCCCTACTGTCTTTCATGGACCGTGTTAGCCTTAGGTGTGATTCAGCATGCCCTCATGCATATGCATGACATGCTGACGTCACACCGTTTAACTGCAGCCTCCGTGTAAGCCTTGTAACTCTTACACGGAGGCTTCGTGAATCCTGCCCATTGATTTAGAATACCAGTTTTCACTGTATGAGACAGCTTTGCATGAGAGAGAGAGAGAGAGAGAGAGAGAAATAGATAAATACACATACATCTATATGGGTTACCTAGACTTATATAACCCTCATTTAATCAACAGTCAAAAGACTGACTGCAAAATATCTAAACTATAACAAAACTGCAAAATATCAAAACTCTAATTACTGACAAGATGGGAGTTATAACAGGGAAGGTGTAATGCTCTTTCCCCCATGTTGTGAGAATTCAGAGTTATTATATATAATTTGTAGGTGGTGTGGGGGCTGCAGGGTGCTTGCCCCACACAAAAACATTGAAAAATGTGGCAAAATTTAACCTCATAAAAAACCATTGAAAAATCTAAAAAATTGACCCGCATTTTGTCAATGGTTTTGTAGAAGGGCAAACTCCCCTGTGCATGCCCCAGCTAATTATATATACCAACTGCGAGGACAAACAGCAGTCGGAAAAGGGCATAAACCTTCCTTTGTATAACTTCCATTTTGCCTATAGTTTGTGTCTAGATATTTTTACTGTATCGAGATTTTGCAGTGTCAGTAGTATGCAGTAAGTATTTTGACTGTCGTTTAAATGAGGGTTAGATTTAGTGTCAGTAACCCATATTTATATCTATATATACAGTGGTGTACATTATCTTCAAGATAGGAGACCATGGAACACAGGCTGCTTGCCATAACAGGCTTAGTCACTTGAGTTTAAAAAAATTAGCTTTAGGTGATTTGGTCACAATGACTAATGTCACCAAAAATGGGCATGGGTATTGAGGTAAAAAATAGGTTGAAGGCCCAGACTGCTCCGACCTACACCAGGAGCCCATGCTAATGTGGGAAGGGCTTATGTAACCCTATTTTTTGTTTTTGTTTAAAGAAGAAGCATCTTTATTAACTTACTTATGACATAGACACTCATACATTTATGTAAACGAAAACAAACCCTATTGACATCATTTTAGTTGTAAACATTATACATCACAAACCATATTGTCATAATTTTAGTTACAAACATTATACATCACTTATAATCTATCCGGTCATTGTGAGTCAAACATTACATAGCTCATTCAAATCCTGCCTTCTTTTAAACCGTGTTCCTCCTCTGCATGTATTGTTTCCACATTTCCCATTTTTCTCTGTGTAATTTGCTCCTATCCTTTTCCTAAAGATTCCAATTCCAGTTATTGTATCTCTATTACTATATTTACTACTTCTAGTACAGTTGGTTTAGACTGTGATTTAGATTTTCTAGTACCTGCTTTTCTGTCAGTCAGCATAATTAGACTCAGCAAGGTCTTATTATGTCTAGGCAATTCTGATTCTGTATCATAGCTCAAAAAATAATTTCCTTAGTTACACCAATTTGCTCACCCAGTATTCCTGACTGAGTAGTCTGTATGGAATATTTAAGTCTGCAACTCATTACACTCCCAGAAAATATGTGGGTCTATGTAACCATATTGTCCAGAATGTACCCACCATAGAACCAAGCAGACCTAGTTCAATAATTTATTGGTCAAGTGGTGTCCATTTCCCAGCTTGGGTTACCTGGCATAGCTCTGTTGAGCAAAAGATGAGCATACAACTAATCAACCTGAGAGACATGGATTAAGGATAACTACACACAATATAGGTTCTCAGACAGGATATAGATGGAAGTGGATGACATGATGGTCAGAAGGCTGGACATCCTCTATATCCAGGAGACAGGATGGAAAGATAGTACAGCAAAGGTTTTTGGCTAGGGATCCAGAGTCTACTACTCAGGAGGTGGATAGACTAGAAATGGTGTATGAATTCTGGTGAGGGAAAGGCTTCAGAAGACAGTGAGGGAAGTCGTCAGAATTAATGACAGATTTGTAGCAATCAGGCATGTTTTATAATCTCAGCCTATTACCCACAGCAGGGTTGTGATACTGGGGCAAACACTGTATGCAGGCAGCATTTGTAAGACCTGCTGGTAAAGCAGAAAACCATGAGTTGATGTTGATAATGGAGGACCTAAATGCATATACTGGACAAACAAATCAGGATATGAGGGCTGTCTTGGTCCATATATGTGGGGCATAAGGAACAATAAAGGAGAAGTCATTCTAGATGCCTGCCTGGCAAATGGTTTGATGGTTTCCAACACATGGCTCAGAATGAGAGAGACAATCCCAAGATCATGTACAAGAGTGACTGGCATGCAACTCTGATAGAGTTCCTCATAGTAAGAAAAGGGCATTAGGGTAGAATCAGTAATAGCAGAGTCATCCCCAGTGAAACTGACAGCCCGCAGCTTAAAACACAGGTTAACACAATCAACAGTAAGCAGTGGTCATTGAAGGCTGTAAGTCAAACAGAGATTAAGCTGTAGACCTGGAAGCTTCTGATGAAGAAAACCTCACAGAAGTTGTACTGCAATCCCCCCCCAAAAACACACACACACACACACACACACACACACACACACACACACACACACACACACACACACACACACACACACACAGCCTACAATGAAAGAAGAGTATCCCACCTTAAAAAAAGTAAAAACAACACTAATGAAAATTAAGTCAGGGAAAGCAGCAGGCACCGATGATGTCACAGCAGATATGAGCAAGATGTTGGGGTAATTAGGGGAGAAATGACTATATAGTGTACCCATAACAATATGGAGAGAAAGGAGTAACTCAGACAACTGAAGAATAAGCATACAGTGTACAAGAACAAAGGGGACATTCACAGCTGCGGCAGCATAGAGGTATCAAACTCCTATTACAACTGCATGATTGTTCTGGGGAGGCTGATTGGTAAATTAATGCACAAATTATTGGAAAATAAGATGGGAGATGAACAGTTTGGATTCAAATCAAGATGCAGCACAACCATCCCAATGTTTGCAGTGAGACCGATAGTTGAGAAGAAGTTTAATGATGAGGAAAGATTCCAAATGGGCATTCCTAGACTTGGAGAAAATCTATGAGAAAGTCCCAATGAAGCTGACTTTGGAAGTCCTGTGAAGGTTCAAAATCACAGAAACATTGGTAGAATTAGTGCAGGCTGTGAAGAAGGACCAGATGACACAAGTACAAACAGTGCTTGGCCTCATACAGGGGTTTCAATTGAGAATAGGTGTGCATTAGGATTCAACTCTGACCCCACTGCTGTTCATACTGGTAATGGACTACATTAGCAAACAGGCTGGTAGAGAAAGATCTACACAGTTGCTGAATGCAGGCAATGCAGCATTAGAGGCAGCCTCTGAGCAAGAACGTCAGCATAGGCTAGGGGAGTGGAATGTAAAACTGAAGGCACATGGGATGAAACTGAGTATAGTAAAACAGTTGTAATGGTAGCAAATAGGGGAAATCAGAAGAAGATGAGAATTGAAATAAGAGAAAACAGAGCAGAAACCCAAACAGCTCCAATTGCAGTGAAAGTCAAAAAGAACATATTAAAATAATTTGGTCACATGTGTAGAAAAGCAGAAGATATTCTGGTGAAGAAGGTTTGGGGCAAACAGGCAGTAAGAGGAAAGGAGGGTGTCCAGCAAAGCGATGTGTGGATTGTGAGAAAGAAAACTCATGACAGTGAGGTGTTACTTTCAAAAATGTCAGTGGCACGTAATTGAGAATAAGGGTGACTGTGACATGACATCATGCCCCATGTAGAAAAATGGGGAGAAGGAGGGTGATGATGATCTGTGTTAGTATAACTGTTTGTGTATTTCTGTAACAGAAGTCTCCTTTGGAAAAGTCTGTGGAATCAAAGTACAGTATGACCGATTTCAAATGACTTAGCTTCAGTGTAAATGACTGACTTCGGCATAATCCTCTCCTAATTCTGAATGACTTGTTCTTGATATAAGTGACTTGCCCATAAAACCCATACCTCTCAGCTCTCCAGGTTTTTGCAGAATGTCCTGATTTCTGCCTTATATTTTTGGTCTGTTCCTCATAAATGTTGTGTTTTTTTCTTCAAAGAACTGATGATTGAAGTCATTAATTAATGCTATACATTTGTGCTTCAGACTTCATATCTTTCAGGAAATGCAGACTAACACAAAATCTGTTACTCTAGCGATATTTTAAGTTTATAAGAACAATAATTAAAACAGGTCCCTATTTTGTGGTGTCCCTCCCACTTTTTAAAGGCTTTGTCCAAATTTCTTTTGCTAAGAATTTGAGAGGTATGGTAAAGCCCTTTTATATATAGGTTTACACCAGGTGGAAGATTCCAAAAGACGTACATTTGGAGTAAGTGACTTACTCCAATGTATAGATCAGAGTATGTCACTTACTCTGACAGCTACTCTTTTAGAATCTGGCCTCAAGTTTAAGCATGTTTATAGATAGGTCCTACATCAAAGTAAGTCACTTACACTGAGAAAAACCCACCGAACTGGGGCAGGCTAGCTATAGAGAAAGTCATTTGCACTGACACCAAGACTTTTGAAACCTGGCCAAGTGAGTGACTAAGCGTACCATATCCTAGGACATCACATAGTAACCCCTTGACATGGTGAAATGTCTGAATAAATTAAGCAACGGGTACCAGAATGACCAGTTTATCAATAAGGAAACACAGAGGTTAATACCTTTTGATGGATATAAAATGTGACTACTTTTACAAGAAATTAAAAAACACACAAAAAAATAAATGAAGCAGTATATTCTCATATACCTTTCAAAAATAACTTTATTTTCTTTTGACATACTGACATTTTGAAAGGAGGTCTGAAAGCTAAGTATAAGTATATACACTGTGTAGTGTTGCCTGCAGGGATAAAGTGGTACTTGTGCCAGTATTATTGTATCCCCTATTTCAATCCATGTTGAAATACGTAATTACTATGTGCTCCTTTATAAAAACAAATGTACGAGGCTGAGAAAAATGTTCCAAAGAAGATAATGAAAAAAGTGTTCCATCTATCACTCATGGAATGACTTATTACCTTAAAAATTTGTCTCATGTATTGGAGACAGCATGAAGGAAATATAATGGTCTAAAAGGCATTATGGGATTAATAGTAGTTCTGAAGATAAATCATCAGGATCCCATATTTTCCTTCAGGGAGTAAAACTATATGTTGAACAAAAAGTAAATTTTCATGCATATAATAACTTGCCAAATAACATTAGAAGTTAATTCATTTAAAATGTTGATAAACAAGAGAGATTTACACAATAAATAAATTCTGTAATAAAAATAGAAAAATATGGCAGGTACAAAAGGCTTTCCAAGTAGTTTCTGCTCTCAGCGTATGCATGATTCAGCGTCACAATTGTAGAAGGTTGAAAATTTGCATACTGGCCTCCATTGCCTTCTGATACCCAATCAATTTATTTATTATTGGTCACGCCATGTATATCTACTTCTACATACCATTTTTCTCACAGTTACATGACTGAACTTCTATACAGGCAAAGTAGGCGGCTGCCTAGGATGCTGCTGTTTTTGCTGTGGCAGACAAGCTACTCTGGTATTTATTTATTAAGGCAAGGAATCACTTTAAGAAAATAAATACCTACATAAATTAATAAAGACACTGACAGCACACAGTACTCCTATTGTAAAATAAGGCAGCTGTAGTGCCCTAGGCAGGAATGCAGTGTCCCGGGGTCAATGCCATTCAAATTATTGGCTTCCTGCTCTGTTTTGCTCATGATCTACCTAGACAATGAATCAGATAGACTGAAGGCAGGACAAAGCAAGAAGTCAGCAGATTTGAAAGTGGCCATGGTGGAAAGAGAAAGCTCTGCTATCAGCGAGAGCGGCAGGGGAGTTTCTTCGTTCTTCGTTCTTTTTCTTTTTTTAATATGATTACATGTTTATAGTTGCAATTTATATTTATATATAAAATAGACAGAAAGAGAGAGAGAGAAAATCACCAGTGCCCAGTTTTGCCTGTATTTATGTTTTAATTGTGGATCCCATGCTCTGCATTTGTGTAGCTTTGCAGCAAAGGAAAAATAAGGCCATCCTTAAATAACTTGATTTTTAAGAACCTGAGCTAAGATTTTAGTTTTGCTTAAAAGGAACAACAGGTTGCAAACAACCTCATCAAGTAAGGTAGCAATTATGTTTTTTTTTTTTCTTTTTCTCCCACCTTTCTGTCATTGTTTCCATCATGGACCTCGTGCCTCATCCATATCAGGTCTTCCAGTTAACTCCATGCCCCCCAGACTTATTCCAGTGTTACTGTGGGCAACCACAGAACCAAGGCAACTGGGCTTGGCACTTCTGAGCATCCATCCATGGCAGATTCTCCTATGACCCATCCATTTCCCCCTCTCCTTTGTAGCACAAGGGTTTTGTCCTGGATGGGCATGCACTGTGAGCTAGTGGGTATCACCCTGCCTCCATGGCATCTCAGCCAGACACACTTCCCCTCCAGCTGACCACATCTCCTTTAGAAATGTTCCTGATCTTTACCGGGGATGATTGCCAAGAGTTGCCCATGTACCACATTTCAACTGGGATGGGCACTCTTATCCCTCCCTTCCACTACATCAATTGCCTGAGCTGCTAATCAAACCTGAGTTGCCTGGATCATAGTCTGGCTTATCATTCTACCAGCAGAGTGGCAAGTGAGTAATCAAGTTCCCTTTAAAAAATTCCCCACCTTAACATTAACAGCTGTTTGAGATATAGCAAAACAGGATAGGTGGACTGATTGTGTTTTGATAGCATTATTTCTCTAGGCAGGTTGTTGGTACATCAGTGGTGGTGTACAGATTAATGAGCTCGGGACAGACTTAGGACTGGATGAGCTAAGGACAATGAGATCAACAAATGGTCTTAGGAACTGTCATTAAGATTTTATAAAAAGTAGAGTTTATTTCTAAACGGGCCTTCCATGCTGGCAGAATGAAAAGCAGTTATATTTTGCACAGAACTTTATAATTATGATGACCTGTACATCACATCCAAGAGACTCATACAAAACTCTACTAACTGTAAGGAAACTCAGACAAAAGGAATACTGTTTGGTGTAGAGTGTACCTATTCAGTCGCACATGAAAATGTTTTTGGACTAAAAATCTGGCACCAAGCATGAGGATTCTGAAGTGAATTAGAATAGTATGGAAAATAACTGTAGGCTGCTTTGCTTGAACGGGTATATTTGTGTGTGTTGGATTTTATTTGAATGAGTAATTATTTACTTGAAGTGGCATGACTGAGTTTTGATCTTGGATTTCCATGCTTCTTATTCCTCAGAAAATTGTTATCATTGTGAAATCTGTTGTATTAACTAAGTGAATTAGAAGAACACAGACAAAATGTTGACCTGTCTGTAATGGCTGCTCTTCGCTCATTAGTTTGACATTACAGAATTACTTTGATTTGCGTGGACTACATTTAAGCAACTTGGAATACTTTAACGTATGACTAGTTTTCCCATAGAATAAAGCTGAAATGCAGTGCAATACACGGTCATCATTTTATTAGAATCAGATGTCTGGCTTTGCAGAACAAGTGTGTATTTGCAGGCTTAATATGATTTGTGTGTAACAACTTAGAATACTTTAATATGTATATTTTGAATGCATGGTAGAGCTGAAATGCAATACATGTCCATCATTTTTATCACAATCATCTGAGGTGCACACATAAAGAAGCTGTAACTATAGGATGGGGGTGAGATTTGTCGGATGAAAGCAAATGACTATCCTGCTGTTTGCTCATCTCAATCAGGCACTATTTGTCTCTACAAGACAAGTGCGCACTTTATTTATTTATTTTTATTTAACATTTGTTGACTGGGAAAGTCTGACTAGGCAAAACATATTTTCATTTAAACAACTGGGGAGAAATGCTCCAGATGCATGTGTTTGGAATGTGGGGGAAAACTGGATGTCATATGAGGAAATCTACATGAATGCAGGGAGGGCATGCAGACTCTGCACAGAAGGCACCCTAGACAAGAATCGAACAGGAGAACCTTTTTGCTGAGGTGACAGCATGAACCGCTATACCACTGTGATGAATACTTAATTGGACATTTGAAATATGCATAGACAAAAATAGCTAACGTTGCTGAGACTGTGGAGGAGATAACTAGATGACTGCTGTCTCTTGCTCATTATTCTGGCTTTGTAGAACTAATGTGATTTGTGTGAAGCATGCTGAAATGCTTCATTGTTTAGTAACTACTGAGGAGCAAAGGTGAAATATAATACATGGTCATCCTCTTTTGTAAACTCAGATGTCTGAAATGTACACAGAAGTGGCTATAACTGATAAGAAGGGGTGGAGGTAAACTGGATAAAAGTAACTGATCCTCGTATTTGCTTAGTTTAAATGGTCTAGCCATCCATCCTCAACACCTTTTTTCCCATTTTACACATGGGGTTGAGGTGTCACTTCAACAGTGACAATCATCTCGAGCCAAGGTTTACACCGCCGGGTGGCTAGCCATGCCATGGTAGTTCATCCGTAGCAAACACTCACACACATGGCCAATTTAGAGTGTCCAATCCACCTACTGCATGGATTTGGAAGGTGGGAGAAAGCCAGATCACCCGAAGGAAACCCACGCGACCGGAGAGAGGACATGCAGAGTCCGCACAGAAGGCACCCCAGCCAAGAATTGAAATGGAGAACCTCTTGTTGTGAGGATGCACCACCATGGCTGCCCTGCTTAGTTTAAATGGTTGTATTTCAAAATAGTAAGACATAAAATACATCACAGAACATCTAAAACATCCAGACTTTCAGAGCTTCTGGGGCCCTGGGGGACTGAATACTCAAGACTATAGAAGTGGATTTTAACACTGACATAGTAGTGAACCTTAAAGAGAACTCAGCCTAGTCTAAAATATTTAGAAATTTGAATAGTAGGTCACTTTAGCTTGAATTAGGGCTGGGGAAAATGTTGATATTTCTTTAATTTTCCTCACAGTCCTCACAAGTGTGCACAACTTTGCTTGAGTTGGGGACAGTGGCAATTAATATTTTATAACTTTCCTCACAAACTTCAGAGGCATTCACAAGGGGTTAATATAGCTTACACAGAAGCAGTGTACTATCTATGAGTAAAACATTAAAAACATAACAAATCATCATTTGTTTCATTTTCCTCACAATAAAACATCAACTACTTATAAAAGTGGCTATTTTTATTAATGGAATGCAACTGCAACTACTTTAGGCATTCACTTTATAACAATGTTGCAGAACTTTAGTATTCTGGGTGTTGTGGTGGATTATTTAATATTTCATCTATTACTACATGGCAGATTGAAAATATCTACATCAAACATGTGCAGAGTGAGAGCCCATTTACACTTTAATATAATTAACTCTGAGATTGTCATATCCGATTGAAATAGATTTAGTAATGTGGAATTCTACCAGCATTTCTTAACTCAACAGAGACACTGCAGCTAGACAACAAACATCTATTTTAAACGTTGCCAGTATCTATTTAGTGTCTGCCATTATTCAAATGAAAGTTTATTAACTTTATACCGTATTGCATCTTTAGCAGAAAAGACAGAAAAAATATCTTTATGAGCTCTGCTGAAATAATAGTTAATTATGGTAAACACATTAATAAAACTCCTACCTAGAGTAGGAATATCCTAACTAGATCACAAACTTATCTGACTCTCCCTTCAAGAACCATGGCCTACTTTGAAATATTACAAGGTTCCCTTCTCTAACACGATTCTGAATTTAAACGTGTATCCTTTTTTGCTAAATTCTCCAGTATGTATGAGACACAAACTTCACCTTCATAAATACTACTGGACATTTCAAGACTTTCTTGATGATTGCAAGGGCATTTGCAAATTTGGAACAGCCCACACCCACGTCACTATCCAAGAAATGGGAAGTACATTATGAGGTTGGGTGTTTTTTTTTTTTTCAAATATATTTTTATTGAATTTTTCAAGCTTTTCAAACATGCAAAGGAAAAACTGTAAGTCATTACAGGAAGCAGTAAAGTATAGGTATATATGTAACAGTACAAAAACTATGCATTTATAAAGCAGCAGTTATCTTACAGGGAAACTTACATCTTAGAGACCAATATAAGCAGTAAAGACCCCCAATAACCTATTACAGTCAAAGTCTAGAGATACAAATGGAAAGTGGCTTGGAAGGAAGAATATATGACTGTCTTAAGAAGAATGAAAAGCGGTAAGGAGAGTATAACCATAAAAAACAACTATTTACATCATGCACTTCTATTGATACCATATTTACAACATATTTACACCATGGATGCCAGAGGATACCAAAATAATATAACGTAATATTTTGTAAAATCAAAAGTTACCGTGTGATGGTAACAATGTCTAATGGTTATAGGGCCAGAAATGATACTGATGGAGGTTTTCCTGGAATGTAGTGTTAGAGACCCACAGTTTGGAAGATTATTTAGTTTGGATTAGGTCAAAAAGTCTACACCAGTAATTCTGAAAATATTCTTTTTTCTTTTTGTTATTATTGCATAACTTATGTGCAGATATATATTTGATTGCCAAGTTTTCCCAAGCTATTGTTGAGGGATTGACCCAATTCTTGGCTATAAAATATTTGAGAAGGGCGCAGGCTGTAACACAGATGTGGCAATGGATAACCTTAAGAGATTTAGGAATTATATTTAAAATCATGGTTTGCCAAGAGAATGTGTTTTTTTTCATATCCCATTTTTTCCAACTGAGTTCTGAGAGAACACCAAAGTTTGTAAATATTCTTACAGCTCCAAAAGATGTGAAGTATATCTATGTGTGGGAGGGAACAGAGTGGACAGGTTAGGTTTTTATTGTATCCGAATTTCAGTAAGACTGCTGGGGTATAGTAGGAATTGTTGTTTATCATAAGCTGGGTGTAAATTACATTTTTAAAGGGGGTCAGATTCAGGGTATTATTGATTGCTTCACACTTAGACTACGTAGAAATTTCTCCTTGTATACCATCCCAATATTTGGAAAATAGTAGTGAATGATCATACTTAATGCTTGACACAATTTTATAGGTATTCAAAATCATTTTGTTCCATAGGGAGAGTGATTTAATGATAGATTGTGATACTGTAATGTCTTGCACTTTCACTCTATAGTTAGAGTTTTTGTTTTATAAGTGAGCTAATTTGTCTTAAGATAGGATCATATTTGTTAGGAGCGCCAAATAAAGCTTTGACCTCAGCAACATTTTTAGAGTTATAAAAGTGCCAAACTATGGCTTTCTTAACAATAGGGAAGTTTGTTAGATCGATCATTTTATTATTGATTTTTAAGTTAGGGTTTACGTGAATAGGTTGGAGAAAGGGAATAGTAATGTGTAAATTTAAGGAGGTCATCAGAGTTTGAAAGATGCGAATTATGTTCTTTAGTATAGGCAAGATCTTGAACTTGTAGTCACCATCAGGTGCTAAAAAAGGGACAGCATATGGATTGAGTTTTAACGAATATATATAGTTGCACCAGATTTTGATCCAGGTTGGGTACCAAGATTCAGCAGAGGGATCATAATAGGCTATTTGAATTAGATGGCTAGCATTAATTATGTGGTAATATAAATTAAAGTCCGGGAGACTTGAACCACCTTTGTTCTGTGGGGTAATTAGATTCCTGTATGATATTCTGGTTGATTTAGGGAACCATAAAAACTTTGAGATTGTGGTTTCAATTTTTCTGAAAAAAATGTTTGGAACGTTTCAGAAGATGGAGTTAAGATAAAAAAGGATTCTAGGCAAAATATTAATTTTAATGATAGCAGATTTTGATAGCAAAGAAAGATTGATGTTTTTCCATCTAGTTAGATCATTATTTATCTGATCCCAGACTCTATATAGGTTTGCTTTTATTAGTTCTTGGTGAGGGTGTGTGAAATTTATTCCGAGGTATTTAAGTGTATATTTGAGAGGAATGTCAGACAGGGGGTATGAGGTTGGGTTTTATCAAGGCAAATGTGTTCCCGTGACTTTCTTGTCCTGTAATTCCTATGATCCTACAAACCTACAATAAAAATCCACCCAATGGAATAAGCAAATCTGTAAAACAAAAGTTTTTATTCTCCTTTTCAGCAATGCATGTGGGCTGAAATTCATAATGGAATCAATCTCTAATAATGTGCACACACACACACACACACACACACACACACACACACACACACGTACACACAAAGTTTCTACACACACACACACACACACACACACACACACACACACACACACACACACACACACACACACACGCACGCACACACACACACACACACACACACACACACACACACACACACACACACACACACACACACACACACACACACACACACACACACACAGTTTTTTTGGTCAAATGTTTAAATGATTGACTATTAAGTGATGGTACACATTTGGGTGAATACTTGAATTTTCAGATTCCATTTTGAAAGGGTTATACTGTTTTGGGGAAATTATTAACTTTTGTGGAGGTTGTGTTATTACAGAGTTCTTATATTTAAGTAAAGAGGTGTGTGGGTGAAGCTCACCATTTAGAATCATTTTGTTTTAACTCTTAAGTAGAGATTAGCTTGATTTTGGTTGGGTTTACTGATTTTTTTCTGTAGTCTTTTAGGGAGAACTTTGTGTTTGTTCATGGAACCTGCTTTGTCTTTTTCTTTTATGAAAGATCATGCACTAAATGGTTTTGATCTTTTCTGCAATCAGTATTTTTTCTTCAACTATTTATTATTGATCCTTTCAGCATTCAAATATTCATAATGCAGAGCCTGATCTGCAAGGGCATGGAACACATTATCATGGAACTTATAAACAAAGACACTGGCAAACTTCAAATACTGGAACCCACCCAGTTGAGGTTCATGAAGGGCCGATCTTGTCTTCTGAACCTGATTAACTTCTTTGAATCAGTCTCCAGAGCTGTGGATGAGGGTAAGGCGGTCCTCACAGCCTACCTGGACCTCGCCAAGGCCTTCAACACCATCCCCCACTCTGGAATCAAAGATAAACTTACTAAGCTGAGCATAAATCCCTATGTCACTCAATGGGTTGCCAGCTGACTTACTGACAGAACCCAGACTGTAAAAGTAGCCGACTCCAAATCCATCTCCAGACAAGTGACAAGTGGAGTACCTCAGGGTTCAGTCCTGGGACCGCTCTTGTTTGACATCTACTTCTCTGAAATACAGGCCAATGCTAAGGGTCTCTGGCTAACAAAGTCTGCAGATGACTGCAAACTGTGAGCCATTATTGAAGCCCCAAATGATGTGGATATTCTACAAAAGGGTCTTACAGAAACAAATGTTTGGTGCCAGAGTCATGGGCTCAGGCTTAATGCCAAGAAATGTATTGTTATCCTCTTTGGGAAAAAACATGTACCCATGAATTACCACATAGGTGGCAGTACACTAAACACCAAAAGTGTGATGAGAGACTTAGGGACACAGGTGGACAGTGGTCTCACCTTCGGTAACCACATCATCAAAACAGTCAGGAAATCCTTCTATGTGGCACACCTCATCACTAAGGGCATTTCATCCAGAAAAAAGGAGGTCATTGTCCCACTGTATCCATCCCTCATTAGATCCATTATAGAGTACAATGCCTTGTTTGGTATGTACCTCACAAGACATCTGCAACAGCTGGAAAGGCCTGAGAAATACCTCACCAAAAAAATTACAGGCCTAAAGCAGATGCCCTATGCTGACTGTCTAAAAAAACTCCAACTCCAGCTATACTCTGTGGCATATCGTCTACTCAGAGGCGATCTCTGCTTAACATACAAGGCCATGTCAAACCCTGAGCTGCTGGACATGCCCCACTTAAAGAAATCCCAATACCTCAGAGCCACATGCTCCAGGGATCTAAACCTTGTCATCACAATGAACAAAATATGCTAGAGGGATAGGTTCCTGACCCAGAGACTCCCCATATTCTGGAATAGACTGCCCATACATGTCAAGCAGAGTGCCTCCTTGGCCCTCTTCAAAAGGAACCTTGATGATTAGATGGGAGATAGGAAATTCACCTCGGGGATCATATATATATATATTAGATAGATATATATAGCTAGATAGATAGAGATATATAGAGAGAGATGAGGGGGAGAGATAGATATATTGATATATAAATACACACACAGATATGTATAAATATATATATATATATATATATATATATATATATATATATATATATATATATATATTTACATACACACATGCACACACACACACACACACACACACACACACACACACACACACACACACACACACACACACACACACACACACACACACACACACACACACACACACACACACAGAGGAGGGGGGTGAGAGAGATAGATATATAAATACACACACACACATACACACACACACACACACAGACACACAGACACACACACACACACACACACACACACACACACACACACACACACACACACACAAATAGACAGACAGAAAGATAAATAGATAGATAGATAGATAGATAGATAGATAGATAGATAGATAGATAGATAGATAGATAGATAGATAGATAGATAGATAGATAGATAGATAGATAGACAGACAGACAGATAGATAGATAGATAGATAGATAGATAGATAGATAGATAGATAGATAGATAGACAGATAGATAGATAGATATGTAGCTATTTGTGTATCTCTTAAAATTAACTATACAGACACACACACACACATGTATATATATATATATATATATATATATATATATATATATATATATATATATATATTAATTAAATCACAAGTTTTCAAGGTCAACTACTCAAATATGAACTCATACAAAAACATAAGAAATAAAGTTCAACAACTGTTTTGTCCTTCCATCATCCCCATGTACTTTATAAGCAAAGCTTTCAAGTAGCTGTAAGGAAGTACAACCAAAGTCCTTACAAGGTATAGGCCTTTTTCCAAGCAACTAAGGTTAAAAAGAAGCAGGAAGACAAAGAGTTGTCATTATGGCAAGGGTTTAACATTTTTGTGAGTGCCATATCTTCTAAGACAGTGGGCATACTCTTGGACCTTAATCTGGGATGGGAAGTTACGCATTCCTTCACTGGCAAGGATGGTCATTGGTAGAACCTCACTAAAGATAATCCTGTCTCTTGTTAGGGTTTCACAACAGCTATTAGAAAGTTTTACCACCCAGACCAGTTACTGTGGATTGGTGGTGGTTTTATTGTCATAGTTATTAACTGATGAATAGGGTTCCCATCGGTAAAAGTCATCTTCCCAAAATCTTCAAATAGCTTCATCTGCTCATCATCTTCTTTCGGATGTTCCTGTTAGGGGTCGCCACAGCGGATCACCTGTTTCCATTTCTTCCTGTCCTCTGCATCTTGCTCTGTCACACCAACCACCTGCATGTCCTCTCTCACCACATCCATAAACCTTATCTTAGGCCTTCCTCTTTTCCTGTTACCTGGTAGCTTCATCTTTAGCATCTTTTTCCCAATATACTCCACATCCCTTCTCAGCACATATCCAAACCAACGTAATCTTGCCTCTCTGGCTTTGTCTCCAAACCTTCCAACCTGGGCTGACCCTCTAATATTCTTATTCCTAATGCTGTCCACCCTCGTCACACCCAGTGCAAATCTTAAAATCTTTAACTCTGCCACATCCAGCTCAAACTCCTGCCTTTTTTCAATGCCACTGTCTCCAACTCATATAACATAGCTGGTCTCACTACCCTCTTGTAGACCTTCCCTTTCACTCTTACAGGTACTCGTCTGTCACAAATCACTCCTGACACTCTTCTCCACCCACTCCATCCAGCTTGTACTCTCTTCTTCCCCTCTCTTCCACACTCACCGTTACTCTGAACTATTGACCCCAAGTATTTAAACTCATCCACCTTCGCCACCTCTACTCCTTGCATCCCCACCATTCCTCTATCCTCCCTCTCATTCACACACATATATTCTGTCTTAGTCCTGGTGACCTTCATTCCTCTTCTATCTAGAGCATATCTCCATCTCTCCAGGGTCTCCTCCACCTGTTCTCTACTCTCACTACAGATCACAATGTCATCTGCAAACATCATATTCCATGGGGACTCCTCTCTGATCTCGTCTGTCAACCTGTCCGTCACCATTGCAAATAAGAAAGGGCTCAGAGATGATCCTTGATGTAACCCCACCTCCACCTTAAATGCATCCGTCACTCCTACAGCAGACCTCACCGCTGTCATACTACCCTTGTACGTATCCTGTACCACTCTTACATACTTCTCTGACACTTCTGACTTCCTCATACAATACCACAACTCCTCTCTAGGCACCCTGTCTAATGCTTTCTCCAAGTCTACAAAAACACAATGCAACTCCTTCTGACATTTTCTGTACTTCTCCATCAACACTCTCAGAGCAAACATCACATCTGCAGTGCTCTTTCCCGGCATGAAACCATACTGCTGTTCACTAATCATCACATCCCTTCTTAACCTAGCTTCCACTACTCTTTCCCATAACTTCATGCTGTGACTGATCAGTTTAATCCCTCTGTAGTTACTACAGCTCTGCACATCACCCTTATTCTTAAAATCGGTACCAAAACACTTTTTCTCCATTCCTCAGGCATCCTCTCACTTTCAAAGATTTCATTAAACAATCTGGTTAAAAACTCCATTGCCATTTCACCTAAACATCTCCAAGCTTCCACAGGAATGTCATCTGGGCCAACAGCCTTTCCATTCTTCATTCTCTTCATAGCTATCTTTACTTCCTCCTTGCTAATCCATTGTACTTCATGATTCACTATCCCTACATCATCCAACCTTCTCTCCCTCTCATTCTCTTCATTCATCAACCCCTCAAAGTACTCTTTCCATCTCCTCAACACACTCTCCTCACTTGTGAGTATGTTTCCCTCATTATCCTTTATCACCTTTACCTGCTGCACATCTTTCCTAGCTCGGTCCCTCTGTCTAGCTAATCAGTACAGGTCCTTTTCTCCCTCCTTAGTGTCCAACCTTTCATACAACTCTTCATATGCCTTATCCTTAGCCTTCGCCACCTCTCTCTTTGCCATGCACCTCATCTCCTTATACTCCTGTCTACTTTCTTCATCTCTCTGACAATCCCACTTCTTCTTGGCCAACCTCTTTGCCTGTATACTCTTCTGTACTTCCTCATTCCACCACCATGTCTACTTGTCGTCCTTCCTCTGTCCCGATGTGATACCAAGCACCTTTCTGTCCATCTCCCTTACTAGCTCTGCTGTAGTTACCCAGCTATTTGTTAAATCTTCACTGCCACCCAGTGCCTGCCTTAACTCATCCCTGAACTCCACCTCTCAATTACCGTTTTTTTCAATTTCCACCATTTGATCCCTGGTGCTGCCCTCACACTCCTCCTCCTCTTCTTGATCACCAACGTCATCCTACAAACCACCATCCTATGCTGCCTAACTACACTTTCTCCGGCCACCACTTTACAGTCTCCAATCTCCTTCAAACTGGCCCTCCTACATAAGATATAATCCACCTGTGTGCATCTTCCTCCACTCTTGTATGTCACTCTATGCTCCTCCCTCTTGTTAAAACACGTATTCTCCACAGCCATATCCATCCTTTTCGCAAAATCCACTACCATCTGACCTTCTGCATTCCTTTGTTTAACACCATACCTACCCATCTCTTCCTCATCCCCACTGTTCCCTTCACCAACATGCCCATTTAAATCTGCTCCAATCACCACTCTCTCACCCTTGGGTACAGTCATCACCAATTCATCCAATTCACTCCAATATTTTTCTTTCTCATCTATTGCACACCCAACTTGTGGAGCATATGCACTAACAACATTAATCATTACACCATCAATTTCCAGCTTCATAAACATCCCTCTATCCAATACCCTTTTCACCTCCAAAACACTCTTCGCATACTGTTTCTTCAGAATAACTCCTACGCCATTTCTCCTCTCATCCACACCATGATAAAACAATTTGAACCCACCTCCGATACACCTAGCCTTACTCCCCTTCCATCTGGTCTCTTGCACACACAATATACCAACCTTCCTTCTGTCCATCATATCAGCTAGCTCTCTCCCTATACCAGTCATACTGCCAACATTCAAAGTTCCGACCCTCACTACCACAGTCCTAGCCTTTCTCCTCTCTTCCTGTCTTCGGCCATGCCTTCTGCCTCTTCTCCTCCTTCGGCCAACAGTAGGCCAATTTCCGCCAGCACCCTGTTGGCTAACAGTACTGGTGGTGGTCATTGTTAACCCGGGCCTCAACTGATCCAGTATGGAAATATTAACTGGTGACTGCGTGAAAAGATTTGGTGAAGTTTTACACTGGATGCCCTTCCTGACGCAACCCTCCCCATTTATCCGGGCTTCAGACTGGCACAAAGAAATGCACTGACTTGTGCATCCCCAGTGGCTGGGTTAAGTAGCTTCATCTGTTGATAGGTGAATTTGTCCTGATTGATGTCTGGATGGATTTTCATCCAACTCAATCTGAGTTCACTTCTCTGGCTCTATTAGTAGGCAACAGATTAGATCCTTGGCTGGTAAATGCTCCCTGTTTGTAACAAGTGGTGGATGTATCTTTAGTCAGAGCATATCTCTCTGATCACAATATAGTCCACCTTTGCTGTCAGATGCAAGCACACCTAATTATGTTTTTTCAGTGGAGATTTGATCCTTTACTTTGCGGCCAAGTCAAGTCAGTGGGATAGACTTGTTATATCCCTGAAGCAGGGAGCTAGAAGAATTTTCTAGTCAACTGCAAAGGTATTATCAGAAGAAGGATGAAGGCGGTTGCCACCATCAAGGATAGCAAACGTAAGGATTTAGAATACATACTGGAAAGATTATAAGATCTGTGAAAGGCTAGCAGTTTCCAATGCAGAGTATGTTTAGCAGACATTTGGGCCTGTAATGAAGAATACAGACAAAAACAGCCCAATACATACAGGACAGGTAGGGCAGAATAAAATATTTAATTGGACTAGAGGCATTACCTCATGCAAAGTATGAGTTCATAGATGTATGTTTATAGCAGCTTTGAGTGATGAGAGGGACACTGTTATTATGGCCCCACAGGGTATTGACCAATGTTTAGCTTAGGAAAACAGTTAAATATTTGTTGAACAACCCATACTTGGAAGCTTGGAGGGATGACTTAAGTTGGAAGGACATCACATTCTCCAAAATTGACCCAGGGGAAACTTACTAACTTCATTACACCATAGTCTATTAAAAAAAATTGAAAGTACTATTGACGGACTCCCTAATGGGTATGTGTGTAGCCTGAACAGCTTCTTGGCAGAATTTTATAAGGCATTAAAGGAAACACTGGCCCCAACATTATATGATTTGTTTAATCAGGTCAAATCAGCTGGGTCTTTTTCCTCTAAAATAAATAGAACAATGGTTATGTAAGTTAATCAAGCAAATTAAAAACCTCTTTGCACATCTGGTTACCAGCCTATTTCCTTGTTGAGGACTGATTTCAAAATCTTTGTCAAGTTACTGGCCAGCGGGCTGAAAAGGGGCTTCGTAAGGCAGCAACCTCCAATTGCTTGGGTTTCATTAAAAGTAGGATGGGGCCACTGATGCCCTGTGAGTGTGGCTGGTGCTCCAGAAATACACGCAGTTGACAAGAAAGGTGGCATAAATCTTGCTGATCAACTGCCATTTGATAGTCTGCATCAACCATTCATCTGGAAGGTGATTCAGTTTTATGAGATTCCTGGGGATTTCACTGACTGGCTGTATACTGTATACTTCATTCTAACTTGTTCACCAGAATTTATACTAATGGGGTTTTTCCTTTTTAATTTCTCCAAGTCTTTTGAGTTTCAAATACCATGATGGGAATGGACCGCATTCCTAAGTTAAAGTGCAATTAAAGTTAATGAAATTAGTATTGCTTCAATTTTTGATGTCAGCCAGAAGTGTTCTTCACACCACCAATAATGTACGCAATAATGACTCCTTCTGCAGTTTGTATGGGATTACATGTATTGGTAGCATATCTAAATACGATTGTAGATTATTTTATAAGACTCATTGCTCCTATTACTGTTGGAACTGTCTGGGTATCTTTCTTCCACATTGCTCTTGTTTCTGCATTCATATCCTGATATTTTATGACTTTCTGTCTCTCTGTACACAAGACACTGTAGTCACTGGGTGTGGCAATTTCAATGATAAATGCTACTTTTGTCTTCTTTTCATGGACCACCATATCCAGTTTTCTACCATCTATCTTTTGAACTGTTGGTAATAGATGATCCCATGTGATATAGACTTCATTTTCTATGATGCTTTGTGGCTTATGTTTCCAGTGTTTTTCAGCCACTTCAGTACCATAATGTTTGCACAATCCCCAGTGCACCACTCTTGCCACATTATTATTCCTTTCAATATACAGTCCTTCTGCCATTAGTATGTCGCAACCAGCAATGAGGTGTGCAACTGTTTCCAGTTCTATTTTACAAAACCTACATTTGTCTGTTTTTCCCACATGTTCAATGGACTTTGTAAACCAGTGTGTACGTAGCCCACTATCTTGGTCCACCAATATTCACTTTTCATCTCTAGGTTTGAATTTGCCTCTCCTTAACCATTCCTGCGTTCAATCCTAACCAACATGAAGTTATTCCAGAAGATTTCTATACTTGACACTATATTTATGCATTTTCCACATTTCTTGCCTTCTCATCTGATCCTTCACCTTATAGTGTTTCTTTTGTTTTTTGACACATTCACTTGCTGCCTGATTTTTATCTGCTTCTGGTTTGATTTCCATTTCTGCTTCACGCTGATATGGTTTTGCTAGATTAAGCAGAGAATTCATCTTAGATTTCTTCTCCTCATGTTTCAAAACTTTCACTGCATTTGGGTCTTGTGAGGTTAACATATATGTGTGCAGTTCAACAATTGCAGATCTATACATGTAATCAATTTCAAGGAGGCCCATCTCTCCTTTGGAACTCCGAATATATAATCTTGGTATGCACTGATTTTTATAAATCATTTGGTAAGCATGAGGCATCCTTCTTGTTTTCCTGTCTAATCTATCCAACATGTTTTGGGGCCAATCAATCACTCAAAAAGTGTAAGTTAGTACAGGAAGAACAAATTGGTTTATAGCTTGAAGTTTGTTCCTAGATGTCAACACTGTTTTCAGGATTAATTTAAGGTCTTCTAAAGTATTCCTTACTAAGTTTTATTCACATTTGTTCATGTTTTATTGTTGATCCTTTATCAGTTTCCAAATATTTATACACTCCATCTTGCTCAAGTTCATCTATATCACATTCTTTTCCCAAACTGATATTTTCTTGGTGCTGCAGTTTTCCTACTTTAAAGATTGCTTTTACACATTTATCAAGGCCAAATGACATTCTTACATTATCTGAAAAAGTTTTGACAACTTGCAGTTGTGCTTTTAGTTCCTCATCTGATAAGCTATACAGTTTTAAATCATTGAATAACAGAAGATGAGAAGTCTTTACACATTATTGTTTTTGAATAGGCAAATTATAGTCATGGCCTAAGCTGTTGTAGACAGCTTAATGGGTTAAGGGCAAGGCAGAATAGCAGCGGTGACAAAGAGTCACCCTGGGAATATCCCCATTTTTAAGTACTCTTTTATCCATGAATGTGGGATACTAGCAAATGCTTTTTTGTAATAATTCCATGCCATACTTTGATGTTTCCCCTTTTTACAGTTCTCCACTATGACTGTATTTAACAACAAATCATCCTTTGTTCCATATGACTTTTTTATTGCCCTTTTATTCTATTGCCATAATTGAGTTTTCTTCTAAATGCCTATAAACTCTGTTGGCATCAATTCCAGTGTATAGTTTATACATCGTCAGAAGGCGAGACATTGGTCTATAATTTTTAGGGCAGCTTGCAGGTTCACTCTTAAGTAGGAGCATTGTTTTTCCTGTTGTTAGCCAGGTTGGTATCTGTTTAGGGTGCACACATAAATAGTTCTTACTTATGGCTAAATCTTCATGCAAAGATGTTAATACTTTTAACTAAAAGTTAGGTACTGCATCTGGGCATGGGGTTTTCCAATTAGAGGCTTTTCTTAACTTTGTTTCAATCTGTATGGCTGTTACTTCATTCCTTTTCATATCCTGTACCTTTAAACTTATTTTTTTCTTTTATTTCTATCTATTTAGCATCTTTGCTATGTTCCATAGCATCTGCATACATACTTCTCCAAAATATATCGATTTCTTCTTTTTTTGGTGGTCTTTCAATTCCTTTTACCTTGTTCCCCAATCTTTATATAAAACTTTTGGGGGACACCAAAGAATTGCTTATTTTGTACTTTTCCTTTATATTTATCTGCATATGTTCTACGTTTTTCTGCCTGTGCCGAGATTTTTAGCTTTTTATTTGCAATAGTACATGATAGATCCTGATCTGTTCTAATACTGCACATTGCCTTTATCACATGTATCTTTCGAAGTATTTTTGTTGATCTGTTCCCTCTTCTGTACTCTTCTAACAGTGACACTTCTTGTCTTAATTGCTTTATAGTTTTCTCTATTTGATACTTCCATGATGGCATTCGATTTTCCCCCTTCCTTTCCCTCACTACCCTGTATTCTTGTGGTAGAATTTTATCAGTTATTAATTTTGCTGCATAGTAATATATCCTGTTTACTTATGTTATATTGCATGGATCTCTATTGGCAGTCCTAATTACTGTGTTCATTTGCTTTATCAAACTTCTGACTTTTGGGGTTTTATTGACCTTCTGTAGTCTATTTCTTTCATTGATCTTAATATGTCTACCTATCTCTATTAAATCAAGCAACTCTTCTCTTAGCTCACTTTCTTCTAAACTGAGAACATGTTTTTTTGTTTTGCATTTCCTGCAGGCATTCTATAGAAAGTTCTATAGTGTCTTCCTGTGGCACATTCTCTTCAATTTCATCCTGTGCCATCCATTGCTCTGTCATATGGGAATTCATTAGCCTATCATTCCTCAGCATTGACTGTGTCAAGGTTTCCACAGTTTCCTATTCCTTCCCTTGCTGTCCAGCTTCAAGTGAATGTTTATACTGGTTTCTTGTTGAAGGTTCCAAAATATCTCCATATGGCACCTGACCAATTGCTTCCCTAGCCTGTTGTGGTGCTTTCTGAATTAGATTTTTTACACCGAATCCTTCGCTTTGCAGCTATTCTATAACCTCAGTTTCTGTGTCTTTAACTTTTCCATCACAAATCTCCTTTTCTACTTTTCCTCTTTGTCTTCTTATTTTTGTATTGTAAGGTTTTCCATATCCGGATTCCTTTGCCTGTATTTCTCTTCAAATATCTCTGGTTCTGCTCTTTTTGCATTGATTAGTTTTGCTTTCTCCTTTGCATAGATATTATACCATATTAAATCTCTTTTTCTTTCCCATGTCCATATTTATTCTTCAGATGTCTCCTGATCTTCCTGTTTCTCATTACTTTGGGAACTCGTTCCATCATGCTGTGATGTAACCTGTGTTAGACCTTCTACACCAAATTCTTCACTTTGCAGGCACTCCATAACTTCAACTTCTGTTTTTCTAACTTCTACTTTACTAATATTCTTTCCTACAGTCCCACTTCGTGATATTAATTTTTTTTATTGTGAAATTTTCCATATCTAGATACCTTTGCCTGTATTTCTCTTTGAGTATCTTTGGGGCTGCCTTGTTTATATTGATTAATTTGGCTTTCACCTTTGCATAAATATTGCACCATATCAGATCTCTCTTTCTTTCCCATGTCCATATTTCTTTTTTATACCTTTCAAAAATCTCTAGGTTTTGTTGTTTATATTTTTGCACTTCCTCAGATTCTTCTTTTTCTAAACAGATCAAAGTTTCTTGGCCTATATACTGTTTTTCACAAATCTGTTGTATTAATGAACATACATTTTTATTTGGGGCTTCTGACAGCTTTTCTTGTGGAAGTATTTTTCTTTCCTCTAATTTCTCTCTTAATCTTTTTGTATATCTTGTGTCTGGAAATTCTGGGCTTTTTGCATAATAGTAACAATACATAATTTATTTCTTATCCTCAATAGTCCACTCTATTGTCTTTATGGCTCTTCTTTAGCCTATCAGTTTTTGTGATTTTTGTGGACTGCTACTTCCTTCTATAACAAGGGGGCCATCCTCCCCCTGGCCTGGCATGGCCCCATTGTAGGTATGTTTCCATGTTTTGAGGATTCTACATTGTCATTTTTTCCAGTCCTGGCAGCAGTGCCCCTACCAGGATTGGGCATTTTTTTTATCCTGGGTCTTGTGCACCCAGCTTTCTTTTTTAATTTTTAACCTACTACAGTCTACGATATATGCTATATAAATACAGTCTATATAACAGTGTTATATTGGTGAGATTTTGTTAAAAACAGGGTTCACCTTGTGAAGGTACTCACCAAGACTTGAGGATGAATTACATTTCAGCAATACTTCTCTCGTTTGATTGCTGACTTATCATCTCCATTCGGACCCCTAAGTAAGTAAGCTAGCCTGTGACATGAGGAAAGGATATTCTCTCTTGTCATTGGTGCTCATGTTAGCAGTGTCACCAACAGGTATTTATTCCAACACTGTGCTCTGCTTGGGAACACTGTGGGAGTTGACAACACTTTCTTTAAGACCTGGTTCGCTGATAACTGTGTGGTATGACTGGAGGGCCCCTGCACACAGACACAGATAGTCCTGCAGAGAAATGAAGAGCTACAGAAATACACTGGGCTTACAATTAACCTAGAGGATCCCTGTCCCCATTATCAGAAGATGGCATGAGACACTGGGGTCTTCTAGTTGATGATTCCACCCAGATCCATTGTGAAGTGAAATAGATGGAGATATGGATGATGGCTGGGAAGAAGCATGGAGTAGAACAAAATCTACACCCTTTGGTGTTGGAGATCTGCTCAAATCTAGACTAATGGAAATATCTTTATTTGGGATTTCTATTGGGGATACAGATGACGAAAATGATGGTTCTCTTCAAGATCTTGTTATGCTATGCTTATGCTGAGATATCTGCTTCATGCAGCCTTCTCCTTACTAAGTTACAGAAAAAAATCTCCAACTTTGTATGGGTGGGTAGATCCATGAGAATAAGCTAGATGAAGCTGTTTATTACAACTATTGCTACTGGATTTGGCCTGTTCTCATGTCATGGGTACAGCTTACCAGTTATAGGCTGGAGTTTTAACTGGGTTGTGAGAGTGATGACCTCATTTAAGATGTGGGACTGTGGAGGGTAGGAATTTTGGTCTGAACAATTTCTGATTCCCTCTGCATCCAGAAAAAGCCGATTGAACTCCATAGCTTTCTTTTGGCATAACCCGGTCCTGCAGATCTGGTTCAAAGACTGGCTAGTTACAGGATTCTATTACATGCATGATGTTTGGGATATTAAGTAGAAGAGGTTTAAAAGTATAGTAGAACTTTGTAACACCTTTACTTCAGGTAACTTATGGCAATATCTGCAGCTTCACTTGTGCATTGCTGGGAGAATCTAGAATACATAAGATCAAGAGCTGCCCTGTCTATTTTGAATAAGTTCAAACCTAGCATTGAGAGAGTTTAGGAGGAGTCATAAACTGGTGGATTTATGTCTCTTAGTGCTAGACATTCCACAGGTAGTTTACAGGCCGTTGCACTTAGAATGGAGTAATATGCTGGATAGTCCCTATCTGAGGAAGAGTGAAGGTTAGTGACAGAGTGGGTAAGATACAAATCTTTCTCCCTGCTAGCACACTTTTCAGTAGCTAAGATGCTGCATCTCTGGCATTGCACTCTGGATTGGCTTCATCATTATGGTCTGATGAAGCAATATCATTGTTGACACTGCCAGGAAAGGACAGTGAATTATTATATTCACCTAATTTACTCCTGCCCCATATGAGTGAAAGTGTGGGATAAGGTAGTGAAGGGTGTCCAGTGGGTACTTAAAGTTAGGGTCCCTGACAGGCAAGAAGTGAATTTTGGCTGCTATGAATGGCTGGCTATTGCAGTGAGAGCATGACTGAGGTGCATTGGAGTCATGAACCTAACACTGATATTTATGCACTGGAAGTCACTGCTGGAGAGTTGGATTCATAAATTCCAGTTATTATTTTTAAACTTAAGGTAAGGCATGGTATTCTAAAGTCCCAGACAGGAAACACTAGCATGAATGGTGGTCAGTACTACTGCAGCTACTAGACATGACTTTAGAATCTAATTTCCTTTTCTTCTAACTTCTTGTCATTGATAATGGTAACGATGTCCTTTTTTAATCTGATGTTTATCTCTCACATGTAGTCTGTAGTTTTGTTCTCTTTATGCTTCATTTCCTTGTTAATGATTTTATTTCCTTGGTACAACTGATTAATTCTGTTGACTTGGTTGGATGATGATAATAAACAATTTTATTAAAAGGAAAGAAAAGATCCTATGAACTCCCTGTGATTAATTTTGTTATAGATGTACTGTGCTCTGTGAATCCTAAGAGCGCTGAATGGAGCTAACAAAAATGCCAACTTTTAAAGAGGAGATCAAAAGTATCCAAATAAGCAACATTTTGTTTAGGTTCATAGGTTCATAGGCATATACTAGGCTAATGACCACCTGGGCTTTTATAAGTCTAGCCATGCAATCCAACCCACTTGTGCCCCTATGTATCATGGGATTTTATTAGCAGGGGGTATGTTAGGAAGTTTCTAGTGGTTATGTGTGTGACGGTATGATAGTTTGCGCATTACTGTCTGCATTTGTCTATCAAAGTAAAGGGGGCCAGACAAAGACTGAATTTCCGATTTCTCATCCATTGGTTAAGGTTACATTTAAATAGGGTTAGGAATGGACTCTGCTCCACATGGACAGGGAGCCTGTTCCAGAGCATGGGATCCTCTGAGACGCATATCTGTCTCCCCAACATGTCTTATTTATGTTACAAGCAAGACTTAAATCCTTTGATCTATTCTGATGCTGTTCATTTTATTGATGTTCAAAAAGTCCATCAGAGCTGGATCCAATGATGTCTTGTATGCCAGGTATAGTTCATGTCTCAGTAACCTGTAGAGGACAGAGTATAGAGAAAGGGCCTTAAGGTGATCCATATAGGACAATATGTCTATATACCCTGGATTCCCCTGGTAAAGAAACTTTGTGGACATTCCAACTGTTGAATATGTTTTGTCAGGTACATGATGAAGGGGGGGGGGACATTACACTCTATGATGGGTCTGATAAGGGCTGAAAAAAGTGACACTATAATTTTCCTGCACCTGGATATTACACCCTTACTTATAATCTGGATGTCATAGAATGATTTTATTATTAACTTGGCCACATATTGGTCAAAGGCCAGCTTACTGCCTACATATGTTCCTAGATCACTGACTACTGGGTCAGCTGTTATTGGGTGTCTTACTGAAGGAGCAATTAGCCTGGATGGCAGTTTTTCCAAAAAGCACTATAATGCATTTCTTGGCTCTGAGTTTTAGTATGTGATATCAGAACCAGTCATTTGACTGTGTTAGACTCTCAGGTAAGATGTTCATATCATGGGGAAATCTATGATATCGCCCAATTTGTAGTTATCAGTGAACTTGGTCAGCCAAAGGTCCATGACATTATCCTTTACTTCTAAGAAGTAGATGGCAAATAGAAGCGGTGATAGCACAGAGCCCTGAGGTACCCTGCTGATGACCAGTGTCTCAGTGGAAGTGGTATCACCAGTCCAGACTTCCTAGATCCTGTCTGTGAACCAGTTGATAATCCTGCTAGTTATGTAGGAGTTTATGCTCAGTTCAGTGAGTTTGTCTACTATACCTGAGTTGGGTATTGTACCAAACACCTTAGCAAGGTCCAGGTAGGTGGTATGTTCCATTTTCCTCTCATCCATTGCCTTGGTGACCTTCTCAAAAAAGTCCACCAGGTTTAGTTGGCAAGATCTTCCCTTGATAAATGGATACTAATTTGAAAAGATCGGACTGGACCTGTAATTAGACACTTCAGTAGAAGAACTCCATTTGTAAAAGAGGACAATAACTGAAGTCTTTCAGCTGTTGGGGATACAATGTTCTTTCACTATGCAATTGCTTAAAATATATTCAGTACTTGAAATACCTTCCTCAAGAAAAAATAAATAAATAAATATATATATATATATATCTATATATATATATATATATATATATATATATATATATATAGATATATATATATATATATATATATATATATATATATATATATATATATATATATATATATATATATATATATATATATATATATATATAGATATATAGATATATATATATATATATATATATATATATATATATATATATATATATATAAGGTTATTAGACACTATAGAAGGACATTTTTTGTTTGATATGATATATAATACATCAAAGTGATTGAGAAAGGGTAGACCATATCAAGAGAAATAGACCTTTTTGTAACCATAGTGTAGGTGGAATGAAACCTACTTTATGCCAAGCAATAACCCTCTGTGATAATACTTCTTTGTAATTTCATGGATGAATATGTCATGTAAAGTGGACATACTTGTGTTTTCTCTCTAGGTCACAAGAATTGGCTAATATGTTTGTTCAGAATGTTCCTGACTTGTTTTATTGTTTTTATGCTTGGGAAGGAGGGTGTCATTTCTTTATTTCTGAATTCATTCTTTTTTTTCCCCCTGGAGTATCTGAATAAGGCCTACAGAGTCTGAATATCAGGATACTTTTAAAAGCAACAAACCAGGGATTTTTATTTTACAGAGAGTCATAATGCTGTCTTAGAATTCATCCTTTGTCATCATGTAGGGACCAGGATATTAATTAATGCATATTCTGTCGAAGAACTGTATGATACCTACCAGATTCAGGTGATTGAAGACAGTCCACTGATTTGCAAAAGTAGTATAATGAAGGTCCAGGTTCTCCATTTTTTTTGCATTTCTTGTCCAGTGGAGAGTGGCATTTGCTTTCCTTATGGTATTAGACATCTCTAGTACAATCCAAGATAATCTCCAAGTTACCTGGACAAGGGTACCAAATGCAGTGAAAACTACTGTTTTTTTTTTTATTGACTATAGTTGCCAGAAGTACACATTGGTGAGTCTGAAGAAACTGATGGACTGATGACCTTGTCATCTTATCTGTAGAGATCATGCTATGTTAAAATCTTGTAGTAAACATTTGTCATGTTAGAGGTGATACACGACAGAATGTCTTCTGATGAATCTTTAGAGGATCTCTGGGTTATAGGTACCTTCAAATATAAATAATTTATAAATATAGGTGTTGATTGTGAAAATAACCTATTTTTTGAGGAGTATAAGTAGTTATATAGGAAACATCACATAGCTGGTGTTATTAGACTGGACTATGGCTACTTCAGTTGCCCCTTTATGACTTCTGTTATTTTGAAGTATGACAAAACTAAATAACCAGAGTCTGAAACCAACAGAACTTTGCTTGTTTTATGGCTTTGACTCTTGTTTTAATAGTGAAGTGAAAAAGACTGCAGGAAGAAACAGAGTTCTTGAATGTAGCCAAAGAAGATGCTTTGGGGAACTAAACAGGAAGTTTTGTTAAGAAAGATGATTTGCAAAGCATAAGAAGACCCTGGTTTGCTGGTGGGTTGGGTAGATATAAGAAATTATATTGTGTTCAAGTAATCTGCTTTAAATATTGACAGAGATACAGATCATACAAAGGCTACTTACCTTAAGGATTGTGTATGGCAGGTATGAGGTGATTTAATAAAGTGTAATTTTTGAGGAAGTTCTGTTTGCCTTCATACTGATATCAGTCCATGTTTACTGTATCATACACCCCACACCAAGAAAATGAATACATCAACTTCTCCGCATGGAAAAATATTTGGTTTCAGTTAAAATGGTGTTTTACAAATTGCATCACTTTTTGGAAACATTAACAATTTTTTTTTTTTGGGGGATAAGGTATTTAAAACAGTACATTTGAGTTAAGGTTACGTGAGATTATGTGAGGGTGATATTACAGAGATCAGAGCTTATTATAGGATCATAGCATCATAGAATGTTACTAGGTTATTGGCTCTGAGGCCCATACAAGACTAGCTGAGAATTTAGCCCGTGCTCTGGCAAGTCAGCACCCTATGCCACAGGACAGCAGGGACACAAGCGGAATCCCATTGGTTTATTTTCTGTTCCCAATCCAGTTATCCAGTTTGTGCTTAAAAAGGGTTAATGAGGTACTCTGCGTGATGTGGAGAGGGAGTCTATTTCACAGAATGGGGAGTCTCTGGGGCACAAATCTGTCCCACCAATAAGTCCTACAGATGTCGCAGACCAGACTGAAGTCGCACTTGTGGATTACTCAAGTGGAGCTTGACTTGCAGATATGCAGCAGTCTATCAAGGCGGGGTCTGAGATTGCTTTGTATGTGAGACAGAGGTGACCCCTAAGGAGTTTGTATGAGACTGAGTAGAGGGACAGGGCTTTTTGCCTATCTGTGTTGGGTAGATGTTTGAGGATCTGGATTCTCCTGGTGAGGAACCTCTGTGGTCTCTCCAGCTGCTGCATGTCCTTTGTGGGGTACATGCCGAAAGGGGCACTGTAGTCAATAATGGGTCTTGTAACGGAAGCATACAGGTATGTTATGATCTCTTTGTCCCTGAATGAGATACAGTTACTAATGGTGGGCCATGTAAAAAGCTTTCTGTACCACTGAGGCAATACGGATGGTGGTCAAAAGTCAGTTTACAATCAGCCTGGATGCCCAAGTTCCTTATGACTGATTGTGTGTTTATGACCTTCACTGAAAATGGACAGGTATCCAGTTGGACTATCCCGGTCTACAAAGGTAAAACAAATAAAATAATTCATGTGATAATTTGTAGGGCCATCACTCTACCCAAAGGGGATGATGATGCATTTTTTGGCGTTCAGTTTGAGGTCACATTTCTGGCACCAGTCATTTGTTTGGGTGAGACCCTCTTGGAGGATGTCCACATCACTAGGGGAACTGATGACAGCATCCAGTTTGCAGTCATCTGAAAACTTGGTTCATAGGTTCATAGCTGTGTACGAGGCTAATGGCCCTGGAGCCTTTACAAGCCAAGCCCATAGAAGTGCCCTGGAGTTGTGCCACCCAATGTTAGTTCCCAGTGCCTCTATCAAGTAGTGCTACTGGAGTGATCCCCAGGGTGAACTTTCTATTATCCATCCACTCATCAAGATTTCTCTTGAAGAGGGTCATTGAGGTGCTCTGCTTGACATGTATGGAAAGTCTATTCCAGAGAATGGACGAAGAACCTGTCCCTCCAGCATGTTCTGTTGATTGTGGTAATGAGGGCAAGGTATCTGGAGAATTTGGTGTAGAGGGATTGGGATTTCTTTAGATGTAGCATTTCTAACAGGGCTGGGTCAGACATGGCTTTGTAAGACAAGCAGAGGTCACTTCTAAGAAGGTGATAAGAAACAGAGAATAGCTGGAGTCTTTTGAGTCTGTCCATGTAGGACATGTGTTTAATGCCTATGATCCTCTTCATGAGGTACTTCTGTGGCCTCTCCAGCTGTTGCAGGTGTCTAGTGAGTTACATGCCAAATGGGGCATTATACTCGATGATTGGTCTAATGAGAGAAGAGTAGAGAGAGATGATGACCTCTTTCTTCCTGGATGCAAAACCCTTGGTAAAGAGATGTGCCACATAGAAGGACTTTCTAACCACAATGGCAATGTAGTGGTAAAAGGAGAGGTTGCTGTCAACCTGCGTCCCCAGATCTCTTATAATGCATTCAGTGTTCAGTGGGCTCCCATTTATATGGTAATTAGAGGGAACTGAGTTTTTACCCAAAGGGGATGATGATGCATTTTTTGGCATTAAACTTAAGGCCATGGTTTTGACACCAGTCATTGGTCTCAGTGAGGCCTTTCTGTAGGATGTCTGCATCACTTGGGGAGTTAATAATGGTTCCCGGCTTGCAGTTGTCTGCAAACTTGGTCAACCAGAGTTGGTTTGTGTTGGCCTGAACTTCTGAGAAGTATATGCCAAACAGGAGAGGACCCAGGACTGATACCTGTGGGACTCCACTCGTGACTGGTCAGCAGTCTGACTTGGAGTCCGCTACTTTCACACTGTGTGTTCTATCTGTGAGCCAGTTTGCAACCCACCTAGTGATATAAGGGTCAATGCCTAGTTTGGTGAGTTTATCAATAATTACTGAGTGAGGAATGGTATCAAAGGCCTTGGCCAGATCTAAGTAGGCTGTATGCACTTCCTTACCTTCATCCACAGCCCTGGTGACTGACTCAAAGAAGTCAACCAGGTTGAACAGGTGTGATCTTATTTATCAGGTGCTGTAAAGCAGACAATTTTAGTACAACGTGCAGATTAGTTTATAGCAATAAAATATAGTAAAAAGTATGCAGCAGACAATAAACAGTGCTTTAAATGGCCAGAATAAGCAATAACTAGTAAAAATAAGCAAAAAAAATAGTATACTTATTGTTATATACCACAGATCATGCTCAGTCATAGCCCGCTGGTTTTGGCCTGCACATCAGAAAAGTATATCCCAAACAACAGAGGCCACCAGACTGATCCCTGTGGTACACCACTCGTTATGAGTCTACTACTTGAGGCAGCTTAGATGTGACTAACTATGGATATAGTAGTGTTATCTAAAAAACAAGGTCCTGTGTGACTGCATAGGAAAGGGTAATTTAGGTGGAGTGTAGGTTGGCAGTCCAAGAGAAGAGTTATCCAGAGGGAGAGATACAATAACAGATACAGGTCTTTTTGAAATATGGTTTTAGAGAGGAGCTGAAGAGATTGGGTTTGCTGATCTGTTGGATGTATGTTGGTTGGTAGTTCCAGATTTTAGAAATGTGGCTAGAGTATGTGAACTCACTGTGAGTGTTATGAGAGGGAGTGGGATAGATTAGAAATGTTTTATGTGTGTGTGTGTGTGTATATATATATATATATATATATATATATATATATATATATATATATATATATATAGATAGATAGATAGATATGTATATGATAGAGCACCTGGTGGTAATAATTTTAAAAATGCAGCACCCTTTACAGTGACTAGGCCTTTACTGGACGTAAGTTTCTCAAAGACAAACAAGTTCTCAGTGCTAATCATAAGGACAACAGCCCACAAACAGACCACTAGACAACTGAAATTTATAGTAGGTCTAAGAGTTTTTGAAGAACCACTTCCCAAACTTATTAGACAATACTAATGTGGACAACCACTACTGAAACTGATATTTGTTTTAATATTAGCATATTATTTCATCCTTCTAGCTTTTTCTTTAAATAAGAGGGAAGAATAAGCATTGCAAAGCATGGGATGCCTTTGCGTTCTGCATACTTATGCCAACATATTTCTAATCTTGGATGCCTCATAAAACCTGAGCAGCTGTTGGAATGCAGTTTCATATTCAAGTACTTCTTTCCCTCCTGCAACCCCAGTTTGCAGCTTTCAGCAAATACAGGGATTGTTTTCATTCTGCAGTGCAAGGAGCATGGTGATTACTCTCTGATATTCAGAAAAAGCAAATCTGTTAAGTGTTACTATAGCACCAGATCTGACATTAATAAATGTTAAGCACCTCCTGCTTAACTTGTTAAGGTTGGGTCTCACACTAGGCAGTCAAATCTGCCAGTAATGATCAGCGAAAGACAGTGGCAGAAAAAAAAAACAGATTTGTTTCTGCCTGCTGTCTGTATCAGTAAAATACCTCTTCCTTTTATAAACTTAGAAAGTAGCTAAAAATAACAAGATTTGTGTTTGTCTGCATTTTCTAAAGTATATGAAATCTATGGCTAGGCTTGTATAGGCCCTAGGGCCGATAGCCTAGTACCAACCTATGAACCTATGGACCTATGAAAAGCAAATGTCTGTCATTATTTAGTGACTTCAGTCCTCAGTGGTTTATCCAAAAACTAACTATTGCATAAGGAAGAGACCAAAGATATGAAATGACATTTTTGTGAAAATCTGGATATTTGAGAGGCATGACAAGGTGAGTATAAACATAATGGACTGTCCTTCACTGCCTCTCTGACAGCACTTGCTACATGCTTTATGGTTTTGAAAGCAATCAAAGCGCTTAGCATTTTTCTTTTCTTTTCTGTATCTAGTAGTACATGCACTACAAAGAATTGTTATCAGGTCTCCAGTCATAACCTTAAATTATGTGTTCTCGACATAGATGACAAGAGTCACCCCTCAGGCTTCACTCGAGGTGAATCTCTTGGCATGCATGTCTCAACCACATAATAATCAGGTTATAATCAATGACATGATCATATTCCTCAATGTTATCTTTATTTCCTATGTGTATCAGAATATTTTGTCTCTTCATAGGTTACCAGTACATAACTTCATAGGTGTATACTAGGCTAAGAATCACTAGGGCCTTTATAGGCCTAGCAGTACAACTCAAATATGATCCACAAATTTGATTTATATAGGTGTTGATTTATTGACTGCCTCTGTTCATCATAAACATAGTTGCCAGGGTGAGTTTCTGATTACCCATCCATTGGTCCAAGTTGCACTTAAATAGACTTAGGAAGGAACTCTGTTTCACATGGATGTTGAGACTGTTCCAGAGAATGGGAATTTTCTGGGAAAAATATATGTCTCTCCAAAATGTCATAATTATGTCACAAGCAAAATTTAGGTCTTTTGATCTAGTAGTTCTGATGCTGTTTGTTTCAAAGATGTGCAAAAGGTTCATCCAAACAGGCACCAGTGATGTTTTGCATGGCAGGCAAAGCTCATCTCTCAAAAGTCCGTATGATACCAAGTGAAGAGACAGGGATTTGAGGTGATCACCACATGACATTGTGTTTACCCCCTTTATTCTTTCTTTAAGGAACCTTTGTGGACATTCCAGTCACTACATGTGTCTGGGCAGGTAATTGCTGAAGGGGACGTTATACTCCCTGATGGGTCTGATGAGGACCAAGTACAGTAGTACAATAACCACTTTGGACGTAGATGTCATGCCCTTACTTATACGTTTAGCAATATGGAAGGATCTTCTTACTATCTTGGACACATACTATTCAAATGCTAAGTTACTATCTACATGAGTTTCCAGATCTCTGACTAGTGAATCAATTTTTATAGATTAATAGGTTCATAGATGTTTACTAGGCTAACGGCCACAAGGGCCTTTTTAAGGTTAGCCATGCATCCCAAATCTCTGACAAGTTCTGATACCCTTGTTAAGTGTAAGCAGAGACTTGGAAGATGAAACATTTAGAAGGAGGTGCCAAAAGGCAGTATAATGCATTTCTTGGTATTGAGTTTTAAGCCATACCTTTGGCACTAAGTGTTTGTCTGTGTTAGACTTTCCTAAAGGGTTTTCTCATCTTGGGGGGGGGGGGGGTCAATGTCTGCTCCCAGTTTGCAGTCATCCGCAGACTTGGTCAGCCAGAGGTCTTTCACTTTGGTTTTGATATCTGAGAAATAAGTGTCAAAGAGGTCTGGACAATCTTAGATATATTTTTTAACTGCATGCTACTAGTTCCATGTTAAATACTGCAAGTTCTTTGAATGTCTTAAATGACACATATCATCAGCATCATCTTCTTTCGGCTGTTCCCATTAGGGGTCGCCACAGCGGATCATCTGTTTCCATTTCTTCCTGTCTTCTGCATCTTGCTCTGTTACACCAACCACCTGCATGTCCTCTCTCACCATATCCATAAACCTTATCTTAGGCCTTCCTCTTTTCCTGTTATCTGATAGCTTCATCCTTAGCATTTTTTTCCCAATATACTCAGCATCCCTCTTCAGCATATGTCCAAACCAATGTAATCTTGCCTCTCTGGCTTTGTCTCCAAACCTTCCAACCTGGGCTGACCATCTAATATACCTATTCCTAATCCTGTCCACCCTTGTTACACCCAGTGCAAATCTTAACATCTTTAACTCTGCCACATCCAGCTCTAACTCCTGCCTTTTTGTCAGTGCCACTGTCTCCAACCCATATAACATAGCTGGTCTCACTACCCACTTGTAGACCTTCCCTTTCACTCTTACTGGTACTCGTCTGTCACAAATCACTCCTGAATCTCTTCTCTACCCTGCCTGTACTCTCTTCTTCATGTCTCTTCCACACTCACCATTACTCTGAACTATTGATCCCAAGTATTTAAACTCATCCACCTTCTCCACCTCTACTCCTTGCATCCTCACAATTCCTCTGTCCTCCCTCTCATTCACACACATATATTCTGTCTTAGTCCTGCTGACCTTCATTCCTCTTCTCTCTAGAGCATATCTCCATCTCTCCAGGGTCTCCTCCACCTGTTTCCTACTCTCACTACAGATCACAATGTCATCTGCAAACATCATAGTCCATGGGTATTCTTGTCTGATCTCATCTGTCAACCTGTCCATCACTATTGCAAATAAGAAAGGGCTTAGAGCTGATCCTTGATGTAATCCCACCTCCACCTTAAACGCATCCGTCACTCCCACCTCAGACCTCACCGCTGTCACACTACCCTCATACATATCCTGTACCACTCTTACATACTTCTCTGACACTCTCGACTTCCTCATACAATACCACAACTCCTCTCTAGGCACCCTGTCATATGCTTTCTCTAAGTCTACAAAAACACAATGCAACTTCATCTGACCTTCTCTGTACTTCTCCATTAACAATCTCAGAGCAAACATCGCATCTGCAGTGCTCTTTCCTGGCAGGAAACCATACTGCTGATCACTGATCATCACATCATATAGTCTTTAATTATTTCTGAAGATGACTGTGTTTTGTTCACATCAAACATTTTATCTGCTTTTCTTTGGCTTATTGTCTTTTAAATTAGAAAATACGTGTATGCAAAAATGGATGTTGTGCATCCTAGAACAGTGATGTTGCTAAGCCTAGTGATTAGGTTAACAAATGAGAATAGGCTGGTTTGCTATCAAAAGCACAGAAATTATTATTTTAATCTATGATACAGCAAAAATAATGATACTGCCCCAAAAATGCTAAATAAAGATTTGCCTCACTCTGCATTTTACTGTTAATTATTTATAGTAACTCTAAGGTCACTGTATCTCAGGTTACATGGGAATGGTCTGTAATCCAACAACCTCAGACTTGGTATATATTTTGTCTCATTTGTAATTTTCATCCATACATACTCATGATCAGTTATGGCCGTTGCACTTACAATAGGCATTCAAATGAAATTTCATCTGAGGTACACACAAATACAGTTCCTGATGAGAAAGTAACAACCAGTGGTAGTCAACAGAAAAAAAAAAATCAAGTCATTCACTCATTTCTAGAGATGGATAAAGACATGTTTATGAAAAAAATGAGGTTATTCATTTTTTGCAAGAGACAGGTAAGATGCATTCTCTTAAACTAAAATACACACTGTTGATGAAACTGGTTGGAAGTGGAAAACATTTTTTAATTATTTCCTAGAGCTTTACTAGTCCATTCATAAAAGACCTCATGGTGACTATCTCATATTACAGGCTCATTGTGAAAATACTCTTTAGCTAGAAAACCATTTCATAAAGATGATCAGAATACAGATTACAGATGTTACCTATTAACCGACTTGTGATTATACACCTGTGCATGACGTTAAAGCTGATGTAAAGCCTTGTAATTTTAAGAATATAGCTATAATTATTTAGAAAAGTCTGATTTTTAAAGGCATGGATGTGCCACGATGCTGCACAATTTTAAGTGTTATGCAGCTATAAAATGTATATGCAAAACTGTCATCATAACAGCCTTCTTTTGAGAGTAAATGTGAATTATAAAGTTGCATTTTAAGTATCCAATTTTCATTTTAATTTCCCTTGTTTATGTAAATGTTTTGTAGCATCAAAAGGGAAAAAAAGCAATGAAAATGATTACTGAAGAAAATATGTCTGCAGTGATATGAACAATGTAGGACTGTTTAAAGTTTCAGTAAAGTAAAGCTTGCCTTTAAAAAGCAGTGTGCTAACACACAGAAAAATAATGTATGCAATGCAGCAATGCGACCAATGTAATTTTCATATGAAATGCATTGATTTTTAGGGGTGTTACTGTAACAGCTTTTTCTAGCCTAAAGTCTGACTGATGCTATAATAATAAGATGTCTGCCTTACAGCCACTCTCAGATGAGAATGTGCACTCTAAATCTAGTTCAGGCTTGGCAGTTTTACCCCAACTATGAGTCCATTCGACAAATGGTTGTTAAGTCTATGAAATTATTTGAAAATGTGAGATTCAGTCCTATGGGAGTAACGGTTAATTAATCAATGGAATCCTTATAAAAAGGGTTTTACTAATAGGTATGAGATCCTGGCCCCTAGTACAAGTTCTTCAGGACTGCTCTATATACTCTAAACTGCACAGTGAATGAGTGGGAATATCTGTCTGTCTACATGGAAACACACACACACACACACACACACACACACACACACACACACACACACACACACACACACACACACACACACACACACACACACACACACACACACACACACACACACACACACACACACACACACACACACACACACACACACACACACACACACACACACACACACACACACACACACACACACACACACACACACACACACACACACACACACACACACACACAACACACACACACACATCTCTCTAGATAGATAACTAGATACAACAGTGTTCCCAACCAGGAAACCATGCAGAGGAGCACACAGAGGGAATGTGCATACAAGTCTGCCTACGGGCAAACTTGCGTTGCAAGATTGCACAGACAGCCAAAATGACTACCAGGGTTGAAATTACTGCAATGACTACAGTAAGAAAATATTACAGAAAATTGTACTCAATGCAATGTATACTACAACAAGTTTTTGCATAACAAAATTGTGGATGTTGGGGTGATCAGCAAGGCGAAATGCAATGCAATACAGCCATAATACACTAGACAGGGAAAGTGTGCTGGATATGTCAATATATGTACACTTTCAAGACAAGTCAGTAGCATAACATTAAGTACATATGTACATAGCACAATACATACTGTTATTTACACCTGTGCGAATATATTCATATCATCCCACATGATAGTATGCACGTGACTGTCACACGAGTACATATCAATTTAATGAATGGTTATGATATAAATATCACTGACATGTTATGAAGATCTACAAAATGGCTTGCTTGAACATTTATTTATTTTATTTTTTATTTTACATTTGTTTACCAGGATAATCCGACTGGGTTGATAGGCCATTTTCAGCGGAGGCCTGGGGAGAAAAGCTCCACACAAAAATACAAACAGTACAGTACAAATGAGAACTACCTTGTGAGACAGATAAGACAGAATATAAGCACACAATTGTTGACATGAACTAAAACGAGTACAATCTAAAGAGAAGGCAAGAACTGTTTAAAAAAAAACGTGTACACAATTATTTACATGTAGTAACTGCTATAATCTAGTAAAGGCAAGAAATATGTAATTATATAACAGTCTGAATATTCAACTAATACGTGCAGTCAGGAAACTGCTGGCAAAATGACTGCATATGAGAGCAAGTGCAAGGTGGATGCCATATAGGGAGAAACCGTGGTTTCTGGGTGTTCAGTGTGGGTGTATTTTATCTGGAGGCAGTACAAGAGCACTTCCAGTTATTGTTTAGGTGGGTCCTAAGAAGTTGTTTGAACATAGTGGAGTTGGCAGTGTTAACGGATGACCAGACTTTGGAAATGTAATTAGAGTAGTCAACATCTCCAAAGCTGTTATAAGATTTAGAGACTGAAAGAAGGGATTTATCTGTGGATCTTAGTTTTCTGAGGTTAGAGTATGGAGGGATGAGGTTTGGAAGTGCACGACAATTTCCTGAATTAGTAATGATATTGTAGGCAGTGGATATTTGATGGAAATGCAGGAGATTGGGTAGTTCTAGCCAGCTGAGCTGGTGGAGTGCAAAACAGTGGTGAGACCTGTGTGGGGAATTTGTGGCAAATTTTGCTATTTTATTGTAGCATGCTTTCAGCTTAGCTAGATCAGATTTTCTCAGGTTAGTAAAGATCGGTGAGATGTATAACAGGGTGGAAAGAAGACCTGTAGAGAGTACCGAGTTTAATATGGGTCTTCTTGATAACTTCAGAGATGCTTGTCAAATTTAAGGTTGCTATCAGTAGTGACACCCTGAAGTTTTATATTAGATGTGGGTTCAATTTTGGTATTATCAGCCAAAGGGAGATGGTGGGTTTTTGTTAGAGAAAAGAATGAGTTTAGTTTTTTTGGGATCCAATATAAGTTGTTGGCTAGAGAGGTAGGATTCTATTTCTGTGAACGTTTTTTCTTTCTTTTCTTGTAACCAAAATAAAGAGGGAGCAGCACATATTAAAGTTGAATCATCTGCATATTGAACATTAGTAGCCATGTTGGTGGCAGAATGCAGATTGTTGGTGAAGACTGTACAGATCAGTGGGCATAAGACTGAACCTTGTGGAACTCCTACTAATACTGAGAGGTGGGATGATAGGTCATTTTTCCATTTGACTGCTGGTGGCGTTCTGTGAGGTAGCTTTGAAACCAAGTTAATGTGCAGTGGGATAGGTTGAGTGAGGTAATTTCATTTAATAGTTTTTGGTGTGACACCGTGTTGAATACCTTGGACATGTCTAAAACGATAGCTGCTACATGTCGGCCATTGTTTTTTAGGTGATTAATAGTGTCTGTAAAACTAAGGAGGTCAGTCAATGGTCGTACTATGGTTGGGCCTGAAACCATGCTGGGGTCTAGTTAGGAGTTTGTGATCAGTTAGGTAGCCCATGAGTTGGGTGTGGATGCATTTTTCTAGGAATTTTGACAGAGGAGATTGAATAGTTATTGGTCTATAGTTTGTGAATTCAGTTGATACACCACCCTTGTGTAGAGGGATGATATATGAGGTTTTCCAAAGTTTGGGAACATTCTGAACTTTGATTGATCTATTAATTAGTATAGAAATAGGATAGGATATGGAATTAGCAGCTAGAGTGAGGTATGAGGCTGGTAACTGGTCTATAGCAAGGGTTGTGGGTTTTAATTTATACAGTAGTTTTCTTATGGTAGCTGTTTGGATGGGTGCTAGGGAAAAGGTAGTAGTGTTGTTAGGGGGTGGGGATGGGATGGTTGGAGGGGTGAGGGTAGAGTGTTGTTAGGGGGTGGGGATGGGATGGTTGGAGGGGTGAGGGTAGAATGATTTAGGAGGGATAGGATAGAGTTAGAAAGAAATAATTAAACTGGATGGCCAAAGTATCTGTCATACTGGAGGTGGTGGTGGTGGGGGGATTGAGGACTGTCCTGGTTGCGTAAGTTTTTTTATACTACTCCAGAATTTTTGAGGATTGTTATCGTGAATGTTTTGAATTTGAGTATAGTGGGCTCCTTTATCATTTTTTATTTGGATTTTGGCTTTGTTTCTTAAGTGACGATAGGTCTCAAGAGAGTTTTGGGATTTTCTGGTATGATATAGGGTCCAGGACTTGTCTCTATCTTTGAGTAATTGTTTGGTTTCCTTTGACAGACAAGGGGTATAGTTAGCCTTGATCAGAATTTTTCTAATTGGAGCTAGAGTATTTAGAATGTCAAGGAAATTATTGAAATATTTGACGGCAGTGTCCAGGTTTAGTTCAGATAATAGGGACCAGTCACAGTGTTGTAGCAAAGAGTTAAAAATGGCTGTGGGGAAGCGACTGCTGCTTCTAATTTCTTTGAATGTTGTAGATTTGGGAATGTTAGTTCTGTGCCTGACTAGGAAGGAGGGTAAGTGGTTGCTTAGGCTATCAGGAAGGCAGCCTGAGTGACAAATAAGAGAAGGGTTTTTAGTTAGGATCCAGTCGAGAATTGTTTTTTTTTTGCCCTTATGTTTGTCTGTTCTAGTGGGAGAGTTTATAATCTGTTTGTATTCATATAGATTGCTGGAGTTAGAGGGGATGTCAGAGGAGCAGGTGAGCAACTCAGGATAGAGATCTCCCATAATAATAGTCTCCTGACTGAAAGAGGTGGATAACCAACAGAAGAGTTCTTCTATGGTGGAGAGGTTGTTACCAGGGGGATTATAGACTATTATTATTATGTGTTTGTTTGGATTAATTTCAAGTTGACATATTAGTATTTCAGTGTTATACAAGTCAGGGGGGTTGTTTGTATTCTTTTGATACTAAGAGTGTCCTTGTATAGAATTGCTACCCCTCCACCTTGTTTATTATGTCTGTCAGCTCTGTGGATGTTGAAGCCAGGAGGAATAATTTCGTTGTCAGTAATTTGGGGTTTAAGCCAAAATAATATGACTGTAATGTCAACATACCATAAAACAATCATGGAGAAATAAGCAAGACTAATGGACAACTGCTGGCTGAAGTGAGCACAATCAGAAACAATGATAAAATATTAAAAACATTAAGTTGTGATATTGCCAGAATATGTGAGTTTAAGTTACATGTGTTTTGCAGGAACAGACTGCACAATTATAATGATTGCCAGTATTCTATAAGGGGAAGGAACCACCTCATTTCCAAAAATAAACAGTATTTGGAGATATTAAGTGGAATAGTTTTACACCTGGAGTTGAATTCGGGGCAATCCTGGCCATGTGAGAGATTGGCATGACACATAAGCCACAAGCCACAGTTGCAAGAATCTAACCAATGCCAACAATGTTGTCAATGATCTCTGTATTTACTGGGTACAAGACAGAAATACATATCACACATGTATCTTGTACAACACCTTGGAGAGAAGTCTGTTCTGTCAATTCCTAATAGGTATGCATACCAAAGAATAGTTCTGTATGGGTGATAAAATGTGTGCAAGCTCACTGTGCCAAATGTAATGCAACTGAAGAAAGCATCCTTGGCTGACATAGTTTATCAGCCATAAGGATAACAATAGGTGTAAACAAAACACTATTATGAGTGGATTCCCTGCAAACAGCTGGATATTGCATGCATGCATGTGCCACATGTAATAGCAATGGATATTGTCTGAAGCATCTGGGATTGATGAATTAAGAAGTGCTGTATTATAATGAATAGTACAGCATTATGTGATACTAACGGCAATGCATCAACTATGGCCATGTCCACAGAATCTAAGCAGTGCAAAGTCTAGCATCAATGAGCAAGGAAGCTGTCATTGTGATATTGTTCCCATACCAAACAGTGCATGGAGCACACTATATAAGCACATATCAGCCCTCAAGACATGTGCCACGTGATCACTCTCCCCCTGACATTGCCAGTGAAAATATTATACTGGCATGAAATCCTGACATGCACACATGCATATGTGCTCATGCAAACTATCGAGTGTTAATACTGATGTGATGTACTGCTATATCTGTGACTCTGTGCAATCACAATATAGCTGTACCTAGGATACAACTGAACTTCATAGGTTCATAGTTTTATAGAAAAGTACTGGGCTAATGTTCCAAGATGACATAAAATCCTAGCCACATTTAACATGAGTGTCACAATTTTAAATAGCTATGTGAACAAATGCACACAATTATGAACCTATGCTATGTCACCAAAGATCAACTGCCTCTATCCATGAGGGACATGGGAGTAACACCGTGAGTAAAATTACCATTAACCATCCATTGATGTAGGCTGAAATTGAATAGGGTCATAAAAGGCCTTTGCTTTACATAAATGGGAAGGTTGTTCCAGAGAAGATGCAGTGTCTGAGAGATGTTTTTTCTCTCCAGCATGATTTATTATGTCAGAGGCTAGGTTATCATCCTTGGAATGAGTGACTCTCATGCAATTTGCTTTAACAATGTGTAACATTTCCATCATGTCTGAACTGTAGAATGCCCTGTAGGGCAGACACAAATTGGCCATTAGTAGTCTATAGGGGACACAGCACAGTAATATGCCTTTCAATCTTTCCATGTAGGACTTGTCTTTTATACCTTGTATGTTCATTGTGCAAACTCTGGTATTGCTACAGCTGTTGCCGATGTGTGGTGAGTTAGATGCAAAAGGGTGAATTGTTCTCGATTATTGTTGTGATGAGGCCCACATACAATGAAATTATAATGTCCTTTGACCTGGATGAAATTCCCATAATTATTAGTTGTGCCACATAGAAGGGATTTGTCACCACTGTGGACACATGGTGGTTGACCTTCCAATTACTATCTACCTGAGTACAAAGATCGTACCACTGGGTCCAATCATTGGGGTCTGCTGCCTATATTGCAGTTAGCTTGGGTATTGCTTTACAAAAAGGGAATGATTATGGTTTTTGGACATTTTATTGTGTCTCCATTGCTCTGGCTCCAATCATTTGTGTGAGTTTATGCTTTCTGCAGTATATCTGCAAATTTGTTTGGACAAAGGCTGTCTAAGTTTCCTTGACTTCTGTGAATTAAATACCAAACAGGAAAGCACATAGTACAGAACACTATGGTACTACACTGTTCACTGCCCTCTTGCTACAGGGGAATTCACACATTTTGACAGTATGTGTCCTGTTGGTGATCCATTGTACTAAGCACTTAGTGATGTAGTGGTTTATGACCAGTTCAGGCAATTTTGCTGTAACACCGGAGTGTGTAATTGTGTCAAATGCTTTGGCCAGGTTAAGTTAGGTGCTATGCATATTCTGTCCCTGGAACAACACCAGAGATTTTGTACAAGAAAGATATAGGGTGTAAAAGACAAGTCCTACATGGAAAGATTGAAAGCCATATTACTGTATTCTGTGCCCTATAATCAACTAACAGCTGATTTATATCTGCCCTGCAGGGCATTCTACAATCTGGCTCTGATGGAAATGTTACACATTGGTAAAGCAAACTGCACAAGGTTCACTTGTTACAAGTATGCTGACCTAGTCTCTGATGTAATAAATAATGTTAGATACATATAAACTTCTCTCAGACACTAACCCTTCTCTCGAACAAGCTTCCCATTCATGGAAAGCAAAGGTCTTTCCTGACCCTATTCAAGTGTTACCTACATCAGTGGATGTTTAATTGTAATTGTACTCATGGTGTTATGCCCATATCCCTCATGGGTAGAGGCAGTTGTTGTTACATAACATAGCATAGGCTCATAATTGAGTGAGCATTGTTCACACAGCTATTACAATTGTGCATATCTCATTAAATATGGCTAGACTTATGTGTCATCTTGGAAAAGTAGCCTAGTACTCTCCTATTAACCTATGAAAACATGAAGTCCAGTTGTATCTTAGGTACAGCTATAATGTGATTATATAGAGTCACAGATGTAACAATACATCACATCAGTATTAACACTTTACAGAGTGCATGAACACATATGCATGCATGTCAGGATTTCAGACCAGCATAACATTTTCACTGGCATTATCAGAAGGACGGTGATCATGTAGCACATATCCTGACATCTGACATGTGCTTCTACAGTGCGTTCCATGCATTATTTGTTATGTGAACAATACCACAGTGACAGTTTCCTTGCTCATTGATACTGCACTTAGCACTGTTGTAGTTTCTATGCATGTGGACATAGTTGATGCATTGCCATCAGTCTCACATAGTGCTGTACCATTCATTATAACACACCACTTTTTAATTCACTAATCAATTGCAGATGCTTCTGACAATATCCATTGCTATTACTTGTGGAAGATGCATGTAATACACAGCTGTGTGTAGGGAATCCACTCATAATAGCATGTTGTTTGTAAGTGTGGTTATCCTTATGGCTAATATCTATGTCAGCCAGAGATGCTTAAGTCAAGTGTATTACATTTGGCATAGTGAGCTTGCACACATCTTGTTTCCCATACAGAACTATTCTTTGTTATGCATACCTATCAGGAATTGACAGTGCAGACTTCCCTTCAAGGTGTTGTACAAGATGCATGTGTGATATGTATTTCTGTGCTGCACATAGTAAATACATAGATCATTGACAGCATTGTTGACATGGGTTTTGTTCTTGCATGTGTGGCTTGTGACTTATGTGTCATGCCAACCTCTCAAATGGCCATTATTGTCCCTGTATTCAACTTGAGGTTTTACACTGTCCCACTTTACCCCTGATTTTTGGAAAAGGGGTGGTGACTTCCCCTTATAGAATAGTGGCAATCATTATACTTCGTACGTTTGTTCCTGTAGACCATATATAATAACTTAAACTGACATATTCTGGAAATGTCACAGATTAATGTTGTTATCATTTTAAAATTGTTTCGGATTGCCCCTGCTTCTGTTAGCTGTTGCCCATGAGTCTGTTGCTGCATCTCTATGATTGTTTGTGAGGTATGCTGACATTTCAGTAATTTTCAAGCAAGTCATTTTGCAGATCTTCACAACATGCACGTACCCCCTATGTTCTATACCATCCTTGTTATATGTATTCTCCAGTGATCATGTTTATGATGTTTATAGCACAACCATTCATATCTATTGACATGTAACCTTGTGTGGCAGTCACCTATATACTAGCATGTGTGATGATATGAACAGGCCCACACAGGGAAGTGTAAACAGTAGTACATACTGCGTTATCTACATATAATGTTATGCTACTGACTTGTCTTGGAAATGAACATACCTTGACATATCCTATCTTGGATACATTCCCATATTTTACATGTCCTCTTTCTCTTTCTTCTTTCCTATCATTCATGTCTATGGCCATTTTAATCAGCACACTTTACCCGACTGGTGTTTTTATGTTACATTGTATTTGTCCTTGCTGATCACCCAAAAATCCATTATTTTAGTCTGCAAAAACATGTTGTAGTGTACATTGCACCGAGTGCAGGTTTCTATAATGTGTTAATACTGCAGTCATTGCAGCATTTTCAGCCCTGGTAGTCATTGTGACTGTCTGTGCAGCAGCGGAAGCTCATGCTATTAGACTGCTGGACTGTAGCCACCACAGCTGTAAAAAAAGAAAGAAAAGAAAAGAAAATACAAAGAAAGAAAATAAAATAAAAAAAGCGCAAGTAGCTGACCTTCGCGCATGCGCACTAGCAGCATTTCCGATATCCAGACTGCTGCTGAGACAGACTGGAGCATGCGCAGACTGTCTCAGCAGCAGTCCAGATTAAGAAGCATTCAAGTGCAGAGATCCCAGAAGTCTATGCAGTTGTAACTGCATAGACCATCTCTGGAAAGGGATCGGTCTTGTCGGGGAAGGACATTTCGGGAGCTTGTAGTGCTCTAACGGACAAAGCTGTGGAAGGATTTAATGCTGCAATGAACAGACCTATTGCAGGTGGTGTGTGTGTGTGTGTGTGTGTGTGTGTGTGTGTGTGTGTGTGTGTGTGTGTGTGTGTGTGTTAAAAGCCCCAGGTGCTACATGGTGGTGGGTAGAGAATAATGCTTGAACCTTGTACCTTGGGCCCAGGTGGCAAGAGCCTGAATTCCCTTCCCACCACCATTTGTAAAAATGTTGCAAATTTTTCCCTCATACTTGTTTTGTTCCTCATAAAATCTGTTGTTGCTGTATTTTTGTGTCATTGCAAAGCCAATAGTGCATTGGTGCAGTGGTAGCATTCTTGCCTGACAGCTACATGTTCTCGGGTTTGATTCTTGGCTGGGGTGTCTTACCTTCTGTGTGGAGTCTGTATGCCCTCCCTATTTTTGTTTCCTGTAGTGTCCTCCCATCTTACAAAGACATGTGTCTGTCTGGAGTGTTTCTTCCTGGGCCTCTGCTAAAAATTAGCTTTTGTTCCAAGTCAGACTTTCCTGGTTAACAAATGTTAAAAATGACACACATTTGAATATCAGACTTCATATTCTTCAGAAAGTGCATGGTAACACAAAAGCTTTTATTCTAGCAATTTTCTAAGTGTATAAGATGGATATTTGAAACGTGTCCCTATTTTTGGGACTGTACTCCCCCAATATTGGCTTCATCCAGGTTTTGTGCTAAGGTTGAGAGTTATGGTAAGAACTGAATTCACTGAATATGTTTGGGGGCAATATTCCCCCATTACTGTCTTTGTCCGGGTGTTTTTGCTAAGAGGTTGAGAGCTATGGTGAGAACTGAATTCACTGAATGTTTGGGGGCTGTATTCACCCATTATTGGCTTTGTTCAGGTGTTTTGTGCTAAGAGGTTGACAGCTGTGCTATGGTGATAACCGAATTCACTAAATGGTAGCCATTTAAGTTTCCGTCTTCCTCTTTCACAAAACAGCTGATTTGGCATAGTAGTATATCGCTCTGACTGCTTTGCACAGGGTCCTGGGTTTAAGGCTTGGCAGTGAAATGTATGGTGGTAACACAACATTTTATTCTAGCAACTTTCCAACATTATACAAGCAATGTTTAAAATGTGTCCCTGGTTTTTGGGCTTTTATAGCCCCCCCCCCCCACAATAAACTTTGGCTTTTTCCAGATTTCTTTGTGCTGCAAAGTTCAGAGATACAACTGAGTGAGTAGATTTTACAAGGAGCTGAGAGCTGCAGGGGAGCAAACGTTTAGTGCTGCTTATGCTGAGTCTGCTTGCCTTGTTAATAGCACAACAGGTAGTATACTTGCTTTTGATGCAGAAGGCTGTGGGTTCTACTCCCACAGTAGATAGATGCATTGCTGATACTGTACTGTGTTGCAAAAGGGGTGGATGCTGCACTCCTTTTTGGCGAAGATACCTAGTAACTATGAACCTGTTATCAGTTTGCCATCCATTCCCTATTGCAATATTGCTAGCTTATCATTTTTTAGTGTAAGATAGGCAATTTATTCCTCAAGGGCAACAGGCACTTTATTGGTAGATGAAACAATGAAATACAAAGTTGTTTGCTAGCAGCAACCTCTTCATTAGTTACAGATCTCCTTAATGTGGAATTATTTAGATGACTTTTACTTCTTCAGAGATTGTGCATATGTACTGATACTGGTGGACTGTAGAAGTTTGAGTAGACTTTTATGATGGAAATGTTCTGAATTGGGCAGTTTTGTCATTACTGGTGCATGCATTTTGTTTCATTGTTTACTGGAAAATTTTCAAAACAATAAATTTAAAACACCCTCTAAAACTGTACTGTATTGTTCAAGGAATATAATTTAATACAATCAGGAAGGTGTATGAAAGAGCACGTGTATGTTTTGTGTGCAAGGGGCCTGTGATTTGAAAACAGCCCAAACCTAAAGTTAATCTGCCACTGGCAAAATGTATTTTCTTTGAATGTGGGTTTCAATGCTGTTTCAGTGATTGTGAGTTTTCAAGAGCAGAGAAGTTTTAATGCTAAGTCTGTTCTCATTGTGAGACTGCATTGCTTTGTTTAGCAGATATGATATCTATTAGTGTTTGCGCTGTAAAATGCAAAATTAAACTTTTAAATGAAGTCCAAATCTTTGCAGAAGTAAAGCAGTATGCACATTAGTGTTTATGGTAAATGGGGTGAAATAGCCAAGTAATGGTTCATTGGAATGGCTGCAGGGGGGAAGCTCCATTCGGCCATGATTTTGTGAGGGGGGAAGGGCAGCAAACTCAAAGACTGCCCTGGCTGAACTATACCTTTCAACTGTCCAGATTTTTGCAGAATGAATAGACTTTTGCTTTTTATTTTTCGTTTGTTCCTCATAAAATTTGTGGGTTTCTGTCAAATCATTTAGGAATAAAGTCACTAAATAATGACAGGCACTGAGTTTCAGACTTCATAACCTTCAGAAAAATGCATCCTAAAGCAAGACCTGTTATTCAATCAACTGTCTCAGTTTATACAAGAGCAATTTTTAGTACTGTTTATATGTTCCCCCCATATATTTGGCCTTGTCCAGATTTCCTGCATTAACAGGTTGAGAGGTACATGCAAATAAATTGCTTTATAGAATTAGGCATATCCAAACCTCTCAACTGTCCCCAATTTTAGCTCAAAATGTTTCTCTTCCCCTAATAATCCCTCCACAAAATGGCAATTTTGGAAGAAAACATGGAGGATTTACAATTAATAAATAACTGTAATAATCAGTTATAGATTACTTTTATTTCAGAAATGCATGTATATTCTTTTATTTTGTCAGCTGCTCAAGTTAGCATTACTAATATTAAAAAAGTGTCCCTTCTTTGATAGGTTTCCAGCTGTATTGATTGGCTATTTTATATTTTTGAATCACATTTTTGGTCCATTTTTCATAAAATTGTGTTTTTTTTTGGCAAATTAGTGGCAAATCCTTAAAGGCTGAAGTTAGAAAATAATGACAGACATTTCAGTTTCAGATTTCATACCACTGAGAAAATTCATACTAATGCAAGACCTACTATTCTATTATCTTTCTAAGTTTATAAGAGCAATATTTAAAAATTGTCCTTATTTTTGGGCCTTTGTCCCACTTCTATGTATGGCTTTGTCCAGGCTTCTTGCTCTGAGGTTGAGAGGTATGACAAATGTGTCAGGGCCATCGCAGTCAGCCAGAGACATTTCAAATTGTGACATACTTGTTGAACCCCACTCCCCCATGTTGTGACTCTGGATGTGTCCAAGAAAGGCAAGGAGCAGTTTTGTAGTGTAAATGTGCAGAATATCCCCCCATCCAAGGTAGACACACAAGTACTACAATGGCTTTTCATTTGTCCTTGATTTTGCAGAATGTTCTGCTTTCTGTCATTTTTTATACTGTTGATTTATGTTTATTATTATTCAGAAAGTGCCTGTTGCTCTGTTTAAGTAGCAGTACTTTAATGACCATCTGGTAAGCTTGTCTGAGATTGTAAGATGCAAGTAAGGTGGGCTGCTGCGTCTCCTTGGTCCTGAGGGTGGATTTCTTTCCGCATCTATTTCTAAAGATTGTACACCAGGGTTCCGGTCCATCCCTAACCCAAGAGGCCCTGTGGACATCTCAAAATATCCAGTATCCTGAATAGGAGTGAACATCCTTAAAACAAAGACTGTCCTCCCAGATATTTTTGGAAACTATTTCTACAGATTGTACACCAGGGTTCCGGTCCATCCCTAACCCAAGAGGCCCTGTGGACATCTCAAAATATCCAGTATCCTGAATAGGAGTGAACATCCTTAAAACAAAGACTGTCCTCCCAGATATTTTTGGAAACTATTTCTACAGACTGTACACCAGGGTTCCGGTCCATCCCTAACCCAAGAGGCCCTGTGGACATCTCAAAATATCCAGTATCCTGAATAGGAGTGAACATCCTTAAAACAAAGACTGTCCTCCCAGATATTTTTGGAAACTATTTCTACAGATTGTACACCAGGGTTCCGGTCCATCCCTAACCCAAGAGGCCCTGTGGACATCTCAAAATATCCAGTATCCTGAATAGGAGTGAACATCCTTAAAACAAAGACTGTCCTCCCAGATATTTCTGGAAAGTATGTCCTACTATTGTATTGATTAGTATTACTCACCAGGACATACTTTTACCCCAGCCAGGTAAACCAGCAGCCCCCCCCCCCCTCTAGATTTGGCCTTTTATCCTCTCTCCTTCCCTCCTCTGTTTGCCTTTATCCTTACTTAATCCTCCCTGTTTCTTGCTTTTTATCCTTAGTAAACCCCCAGTGTATTTTGTCTGTTATTCTTTCCTTTTCCTGGCCACTAGGTGGCGCCCTTGTTACTACAAATCCTACATTCATATTCATTAGTGAATCCTACTGCTCTTCCTATCGATCCAACCTGACATTTTTCACAAGAACATCTCCTTTATCTTACCCAGTATTATATCACTAACCCCCCACCTATCATACAAGCCTCCTCAACCTGTTGAACCCACCATTACCTTTACACCTGTTCTCTACCCCTTGCCTGATTGTTTTCTGCAACTGGTTGTCTTGTTCGTGACACCAGCCTCTTTCTGTCTGCTCTTTCTACACGCACTTGGTCCCCTCTCCCTCTCTGCCTATTTTCTTTGTGTCTTATTTTTATTCCACTTGCCTGTCCCTCCCCCAACATCTACTATACTTACTTTCTCTATTTGCCTATCTCCTTACCTTTTCCTTAGTGTGCCTACACTTTTACTTGCCCTCCCTTCCTCACATCTACTGTGCCCCCCTCCTTCCAACTATCATCTCCTCTCTGTACTCTTCTATCCATATCACATCTGCGTTGGCTCCTACTCTGACATTGTTCTCTCTCCTCTTTTCCATCCTCACCTTTCGGTTCTTACTCTAACACTGTTTTGTTTTCCCTCCCCTCTCCCATCCACACCTTTTAATTTCCTGCTCCACGATCTTGCTACAGCTAGATTCTTCTGTACTTTCCTAGCCCCTTTCTCTCTACCTGTCCCCTCCCCCTCCAACTCCACTTCCGCTTCCATACTATAAATTTACCCATCCCTCAGCCGTTTCCTCCCTATAGGTTATCCCTAGGTGGGCTGCTGCGTCTCCTTGGTCCTGAGGGTGGATTTCTTTCCGCATGTGAGTACTGTGTTTTGATGCAATATTGTACTGTTTAATTCCATTGTTATCACTGTTTTTGAATTACTTTTAGCATAATATGTGGAACTAGCTGTTTATACCTTTATGCTTCTGGACAACTAGTAAATACGCCAATGCGAAACACGTGGAACGCCATTTTTACACAGGCACTTTGAAGGCGGTTAAATACCCCTTCTTCACTCCATCCTGCACGGTCGCTTAATCAAAGGATTTATCTCCTTGGTCTTTATCTGATACTAGCATTTTATCTGATACTAGCGACGCCTGTGCCATTCCCCCTGTCCCTTTAAACTGGTCAGACAGCCATAACGGTTGCTTATTCCGTACCGTTCGCTGCAACCTTTTAACACTGTTGTGTTGTAACTTCTTATTGAAGATGCCCATTAGGCGCCTTCTTGCTATCGGATAATTTTTTACTCCACTGCTTTAAAGCTTTGTCCTTAAATGTTTTTGCGCTACTTAATTTAACTTGCTTACAAGTGGTTCAACTCTGTACTTGGGCAACTAAGTCTGATTGCACACTGCAAGCACTCTTTTTACCGCTATCAGAGAGCGGGACCTAAGGGGTGTCTTAAAGTGCCATCAGCACCTTTTCCATAGCTTGCCTAGAAGCTGATTCCCTCGGCAGGCTTTTTTATCCAATTTCCTTTTGCTTATTCTTTGTTTGGCCCTGACCCCCTCCAATTACCGTAGGCAACCTGACTCCCTGCGCTGCGACATTCTGGCAGTGTCCCCCCCTAGGCTAGACTCCACGTGGTCTCTTTATTGAAGTTCTAGCGCACTAGTAATTCCTGCCTACTACGGTATATTACTGGCGTACAGTTATTAGTTATTGTGTACTACATGTTTTCATATTACTAAATGTGTAACTTCTATTGCTGGCATTTGATGGATATGTTATAAAGCAGTATAAGATCCTACTAGCTAAAGTATTTTACTGGCGTTTACTTAGGAGTCATTGTACACTATAGGTCTCTAGTTACTCAGTGTGTACGCTATAGATATGTACTGATATCTGCTGATCTTGTAACCAGCCATTGTACACTAAAGGTTTCTGATTACTAAGTTGTGTATGCGATGAATATGTACTGTTCTCTGCTGACTTTGTAACCACACAATAACAGTGCTGCATATCCGACCTTTTTGAAGTATATAGGCCTGATACTGTTCTCCTAAATGTTTTTTATTATTAGATAGTTAACTACTGTTCCGTTTACTCCTTGAGGGCCCTTTGCATGTCTGTAACAAACTGACTATCATGCTACATATAGTGTTGCCCCTTGATAAATCACTGTACTGCCCTCTCTGCTCTTGATTTAAAAGGAATTATGCTAAGTATGGTGTACTCTCAGTGTTGCTTAATAACTATTTCTCTCTCCTCTGCTTGTTCTCTCTTTGCTCTCTACCTGTAGCTATTTCTACAGATTGTACACCAGGGTTCCGGTCCATCCCTAACCCAAGAGGCCCTGTGGACATCTCAAAATATCCAGTATCCTGAATAGGAGTGAACATCCTTAAAACAAAGACTGTCCTCCCAGATATTTTTGGAAAGTATGTCCTACTATTGTATTGATTAGTATTACTCACCAGGACATATTTTTACCCCAGCCAGGTAAACCAGCAGCCCCCCCCTCTAGATTTGGCCTTTTATCCTCTCTCCTTCCCTCCTCTGTTTGCCTTTATCCTTACTTAATCCTCCCTGTTTCTTGCTTTTTATCCTTAGTAAACCCCCAGTGTATTTTGTCTGTTATTCTTTCCTTTTCCTGGCCACTAGGTGGCGCCCTTGTTACTACAAATCCTACATTCATATTCATTAATGAATCCTACTGCTCTTCCTATCGATCCAACCTAACATTTTTCACAAGAACATCTCCTTTATCTTACCCAGTATTATATCACTAACCCCCCACCTATCATACAAGCCTCCTCAACCTGTTGAACCCACCATTACCTTTACACCTGTTCTCTACCCCTTGCCTGATTGTTTTCTGCAACTGGTTGTCTTGTTCGTGACACCAGCCTCTTTCTATCTGCTCTTTCTACACGCACTTGGTCCCCTCTCCCTCTCTGCCTATTTTCTTTGTGTCTTATTTTTATTCCACTTGCCTGTCCCTCCCCCAACATCTACTATACTTACTTTCTCTATTTGCCTATCTCCTTACCTTTTCCTTAGTGTGCCTACACTTTTACTTGCCCTCCCTTCCTCACATCTACTGTGCCCCCCTCCTTCCAACTATCATCTCCTCTCTGTACTCTTCTATCCATATCACATCTGCGTTGGCTCCTACTCTGACATTGTTCTCTCCTCTTTTCCATCCTCACCTTTCGGTTCTTACTCTAACACTGTTTTGTTTTCCCTCCCCTCTCCCATCCACACCTTTTAATTTCCTGCTCCACGATCTTGCTACAGCTAGATTCTTCTGTACTTTCCTAGCCCCTTTCTCTCTACCTGTCCCCTCCCCCTCCAACTCCACTTCCGCTTCCATACTATAAATTTACCCATCCCTCAGCCGTTTCCTCCCTATAGGTTATCCCTAGGTGGGCTGCTGCGTCTCCTTGGTCCTGAGGGTGGATTTCTTTCCGCATGTGAGTACTGTGTTTTGATGCAATATTGTACTGTTTAATTCCGTTGTTATCACTGTTTTTGAATTACTTTTAGCATAATATGTGGAACTAGCTGTTTATACCTTTATGCTTCTGGACAACTAGTAAATACGCCAATGCGAAACACGTGGAACGCCATTTTTACACAGGCACTTTGAAGGCGGTTAAATACCCCTTCTTCACTCCTTCCTGCACGGTCGCTTAATCAAAGGATTTATCTCCTTGGTCTTTATCTGATACTAGCATTTTATCTGATACTAGCGACGCCTGTGCCATTCCCCCTGTCCCTTTAAACTGGTCAGACAGCCATAACGGTTGCTTATTCCGTACCGTTCGCTGCAACCTTTTAACACTGTTGTGTTGTAACTTCTTATTGAAGACGCCCATTAGGCGCCTTCTTGCTATCGGATAATTTTTTACTCCACTGCTTTAAAGCTTTGTCCTTAAATGTTTTTGCGCTACTTAATTTAACTTGCTTACAAGTGGTTCAACTCTGTACTTGGGCAACTAAGTCTGATTGCATACTGCAAGCGCTCTTTTTACCGCTATCAGAGAGCGGGACCTAAGGGGTGTCTTAAAGTGCCATCAGCACCTTTTCCATAGCTTGCCTAGAAGCTGATTCCCTCGGCAGGCTTTTTTATCCAATTTCCTTTTGCTTATTCTTTGTTTGGCCCTGACCCCCTCCAATTACCGTAGGCAACCTGACTCCCTGCGCTGCGACATTCTGGCAGTGTCCCCCCCTAGGCTAGACTCCACGTGGTCTCTTTATTGAAGTTCTAGCGCACTAGTAATTCCTGCCTACTATGGTATATTACTGGCGCATAGTTATTAGTTATTGTGTACTACATGTTTTCATATTACTAAATGTGTAACTTCTATTGCTGGCATTTGATGGATATGTTATAAAGCAGTATAAGATCCTACTAGCTAAAGTATTTTACTGGCGTACTTAGGAGTCATTGTACACTATAGGTCTCTAGTTACTCAGTGTGTACGCTATAGATATGTACTGATATCTGCTGATCTTGTAACCAGCCATTGTACACTAAAGGTTTCTGATTACTAAGTTGTGTATGCGATGAATATGTACTGTTCTCTGCTGACTTTGTAACCACACAATAACAGTGCTGCATATCCGACCTCTTTGAAGTATATAGGCCTGATACTGTTCTCCTAAATGTTTTTTATTATTAGATAGTTAACTACTGTTCCGTTTACTCCTTGAGGGCCCTTTGCATGTCTGTAACAAACTGACTATCATGCTACATATAGTGTTGCCCCTTGATAAATCACTGTACTGCCCTCGCTGCTCTTGATTTAAAAGGAATTATGCTAAGTATGGTGTACTCTCAGTGTTGCTTAATAACTATTTCTCTCTCCTCTGCTTGTTCTCTCTTTGCTCTCTACCTGTAGCTATTTCTACAGATTGTACACCAGGGTTCCGGTCCATCCCTAACCCAAGAGGCCCTGTGGACATCTCAAAATATCCAGTATCCTGAATAGGAGTGAACATCCTTAAAACAAAGACTGTCCTCCCAGATATTTTTGGAAAGTATGTCCTACTATTGTATTGATTAGTATTACTCACCAGGACATATTTTTACCCCAGCCAGGTAAACCAGCAGCCCCCCCCTCTAGATTTGGCCTTTTATCCTCTCTCCTTCCCTCCTCTGTTTGCCTTTATCCTTACTTAATCCTCCCTGTTTCTTGCTTTTTATCCTTAGTAAACCCCCAGTGTATTTTGTCTGTTATTCTTTCCTTTTCCTGGCCACTAGGTGGCCTTGTTACTACAAATCCTACATTCATATTCATTAGTGAATCCTACTGCTCTTCCTATCGATCCAACCTGACATTTTTCACAAGAACATCTCCTTTATCTTACCCAGTATTATATCACTAACCCCCCACCTATCATACAAGCCTCCTCAACCTGTTGAACCCACCATTACCTTTACACCTGTTCTCTACCCCTTGCCTGATTGTTTTCTGCAACTGGTTGTCTTGTTCTTCCCCGCTCCATTCGCTCACTCCGCTCCCCTCCCTACCCCCAATTCCCACCCACCCCCAGGGGTCCTACCTTTATACTTCCTTAGACACACCCCTAATTAGCCAACAACCTATAACTTCTCTCCTATACATCTACCAATTAATTCCTCACTCCTTCAACCACACCCTCTCTTCAAACTGCCTCACCCATTCCCTACAAACCTATAATCACTGGCCTCATACTTTATAAAACATGCCCTCAACCCTTAAATCACTCTTTCCTCTTCTTCTCCTTAACATCCTGCTTTACTACTACACCCTTACCTCCTATGAAAATCTCAAGCTTTACCAAACTCCTTCTTCAGCCAAACATACTACAACTACACTTCCCCTACCCAACCAATCACATATTAATATACTATCTACCTGTCCCTACCTCCCCCCTCTCTACCATAAAGCCCACCACTACAAATTCACAACCTCCAAACGGCTTATTCTAATACCATTCAAATATACAAAACTCCTGAAACCACCACAAACTCTTTTACTTATACATGGAGATATCCACCCCAACCCTGGCCCCAATACCCTCCAAAATCAGAGCCCTCCAAACCAAACTACCTACTATTCTAACCCACCCTTTTCCTCTGACTCCCTCTCTATTGCTCACCTTAATATTCGTAGCATTAACAACAAAGTCACTCAACTCCATGCCTTAATTGATTTCTACGCCTTTGATATCCTCTGTCTCACGGAAACCTGGCTTAAACCCAGTACCAAAGACAATGAATTCACCCCCCCAGGCTATAGTACCTTAAGACAAGACCGTCCAAATAAAAAAGGTGGAGGAGTGGCCCTCCTGTACAAATCCCAACTTCAGGTTGCCTTAATTGACTCCTTCCCCCCACACCAGGAAATGCTGAAATACTTTCCACCAAACTTCAAATTAACAAATCCAAAGCTATAAACATAATATGTTCCTACATCCCCCCAGGCAAGAACATCAATACTTTGGAAAATATCCTAAGCTGGATTTCCTGCACCTTCCCCCAGGAAACCATAATCTTAGGTGATTTTAATATTGACTGGAGCTCCTGCATATCCCCCAAACCCACCATACACCTTAATCTCTTTAACTTTCACCAAACCATTAACTCCCCTACTAGAATACATAAATCCACCCACAAACAAACCATTCTAGACTGGATACTGACCAACAACAATCCCCTCTCCTATAAAACAGGAATACTCCCTGATAATATCAGCGACCACCTCCTTACCTTTATCACTAAACAAAAATGCAATAATCCTAAGCAAACTACTTATCGTACTAAATACAACAAAACAGAATTCAATCTAACATCCTTTCAAAATGAACTCAAAGAATATAACTGGTCTACTCTAAAATACCTCCCAATAGATGAAGCAGTAACCCACTTCAACAACACCTTCCTACAAATTCTAAACCAACATGCCCCATCCCGATTAGTCAGAGTCAGATCCAAAGCAGCTCCTTGGCTCTCTGTTATAACTAAACAAACTATGAGAGCCAGAAATAAATCATGGTCGAAATGGAGGTCCACTAAAAGCCCTATTGACCATCAAACTTTCAAACATCTAAGAAACAAAACAAAGAAACTTGTCATCCTGGACAAAAAAAACTACAACTTTCAATACCAACAAAACCAAAACCAAAACCCAAAAACATTCTGGTCAGGAATAAATAAACTACTCCACCCAGGCAACACCAAAACACCTACCCCAGCTAGCTTAGCACAAAACCAACCTAACATCATAGCCAACACCTTTAACAACTTCTTCTCTCAAACTGTCAACTCACTTGCAAGCACCATGACTCCCCCCCCCTCCCTCCAAATTACCCCTACCCCTAACAGTACCCACACACTAAAACTTGAGACCGTCTCAACAACCTATATACAGAAACTACTTTCTAAACTAAAACCCTGCACCCCCTCTGCTGACAAACTTCCAGCTGAATACCTTCAGCTAGCTGCAAACGAAATAGCCTACCCAGTTTCCATCTTAATAAACAGAACCATAACAGAATCCAAAATCCCATCCTGCTGGAAAATCTCCCATATTATTCCACTCCATAAAGGAGGAAACTCTAATGAACTATCCAATTTTAGACCTATTGCCCTTCTATCTCCTCTATCCAAAATAATGGAATGCTGTATTCACCATCAACTTCTACATTATCTCTTAAATAACAACTTGCTTGTAGACTCTCAACATGGTTTTAGACCGTACCACAGTACTACTACTGCCCTTCTCTCCTTCTCTGACACTATAAATAAAAATCGAAATAAAAACCTGTTCTCATCTGCACTATTTTTGGACCTCTCAAAAGCATTCGATATGGTCAACCATCAACTTCTCCTCGATACCTTAAAATCCCTATCACTGGATTCACAAGCATTACAGTGGTTCAACTCTTACTTGACTAATAGACAACAAGCAGTCCTTTGGGACAGCCATTTATCCACTCAACTCCCAATTACTATTGGAGTCCCACAAGGATCTATCCTAGGCCCCCTACTTTTCTCCATTTTCATCAATAATCTGCCCAATTCCTCCCAACATCCACATGTATACAATATGCAGATGATTCCACTCTCATCTGCTCTGCTTCTACCCCAGCAGAACTCCACTCCACTACCCAAGTAGTCTTCACTGCAGCAGAAAAATGGTTTCAACATATCTGTCTCCTCCTAAATCCCAAAAAAAACAAACTACTACTCTTTACCCCAACCTGTAAATCCACCCCAATCTCTTTTTCTATAACATCCTGTAATGGCACTGTCATCAAACCTGACAACTGCACTAAACTCCTAGGCGTCACCATAGATAACCAGCTAAATTTTGACTATCACATTGATTTAACTATCAAGACTGTCAATAAAAAGATTGGTGCCCTATACAGGCTAAAGCCCTATCTCACTACTACTTCCCGAGTAGCCCTTGCCCAAACTCACCTTATCTCTACATTAACTTACGCCTCTCCCTCCTTTGTCAATTTATCTAAAGCTAATCTTCAGAAACTGAATACTGCCTACCACAGTATAGCCAGATTTGCCACTGGCTCTCCTTTCCAAACTCACCACTGTCTTAACTTAAAGAAACTCAACTGGCTTGAACTCCCGAACCTTATACTCCTACAACAACTAATCATCACTTTTAAAATTCTTCATTACCCTCCAATATACCCATACTAAATAAACTTATCACACCTTATAAAAATCTCACGACACTCAGATCAGCCAACAAGCTACTAGTTACTACTTTGAAATCTCATAACAAATCAGGTGATTCCCTACTTGCAAACACTATCGGTTCTTACTGGAATAAACTTCCCACTGAACTGACCTCCCTAACCTCTTGTCACCTTTTCAAAAAACAGATGAAAACCCACCTACTAATTCACTGGCTATGTCCCTGCTCCAATCCTGACTGAGCTCAGCACTCTTTATTACTCTCTCCAGTCTGCTACTTGTGTAATTCTTTCCACTCCCATTCTTACTTAGACTAACGTCCTCAGCCCCCTTTACTGGACCTTCACTCTTTTATTTCTCCATTCTTTTTTGTTTACTTCCCCTTCTAGCCATCTTCTCTCTATCTCTTTCTACCCTTAGCTGACCGTCTTTATCCTGCTACCTTGGCATTTCATCACTATCCTGTTTCCTCACTCTCCTTTCCAACTTGACATTCCCTACCTTTACCATTGTTATAATACTTATACCCAACAAATTATATTTTACCCCCACTTTCTGTCTATCTTTTTTCCCCTTCTCCTTCATCTTTAACTACCTAACTACCTGTTATATCTTCAAACCTGCTCTTTTAACACCCGATACCAACAGTTTCTTTCCTTCTGTAAATTACCTAATCTATTATCATGACTACTGACCGACGACTAAATTTTTTGCTTTACTAGTGATGTCTCTTAACTCAACTTTGTATTTTGATGCCGGAGCTTATCTCCTTAGCCACTTAATCTGAACTCTGTTTGTTACCTATTCAGATTAGTCCAGGCAAACTGTATATTGTCTCTGTACATTTTTTAAAATTGATTTTAGAAATGTTTTCTGAAATGTATTGTCTTAGTCTGATAGTGGAGCTTTTCTCCTCGGGCCTCTGCTGAAAATGGACATGTATCCAGCCAGACTAGCCCGGTTAACAAATGTAAAATAAAATAAATAAATACTGTTAAAGAATTGCCAACATTGAAATCCTTTCTGTTGTTGCCATGCAGAGAATACTTACATAACTAGATAACATATAAGCCTTGGGTATTCAAATGCATATGACAGTATTTGTAATAAAGGATGGGATTACATTATTTTAAGAGCTCATTACAGGCTTTACCTGCAAACTAAACAGAATGTCAATATATCATGTGTGGTCCATATCCTGTGCAGTAATCCTTTAAGCAATGTATGTTGAGCTTGTTTCCTGTTTGCTTTTCATTTTTTACTTTGATCATGTTTTCCCCTTGAAACAAGTAGATTGTTGTTGTCAGGCAGCAGGTCTTTTTTGGATAAGAAACATTTTTACAAGTGGGGGTGTCACAGAGATTGCTACTTTCAGCATGTTACTTGGTACTTTAATAAAGCTGAATATAAATTATAATTAGAACTGCAGTACAAGGAGAAGTGGTTTGCGTTGAGTGCTGCTTGTTTTTCTTATACTTGATTTTGGCTAGTATTCCAGTAATGTATTTAAAAAGTAATTTATTTTTTCATGCCTCACAACCATTTTGTTTCCATCTAGATACTAAGTAAGCTGTCATGCAGCCAATGGATTGAAATATGTTTTTTCTTCTACACTTCATTTTGTCTTGATTGGACTCTCATAATGATGGTTTGGCACACAGGGCAGAATATTAAATTAAAGTTACAGTTTTTGTGATTTTGAGCATAGCTCCTCCCCCTTTCTGGTCACCCACACCCATTCCCATTGACCCCACCCATTCAGCTGTCTCCTGCAGCACCCCTTTGATTTGAAGTCACCAGCATCCACTGCTATGCAGTCTTGCAGAGCATGTTTGACCGTAGGCAAACTAATAAGCATTTTCTTTCTGTGTTAGTGCTGCTTTGCATAGTTTCCTGGTTAACAACTCTGTTGCAGGTCATGAAACCTCGCTTGTATCTGTGTAAGTGTGATGCATGGCATGCATATGCAACTAGCACTGCTGCTCATCACACAAAGACTACACAGAGCATATTGAATCGCTGGGATAGTAATCCCAAAACTCGTCTCAACACAATGCACGTTATCAAAAGCCACTATTCTTAAAATAGTAAATGTTTTCAAACAGTTTCTGAACGTGTTGTTTGAAAATTTTAACTGTTTTATTAGAAGTAAATTTTAGTTTAACTATGTTGAAGTGACCCTTCCTTTGTGATAATTATTGTGTAAATTCTATGGTGCCATACATTAATTGGGCCTTTTGCATATGTGTTTAGTACGCATATTTTTATTTTCTACTAGTGCATACATCAATGTGGGGCTCTCTACTATTTTTGGCCTGCTGTGTCATCAAGGATGTTGCTTAATTTTTTGAGAATTGGCAAAGGGGAAGGCTTTCTGACACCTGGAATCAATTGAGGCACAACTTTATATCAATGTAAATGCCTTTTGGTATTTTTTAAATGGAATTGGATGCAGCACTTATATGAATATCCCAGGGGTCTTTATTTTAATGAACTCAGCACTGTGTAAATAACAGGGGTTGATATTGTTCATTTATTACTGAGACTGACTTGGGTTAAGTATTCTAGACCTGAACGGATATCTTTATAATGGACTCAGCACTGTGAAATTTGGAATTATAAATGACAGGGGCTGATATTGTCATTATAAATTGTTATAGTGGCTGACATTGTCCTATTTCCATCCATTGTGGTTTATTATGGCCTTGTTGGTGAACTGATGTTTTTGATTATTTGAATACATTTGAACACTAGGATTTCTGATGTCAGACTTCCATCTCTGTGGTTTTTATATATACATTTTTCATTATATATGTATTTTTTATACATTTACTAATGGAACTAACCAGTTTATTATGGGGGTTAGCCTCAGACTGAGAGGATTTGGGTGTCTTTAGGCTCGGGATGGCCAATATGGTGGGGAGTGACTTTGATCTATCCACTAATGAAGATAGCTGTGAAGCCATTTTTTCCAAACTTACTAAGCACATGTGGGTATTACGTAATAATGTATGGCATTATAAGCTCTTCAGGGCATACATTACCAAAGGGATCGCACCTAGAGGCTTACGCATACTCACGCAGCATCTAGTCAGTAATCCTGATCAGATTCTTTTTAAAGAATGGGGTGAAGCCCAACAGCAAGCTTCTTTAAAGTTTGTGGAAATATTAGCTGAACACCACAATAGAGTAATTGATAGTGAAATAGAGTCCATTTCCCATTTGTGTGATACTGTTAGAAGATACGAGAGACAACCTATTTACACTTCCAGTTTGAAAAATCTTAGCCAGGAACTTATGACTTTGGAGACCCAATTACAAGACAGGAAGAAAAAGAATTTTCTCAGAGACCTAGCAGACTATGATAGGAGGGACCCCTTCAATATAGGTATAGACAAACATGTCCATTTTGCACAATTTAAGAGGAACCCTTCAAAAAGGAAACACCCTAGATCCATTTTGAAAAAGGCATCGGCATCTAGGGGAGGAATCCTCTTCTGGATAGGAATTTGAGGCTTCAGGTGTCACAGGATTCCCAGCTGGGAAAAGAAGGAATTCCAATGTCCCTTCGGATTTAAACCTAGGAGGGGGGGGGGCAGGAAACATAGAAGAAGTGAACAACATGGAGGCTCTGTTACAAATCTTTGTAAGGAAATAACAAATGTTAATGTTACCAATATTTCATCTTATGCCCTTTTTGCCTTGGACATAGACATTTTAAATAAAGGTTTATCATTTATACCTGAATTCTTTGTGCTTGAAGAAAATTTTGCTAATGACGTAGTAACATTCTGTAGGAATTTAAGGCTAACAATATCTCAAAGATCGATATGGATAACATTGTCAAGTTAGCCAGGAATCATGAGTTGGTGATGTTGGGGGCTGAAAAAGGAGGGGCTGTGATGGTACAGGACTGGACACAGTATAACATGGAAGCCAACAGGCAGCTCTTGGATGTCTGGTACTATACATATTTAAGCATCGACCCCACCGTCATCTTTAAAAAACAGATCAATGAGTTTTTGTCCTTAGCATTAGAGGAAGCATTAGAGGAGGGCATTATCAGTAACACTACCAAGTTACATTTGACATTAACGGATCCCAGTCAACAATACATTTATTTCTTGCCAAAAATACACAAATGTCCCTGCAGTCCCCCTGGGAGACCCATTGTTTCAGGGAGGGGATCTCTCACTGAACCTCTGTCCCTGTTTCTCACTAAATATCTGAAACCATTACTCAAATGTGTAAGAGCTCAAATTAGAGATACTTCATAGGTTCATAGTTTAGTTCATAGTTTAGTACTAGGCTAACTGCCCTTGTGAACCATTTTAAGCCTAGCCAATTATCCCTCATGAGACTCAAAACCTGCACCTTGTGTTTGTAAGGCAAACACCTTAACCATTAGGCCACCCTCCCTCCATACTACTGAATTCCTTCAGGTCATTTCTGAAATGCAACTTGAACTGGATTGGTTATTGTGTACACTAGATGTCACAGCCTTGTATACCAATATCCTGCATTGGGCAGGGTTTGAGGCCTTGGAATACTGATTATAAAAAACAGAACTTTACCTGCCTGGGTTTAATATGTTTCTTATTGGCCTCACAGAACATGTGCTCACTAAGAATGTCTTTTTTATCAGGACAAATGCTTCTTGCAGCTACAGGGTACTGCCATGGGAGCATTATTCACCCCAATATATGCCGATTTGTTCATGGCATATATTGAGGAACAGATAATCTATGACTGCTCCCACAATTTATTTATGGGAGAGATGGATATTTGGAAGAGATACCTGGATGATTGCTGGTTGGTCTGGAGATTGGATGCTGAATATCTATTGGAGTTTATCAGTTAATTAAATGCGAATAAATGGGGAATAGAATTTATGGTTAATCATCACAATGAAAGGATCACCTTCTTGGATGTTTTAGTGATTAGGGCTCCGGATCATACTTTGATCACTGAAGTCAATCGTAAATTCGCCAAACACAACTCCCTTCTCCACGGCACCAGCTTTCATCCTCCCCATATCTGCAAGAATATTCCTAAGTCCCAATTCATGAGGATGAAATGCATTTGTTCTGAGGAGTGCACTTATGGGCATTTTAGAGATGACCTGGTATCTAGATTCAGGGACAGGGGGTACAAAATGGGGCAGGTTTTACATGTTAAAAACTGTGTGGAGAATATGGAAAGGGAGAACCTCCTTCAATATAAAGAAAAAGCTAAAGGTGGAGGATTCCCCTTAAGGTTTGTGACTACTTATGGTCGTAACAATAGGGTATTGATCAACAGTCTCCAACACCACTGGAATATCCTGTTGGCTGATAATAGATTAAGTGAAATTTTGGGAACCAAATGTCAATTTTTCTTTAGGAAAGGAAAAAATTTGGCAGCATATTTCAATCATTATAAACATCAGCATGAGAAGGATAAACAGTACTCCCACGTTACACTCTTAGGAGATCCCTTAATCAGTTGTTTCCCATGTGAACACTGTGTGCATTGTCCTAGGATCCTTAAAACAAAAAGTTTCAGTACTAAAAATACTGCTCAGGTCTTTGACATTTCATTCTTTGAAAATTGTCATACCGACTGGGTAATATACCTTGCTAGCTCCAGCTGTTCAGCTTTTTATATAGGGCAAACATCGAGGCCATTGAAGTTTAGAATGTCTGAAAACCTCAGTGACATTAAACACCATAAACCAACTAGTGCCTTATATAAACATACCATACTACATAAAAATGCTGTATTCAGCTTTACAGTGATTGATAGAATAGGGGGGTCCAGATCCCAATAATCTGGTTGGCATGAAATATTAAATACCAAGGAGAAAAAAATGGATCATTAAGTTGGGGGGGGGGGGTTATTTAAACCTGGACTAAACGAGCACCTTTAATTGGGTACATGCTTGATTTCTAATTATATATATGGAGTAATATGTTTAATGCATTCACACTGATGAAGGCTTAGTAACAGTATAGCCAATACCAGTCTGATTTTTACTCTTTATGTGCTTTTGCACCAAATAATAAAAGTTTGTCAATATTGCCACTGTCTGCTGGTCTTTTGCTTTTTGAATTGTTACATTTGGATTGAGACCTTTCAGCTGCCATACCTGCGGAGTTTACTTCATATTATATTTTGTGATTTACCATTATTCCTGGGCATGCACAGGTTTTGGGAATGCAATCCCTTACTTCTATCAATCAATGCTTGGTAGGAGTGGTAATGAGCCAGTTGTTCAAATACAGAAACATGCAGAATCTCTGCAGCCTCAAGTTAGATGCTACTACTGCCAGACATTTGATGAACACCATGGGGGCTGTGGTGAGGCCAAAGGGCAGTGCTCTAAATCAGTAATGACTGGCTCCCACCAGAAAGTGGAGGAATCTTTTGGAACATTTGTCCATTTCTATGTGGTAATATGTATCCTGAAGCTATGTTGAACACATCCAATTGTCCTTTCCCAAAAAAAGGGAGAATGGACTGTACCATGACCATCCAGAATTTCATTTGGCCGAACAGATTTGCTCAGCACACTGAGATCCAAAATTGGTCTCTTGTCCCCTGTCTTTTTTGGCACTAAAAAGAATTTTGAGTAAATTCCAGATCCTCTCTGGTCAGGTGGGGCTTCTTGGATAACTCTTTTGTCTGTCTGCTTTTGAATTTCGAGAGCTGCTGGCTCCCTCTGATTGGGTGGAACATTGGGGATTTTCTTGTAAGTGGGAGGAGGATTAAAAAAGGGTATGTTATAACCTCTGTCTATGATCCGTTTCACCCAAGAATCTTTTGTAATATTTTGCCAGGCATTTTGCTGTAAGGATAAGCATATCCCAACTGCATCCAGAGGAACACAATCAGACTTCCATTCAGGAATGTTAAAGGGATTATATGCAAAGGAGTCCCTAAAGACCTGATTCTGCAGATCACCTCTGCCGCAAGGACAGTGTCTTCCATTGTAGTTCTCCCCCCTTAGCACCATGTATCTCTGGAAAGGCCCCTGGGATTTCCTGAAGCACATTTTTCCACTGCCCCTCTGATTCTTGGAAAAGGATCTCTGGGGAGTGCAAAAACATGAGCCCAATGCAGAAAAGGTCTTGCCATGTTTATCATACCTGGATAAAGTCTCTCTAACTTTTGGGCCAAAAGGAGATGATCTTCCTTAGGTAGCATTGACGAATGAAAACTTAAATGGTTCTGCAAAGTCACAAGGTCACATCCAGGGTGGTCTCCTTATGACTACTCCTGAACCCACCACTTGGGTAGTCCCTTCGGCTGCATGCACAATGAGCCTCATGGACGAATTAGACACAGACTCCAGAGTGGACAACTGGGAAGCAACCTTGTCCTGGACTCCCTCAGTAACAGCTCCTTGAGGGTATCTGACAACTCCTTGATCAGGTCATTCTGGAGTCTTGTATAATGTGCCAGGAAATTCAAAGACATTAGGGCAAAGTTCAATGAAGTGTGACCTCACTTCTCAAACCTATCTATCACCAAGGACTCTCTATTGGGAGGATTTGTAGAGGAACTTTCATCAGCCAGTTCCTTTTTAGTGGTGGTTGCCATGACTGTGGCATCTACTGGTAGACCTTTAGCCCAGAATTGCTTGCCCTTGGGGGTGGATAAAATTTTGTCTGGTTTCTTAGGAATAGGTTCACAGTGGTGTCTGGTGCCTTCAATGCCTACTGTGAAATCAACTGGATGAGCTCATCAGCATGCAGAGTCACCCAAGAAGTAGACAGAAGAATATCAAAAGCCTACGGGTACATCAGCTCCTCTGAGGAAGTATTTTGGGACTTTGGGATTTTGGAACCTTTCTGCTTTAAAATTTCCAGGATGTCTCCATAGGATACATCATCAGGGGGTGACCCTCAGGAACCTTCCCATCATCAAAATCAGTGTCCTCTGTGACCGATTCCTAAGGGTAATTTAAGTGCTTCCTCTTGCACTTTCTTTTCAGAGGAACCTCTTTGGGGGGACATTCTAGGGAGCTATCAGAAGAGGACAAAATATGAATCTGTGGGTCCTGCAGATTAGGTACTCACTGCCCCATAGAGAAATGGTTGAATAAGAGAGCATGAGGGTGGAATGTGCTGCAATGAGAATGGAACTGACTGAGAGACTGTTGTGGACAAAACCTTTTCCATTGCCTAGAAGACTGGTGCCCCAAAAAGAAAAGGGAGTCAGTAAAGAGAAATAATGCCTCAGAACTATGGTCAGTCCCCGTTCTGATGAGACAGCTCCTGGCACAGACACTGGTGTCAATCTGCACTGTGCCAAAGCTCCAAGGCACAGAGATGGCTCTGAAAAAAAATGGAGTTGACCCTAGGGCTGACAGGGAACATGTGGCCGCAGGAGGTCTCCAGATCCAACAGGGCCAAAGAACTCAGGGAAATATTCAGTTCTGAATGGACAGATATCTCCAGAACTGATACAGTTGGTGGCAGAAGGCTCAGAGCTGACAGAGGAGGAGTAATGACTGGGATAGAAACTGAATTGGTTCCGAGACTCAAAGAGTTTGGAGCTGAAGGGAGTCCTGTAAGTCCTATCACCAATAAAATCTTAGTGACTCGTCTCTCCACACCAAACTTGGTGAGACTTTTGGTGGAATAGAGAGAGTTTTGAGAAGGAGATTTTGCTCTCCATAAGAAGATCTTGGGCAATTCACCAGCAAAGGGATCAACAGAAGGTGAATAGACCACCTCTGGCAAATCAAGTAGTTGAGTTGTCTGTGCCAATGTAGTCAGCATCGAAGATAAATTGTCCTGAGTTGAAAACTGACTTTTGTGTTGTGTAGAAGCTCATCAGTTTAGGATTCATAACAGTTTTCAATACCGATAAAATCTTCTCCAGCACCAAAGACTTAGACCTTCCATCTGATCCGAAGTGCTTTGTGGAGCCAATGATCTATGCTTTTTTTGAGTCAATTCCAAAGGAGAAGATGGAACCGACAAGCTTCTCTTGTTTGATTTCTTTAAGGATGAAGCAGAGGGAGGGGAAGAAATATCAGATTTACTCTTAGCAGCAGATTTGGCTTCAACAAAGGCTGATGGAATTAAGCCCTTTATGATTAATTTATTTTATTCTCTCTATGAGACCTCTGTGACTAAAGCAAATGCTGCAGTCCTCTTGAAGATGACCAGCGCCTAAACAATAAGCACACAAAAGATGTGTCCAAAAGGGGATTTTGTGGCCACACTTTTGACACTTTTTAAAACCAGTGGGCCTTTTAAGTTTGTCAACCATAATGAGTGAACAAACAGGAAACAAACACTGCAATATACAATACAACAGAAAAAGTCAGAGTGGTGAGTGAGAAAAATATAAAATCTCTCTCTCTCTTTTTTTTTTTTTTTTTTTTTTTTTTTACAGGAAGAGAAAAAAGTGGGGAGGAGTAAAGGAACAATAAATAATAATAGTTACAGCTGAACCGAAGTCTACAGGAAAGGAGGGAAAAAAACTATCAACAATGATAGGAAGGTTACACAGAAGTGTATGGGAAGGGGTCAATAGAGTACTACAAGAAACTACAATGATTATAATGAAATTGTGAATAAGATATTTTAAGCCCCAAAATCAAGAAAATATTAATAAAATATTAATAAAATAGACAACTTGAGAGCTGGCAAAAGTGTCTGTCTGGAAAAGCGGTAAACGGGACAGGGGGATTGTTGGTAAGGATGAAGCTCGAGAGATTTTGGCCTGTGCTAGCTGTAGTAACAGCTGAGTTGGGTTCTGATATTGGAACCAAACCCATAGGTCAAGGATAAAATGAAGATTGACAACATCACATCACTAGATTGTGCATCACAGTACATTTTATGAACAATAAGAGGAATGAAACTAACGTTAGGCATTACTGAATAACTATAATACTAAATTATATATATCATAAAATCAAATTTTGTGACGGACAAGTCAAAAACAAGAAGCAAAATAACAGCCAGCTGAGAGGTATGGTTATAGCAGAGAATTATAAGACTCACTACTTGGCCTGATTCATTAACAGCTATATGAGAGCACACTATTTGATCTTCATTAAATGGCTCTACATAACATGTAGGGCAGTCAAACAAAGAGAAACGGAAGAAGATTCTAATTGCAGTGTAAAGAGATGAATCCAATGCTAATTAACCAATCCAATATGGCGGAAATATTTGTGAAGCTATAAAGCAATTGTGTATATCCAGTGTAACCTTTAACCCTGTGCAACAAATGTCTTTGGAATACAACATGATTACACTTAGGAAAAAAAATAATGTTGGGAGTTTCTGCTGCTATTATTATGTTGTATGTGCAACAAGCACTAAAACAAGGTGCTGCTACTGATGCTTTCAGACCTCAGGCAAAAAGAAGGGTATTTAGACCCTGTTTGACATGCAAGATGGACAGAGAAATGCTGCAGAAACTGTGCAACCTCTGCTGCTCCTACCTCTGGCCCCAGGGAAATCATGGAGAACCCATCCCAGTGGAAAGAAATGTATGTGTAGCATTATATATACTAGCTATTGTTATTTTCCAGAGACCCCTAGGGGATATATTAGGGGTGTCATAGGCATCTGTCTCTATAATATTACTCCAATTTGTATATGCAATGCTACAACATGCAAGGGATCACATCTGTTTGCCATGCACCCCACAGGGGACAGCAAGAATTCTGTGCAGTTCCACAATTTCCTGTAGCATTAGGGACCATAGGTTGCACACAAACAGTAAAACAAATCCCCGCCTGAGGAGCAGAGAAGGAGGTACATAAACAGAAAGGCTTTCCACTCTATAAACTGGCTTTCTGCAATGCCCAAGAGATCATCTACAATGTCTGTGCAGGTAACCAAAACATTTTCCATGACTCACACATAAGGCACATCTGTGAGTTGTACATGTACACCAGGCTTGCTAGTGGTGACATTCCTCAAGGGTCTAGTCGGGATGCACATTATGCACTGGACCCCTGGCTCATGACACTTGTGAGATATCCACACAACCCCAATGAACAAGGATACAAAGAGGTCCACACTCAAACTACGAATATTATAGAATGTGTATCTGGATTGCTTAAATCAAGGTTGCAGTGTCTAGACACATTAGGAGGGGCACTGCAGTATGACCCAGGCACTTCTGCTGAAATGCTTACAGTCTGTACCATGATACATAATGTAATTCATTGGAAACACCTTCAACAAGGACAGCAAGGACCAGGATCACAGATTCTAGCACCACAGGCCTGGCCAACAGCAACAGCAGCAGATACAGATGAGGAGTCTGAAGGAGAACCACCTGCTGCAGATGGTGCTGGCAGAAAGAAGTGTGTGCAGTATGCCATGGTTCTGGCTAAGAGCAAAGGACAGCACGTATAATCACTACTTAGGTCAAAGCACTGGATTGCATACACATACACATAAGAAAACTGATGCCTGTCAAACTCTACAACCTTTACTTAAACATGTAGTGGATGTGTTCTGATAAGATCACACATGGAAAACCCCCAAGGACACAACTATTACCTGCAATAATGCAAGGTAAGTGTGGAAGCTGTAATGGAAAAATAACACATTCATATAACCAAATACTTCATATGGGAATATGTATATGTGACTAAGCAGGTCATCTTCTACTCAAATTGCTTGCTCAATCTTGTGATTTTTTTTGAAAAAGTCACCAAAGCAATGGATGAAGGCAAAATAATACACAACACATACCATGACCTGGCTAAAGCTTTTGACACAATTCCTTACTGAAGCATAGTAGAAAAGCTAATTGAACTGGGAATAAACCCCTATGTCACCCCCCAGATTGCCAATGAACTCACAGACAGGATGCAGATAATCAAAATAATGGAAGTTGTGGTGGTGCTGCGGTAGCGTTGTCGCCTGACAGTAAGACGTTGTCCCGTTCGATTCTCAGCTAAAGCATCTTCTGGGTGGAGACATGCGTGAATGGGCATACCTTCGTTGAAGGTTGTGTGTCAGGGCTGGCAACTCGGCACATAAAAATCTACTGCCAATTATTAGCGGACCGGAGTTCCGCTGTGGTGACCCCTAACTGGGAAAAGCTGAAAGACGCAACAACATCCTCCTCAAAGAGACCAGTCATCAGTGGAGCTCCCCAGGGTTCTGTCCTGGGACCCCTCCTGTTTTGCATCTACTTTTCTGAAGTAAAAGCCAATACCAAATGGCTCTGGCTGACTAAGTTTGCAGATGACTGCAAGCCAGGAGCAATCACTGAATTCCCAAATGACTTATCCATTCTGCAGGAAGGTTTGTCTCAAATAAATAACTGGTGTCAAAATTCTGGTCAGAATCTCAATGCCAACTATACATTATTGCATCCTTTGGGAAGTCATCTACTGCAGGGAACTACCACATTGGGAATACACCCCTAAGAGTTGAAATAGTTGTTCAGGATTTGGAAAATATATGGGCAGCGACTTACCTTTGACAAACATATGTCTATTGTTATAAAAATTCCTTCTGTACTGCACAATGTATAAATAATTGTTTCTAGATCTACAGGTGTCATTGCCCCCTTTACTCAGCTCTCATTGGGCCAGTTATTGAATATAATGCCCCCTTTGGTATTTATCTGTCTAGACACATGCAACAACTGCAACATCCACAGAGATACCTTCCTAAAAGTATAAAGGCCTAAATGACATGTACTACATGGATCGACTCAAAGCTCTGTCACTATACTCGATATCCAACAGACTGCAAAGAGGTAACCTGTGTGTGACATATAAGCCATCCTCCCACCCATTTCTAATGGATTTACTGTACATTAGCAAGTCAAATGACATCAGAAATAATCAGTCTAGGGATTTAAACCCCTTTGGCAACATCAACTGAATGTTTTGGAGGAATAAGTGTATCTCACAGAGGATATCACAGTTGTGGAACAGACTCTCCATCCACGTAAAACAAAGTTCATTCCTGTCCATTTTCAAGTACAACTCAGAACTATAGATGAGAAAGAGTAAATTTATCCTAGGACTGCCCCCTGCACTACTAATGGACAGAGGTAGTCCCTAAATGCTTTACCCCATACATATGTCCCAGCAAATTATCTATGGTATGATCTCAGTTATTCTCTCTAGGGGTAATATATAATTATTGACCAAGGAATGGGTAAGGTCAATCCGTAGCTAAATGGGTAGGTTATTTCGAGCACAAAAAATGAAATTGGCCTGGTTTGGAATGGCCTGCAAGGGCAACTAGGTTAGTACTTACCAATGAATCTGTGAACCTAGTTGTCTGAGGTACACATTTATGTCAGTAACATCTCTTACATCAGATTTTTGCAATATACAATTAATACCCAATACTGTGCATCAAGCATTTCAATTGACCAATATCTATAAAACATGGAAAAGGCCAATTATATCATCATTTGCACAACTATAACTTTAAGCAAGACTTAAACACCTACTGCTTCCACTATTTTACTTACAATAGTAACTGAAATACAGTGAGGTTCAAAAATTATATAAGCAATTGTTCACAAATGAGTATGAATAAGAAATCAAACACTTTTTGTCTGTAATACATATTAAAAAGTGCAAGCATGTGAGTAAGCAAGTCCACTGTGTACATCAGACATATATGCAACCCTAAGTCACAATGACATGTGCAAAGGGCAGGATGGAGTCATCATCATTTGCAAAGGATGTTTTGGGCTAGTAGGAGGACAAGGCTATCACCAAAGATGTGAGTGTGTGTGAGTAACAAACACAGGTATCTCTCAGAGTATACAGTGATCAGAGCCAATAATAACAGAGGTACAGCACTCAACAGTACTGTTTAGGTAGCTTGCAGCTGTATGAGGTGGTATGGGCAAGAGATTTTTTTCAAGTGTGTGTGTGTGTGTGTGTGTGTGTGTGTGTGTGTGTGTGTGTGTGTGTGTGTGTGTGTGTGTGTGTGTGTCTGAGTGTGTGTGTGTGTCTGCAGGAACAGAATCAAGCGCTGTACTAACAGTATGTCCTACCATCTTAGATAGGTGTGAACTGTACTTGGTAGAGTAGCAAATTCAATGTCAGTGCCCCTGACCATGAGAGCCACCTCTGCCAGGAGTTGCACTGATACTTCCACAGCCTTGGCTAGAAATCAGGGTACTATCTGAACATGAGTAATGTCTGCTGGATGAGCTCTCCTCACAACTATGGACAGGACCACAACTCCATGGCCTAACACATCTAGGTGTGGACACTGCAATCACTGACAGAGAAGTGGAAGTAGTGTCACTATGGGACTGGGATCTTGCATGGTCACATCTGCAAACACCGTAAGATGTAGTCTCGTCGATGTCGACCAACACCAGCAGATGTTCCGTTACAGACACTGATCAATCTAGTGTGTCATTCATCCAGTCCAAAGAGTTGCCACATGCTTCAGGGAGTCTCCCACATAAGAATGCATGATGTTTAGTACTCACACTATCTCTTCCAAGGCCCTAGTGGAATTTGCCTGTGCTTCCACCACCACCCTACAGATACATCTGGTGGCACCTAATGACATACCAGCATTCTTCAAGAATCTCTACCACGCATTCTGTGTGGCACTTTGCCCACATGATAACTACAGGGAGAAAAAAATAGGTCTGCAGCCACAGTGATTACACTATCTCTATCAGGACTATAACACTTCAGCGAAGTGACAGTTCAGCAAACAGCATTTCATCGGAAATGTCCAGCAAAATCTGCTCTTGTTGGGGGCTACGACCCCCAAACACCCACTAATTTTATATATATATATATATATATATATATATATATATATATATATATATATATATATATATATATATATATATATATATATATATATATATATACCAACACAGAGACTGCACTACAGTGGGGAAAGGGAAAATTTCCCAATCCTCACTGTACTGCAGTCTCAATATGAATAGTTTGACGAATGGCATGTTTGATGTAAATGAACTGAAAATGCCATTCCCTGAACTGAATTTTCTCTGAAGTGCTATAGGCCCTCCCTTTCCACAGTGTCACACTCAACCTGTCCTATATCAGAGGTCTCTGTGTGAAGGGTATGCTTAGGCATATTGACTGTGTCCAAAATATGAGCAGGGGATGCAGAAGCCACAACTTCAGTGTCAGACTGACCCTCTGTACCTTAGGACTGTGCCTCTTCATCACCATCATCATCATCATCAGAAGCTACCAATACTCTGATATCAGGTGGTAGGAGTTCCACAGTTCCAATATCAGGATCACTTATGATAGCAAGAAATAAATCTAAGAGAGAAAAAGAGAATAAAATCACATATTTGTGTATGTGAGGCAGGGAAAGATTAGGAGTATGATAAGTATCACAATGCAAATGAAAAAAAGAGAACAATGCCTTTTACATGTGCAGATTAAGAATGTTCTCATACAAAAATCTAATGAACAGTTGGATCCCCCAACATCTTCCTCTTTGACTGCATTACTATATCACCTGACTCATGCTTATTGCTGGCAATATATATCACACATCTAAGATATAAGCACATAAAGATGTAACAATGGCACTTGCATATTGCATACCTGAAAATTCTCCTTGAGACACTCTGGAGCTGTTTTCCACATCAGCACCAACATCAAAGAGTCTGTATGAACCCTCTGGCCAGCTATCTGGATCCCTGACAGTGGACGGAAACTCTCTGTTTCAGTTAGTGTTGGTTCATTAGCAGTACCACTTCCCATAGCCACCTGTGCCTGGGCAACTGCAGCTGCCCTGCTGTGGGAAGATGTAATCATATCACTTGCCCAGTGTTGTATCTGGGAGTAACTTTCTCCATGCCCACTTTGCCCTCCTTCAGCATTAGTATCATTGCCACATCCTCTCTTAGTTAGATTGGTCACCTCTAATTCTCCCTAAGAAAAAAAAGCTCCAAGGCAATATAAGGCATGGATAATAACCTTATTCTCTGCCCTAAGTGCATCTAAGCATGCCCAGTATAACATTGTCTGAGATGTTTGCAAATTACCACTGGAAAACTTGAAATCATGAACTGTCATCCAATCCTTGTTGTCATTTGTCACTTATGTGTGTTGTGTGTTATTATATTACTATTTAGCATTTATATGACTATACAACCCTTGCTTGCCTATACACGCTTACAGGTGATAAACCACTTTCCTATAGGTAGCAATAATAGTTATTTGCAAAAACACGCCCCCTTTTTGATGCGTTTAAGCTCTAAGGTTCATCGGTTCCTATGTATACATGCTGAGGTGGGGAATACAGCAGTGATGTCAGATTATGTACATATATTCCTGCATGCAAATCTCATATGGAAGAAATGGCACTCTGTGCATGCATTCATACCATAGTGTATCCTCTTTCCTTGCTAAATATTATCTCAACTTAGCATTTTATTATTATGTATATCACATTTTAACTCCCCTTTGTTACACTGCAGCTTTATATCCCTATCGCATCATTTGTTAGTGTGTCCGTTTTTATTTTTATGCATAACTCTGGTATTGTCATTGACATTAATTATCATTACATCAGTATTGCAGGATTTGTGTTAGAAATGTATCTTTGATATTTCAGCACATTTGCCTGTAGGTGTATGAGTACCCTTTACCCATTTCTCCTTCCCTATTATTTAGTTACGCTGTAAAAACCTTTATTATTTCTGTACAATTCCCCCTTTTCACTTCCCTACCTTCAGAATTATTTTACTGTACTTCCTCTTAATATTTTATAGCTACACTGCGTGCTCATATCTTAGGTTTGCCTAAAGCCAAGCTGCCTTGTTTACATTGTTTATTTGTGCTTGCAAATACCCTTCCATGGCTGCAAACACTATTGCTGGCCACGAAAAGGTACTTGCAAATGTAAAGGAGCGATGAGCAGTATGCATGTTTTATTAACGCTGTTGCTCATCACGCTAACATCCTTAAATCATGTAGGCTTACTGCTAAGCCTACACAATTGTTAATGAATCCCAGGGCTTCACTCCATCCCATCTGTAAGTTAGAAACTAGTTTGTTTATACAACAAGCAGCTTGGAAAGTACATGGTTAGACTAGTTAATACTTATAAGAACCTCAGCTGATGAAATCTTTGGAATATAAGAATGCAGAATGGTAGCTCAACTAAGTTCAGAGTTTCCTAAGATTTCATCATACTTATTTTGTTATAGTACAACATTGTGTTAATTGAGAACTTTGATAGTCTGCAGAGAACTTCATAAATGGATGTCACAAATAAATCATTATCATCCATGTTTATTCTTGTTTTCTACCACTGGTTTATCTCTTTCTTAATTTCTCCAAATCCTTTGGGTTTCTAATATTGTGATGGGAATAGACCCTATTCCTAAGTCAAAGTATGATTAAAGTTCATTCTTTGATGTCAGCCAGTAGAGCTCTTCGCAGCACCTGCAATGTGTCCAATAAAGACTCCTTCTGCAATTCGTACGGAGTTACATGTATTGTTAACAAATCTAAATAGGATTGTAGACTCTTTTTTATAAGCGCAGTTGCTCCTACTACTATTGGAACTATCTGGGTACCTTTCTTCCGCATTGCTCTTATTTCTGCCTGCAAATCCTGTTATTGTATGACTTTGTGTCTCTCTGTACGCAGGACACTGTATTGACTGGATGTGGCAATTTCAATGATCAGTGCTACTTTTGTCTTCTTTTCCTATGACTATATCTGTTTTTCTAGCATCTATCTTTTGAACTGTTGGTAATGGATGATCCCATGTGATGGAGACTTCATCATTTTCTATGATGCTTTGTAGCTCATATTTCCAGTGTTTTTCAGCTACTACATTACCATAATGTTTGCACAATTCCCAGTACAACAGGCACGCCACATTATTGTGCCTTTCAGTATAGATACCTTCTGCCATTAGTATGTCGTAACCAGCAACAAGGTGTGCAACTGTTTCCAATTCTGTTTTACAAAACCTGCATTTGTCTGTTTTTCCCACGTGTTCAGTGGACTTTGTAAATCAGCGTGTAAGTAGACCACTATCTTGGGCTGCCAATATTAACCTTTCATCTCTTGGTTTGAATTCGCCTTTCTTTAACCATTCCTGCAGTAGTTCCTGATCGACATGAGGTTGTTCATCCAGAAGTTTTCTATACTTGCAACTATATTTATGCTTTTTCCACATTTCTTGCCTTCTCATTTGGTCCTTCACCTTATTTTCTTTATTTTGTTTTTTTTGGCACACTCAGTTGCTGCTTGATTTTCATCTACGTGCGGTTTGATTTCCAGTCCTGCTTGACGCTGATATGCTCCTGCTAGCCTAAGCAGGGAATTCATCTTAGAATTATTCTCTTCATGCTTCAAAACTTTTACTGCATTTGGGTCTTGTTTTCTGTAAGGACTTGCACTGTTATTGTTGGTACTTACATACTATAACATAACTGGCAAAGGAACTAAACTCAGTCTACATAATACAGCCTGCAGCAAATTGATAAAAGTCTCCAGTCACTCACTTGCACTGTGGAGTGAAGATGGATGTGAGATGAGAACTGATGAACTTATCCTGAGTGACGATAACAGAAAGCAGAAAGTGCAATGAATTCAAGAAAGGTGTTGGCACAGCCTAGGCCAGAAATTATATTATCAATAAACTAACACTTATAGCCTGAATTAAAAGTTGTGCCACTTACATAGCTGGTTGATGCTACATAACATACAGACTGACCATGGCACTCAACTTTCCATTTCTCAAATGTGGAACACTGATTCTCAAGAACAAATTGACAAAAATGTGGAACACACATGAACAACTTACTAATAACTAATACTAGGAAGTTCACTGCATGGTTTAAATGTGTTGGTGCAGCGGTAACATTGTTGCCTCACAGCAAGAGGTTCTCCTGTTCGATTCTTGGCTGGAGTGCCTTCTGTGTGGAGTCTGCATGTCCTCCCTGCAGTCGAGTAGTGTTCGAAAGACATGCATGAATGGGCGTGCCTTCGTTGAAGGTTGGGTGTCAGGCTGGCAACTCGACACCATAAAAATCTACTGCCAATCATTAGCAGACTGGAGTTCTGCTGTGGTGACCCCTAACAGGGAAAAGCTGAAAAGACAAACAAACTGTATAGTTATAAAAAGTTAATTTAATGAATTAATATGGTTGCGTATCATTGACTATGGATAATGGTAAAAAATGCTTAATAGTGATTGTGTGACAGACCCTTTCAATGTGAAAGGGTGAGGAACATGGACTTTTAAAGAATCCAAATGAAGAACATTCCTTGTAACTTGATACACTTGAAGTATGAGACAGGAACAAAGCTTTTTAATTTTCAACAACCTGATCCCACATCTAATTGTTGCATCTCCTTGCTCTCAACTAGAAATCTGATTAATTTACCAGCTGCCACCTTGATCAGCACCTGCACCTCAGGCTCTTTGTGTCATTGTGAATGAAGAAGAAAGCCATCAAGTTGGAGACTTCCTCCAGAAGAGATAATCTCCAGTTCTATTTCCCATGTAATACCAGTACCGACTAATTACGAGGTGACCAATGCTATTAGAATAGAATTATTTTGTACTTTTATAATATAATTATTTGTCACCTCAGACTAGAATTAGAATGGTCAGGATGATGTTAGCATTATCTGACACTTGCTGATTGTAAGAGATCATGGGTCTTATCAGAGGCAGCCAGATCAAAGCAAAGCATATCATAATCAATATGATTTGTTAAAAAATTAGTTGCAGGCAGGTAGCCAATAACGTGTACAGTTACTGTTCAGTTTGATTACTTGATATCTGAGCTCTGACCTAAGACTTAAATAAATTCAAGCTTTTTACCAATGCATTATGACTCTCCAGCTTAAGAAACAAGGGGCTCAGCCCCCACCCCCACCTCCAAAAACAACTTTAAATGAGAACAACAAAGTTCAACATTCACTGTTCTGTATTTTCAGGCAGTTTTCTTTTCATATATTTGGGGCTTGCATGTATGTATCTCAGAATTATAAGATGTAGACAACCAATCCTTATAATAAGAGCCCATTGCTGTATTCCTTTGTGCTGTGATTTCTGTTAACTGCTCAGATTCACACAGTAAACAAATGGAGGCCGAGGAAATCAAACCCTGGAATACAGGAAAGCAAGGAACTAGTTTTTAATAATAATAGTTTACAGCTTTATACTCTGTGTTGTAACCATGCTGCTTACTAGTACCATAGTATGTATAATATCCTTTATTTTGCCTCATATTTATTGGTTTGTTCCTCATCAAATTTGTGGTTTTCATACAAAGTGTTGAGGACTGTAGTCATTAAATAATGACACACATGTTTATTTGTACATGCACATATATGCATGCTTGTGTAGCAGAAGGAATATCTGAACAGGGCACTTTAAAATAGCAAGAGTGAGGGCAGAGGGTAGGAGTGAGGGCAGGGGACAGGAAGTAGAGAGCAATGGGTCGGATGGATTGAACATCCCAGGGCCGAAAGAATACTGACACTCTCTGCTACTAATACTGCCATCTGATGCCACATGCCTTTTGGCTGCATATACCATTTTTATCGCATAACTAAATTTTTGAATAGAAGTCATCAAATAATCCTACATGGTAAGCACAGCTTGTTTGTGATAAAGACAAGCATGCAGCATATATCTGTTAAATATTTTTTGCTGAATGTGCAATCTGTGCTATTTATTTATTTATTTATTGAATTATAGTCTGGCATTACAACCTGAGCCACAGTTTTTCAAATAGAATTTAATTAATTCAAGCAACATGATCATAACCAAGCCAGGGAAGTACTGAAGACATACTTACAGCTACTCAGGAATAAATGTAATACCTTGTGGGCTCCTGCACTACTTGTATTAACTTATTTTCAATTAGAAAACAAGTAAACATTTTCCTCAGGTTGCTTGATGTCTCTACCTTTTTTCAGGAAATACCAATTAAGTTCATGCCCCTGCAATTAGTTTATTCTGTGCACGAATTGAAAAATGTTGTACAACAAATCTTCCATCTCACTAGCTTTGAATTTTAGTGGTGTCTAGAATTCCCACAATAAGAATATATGTATCTGATACTTTGATGTTCACTGAAACACAATAGAATTGTCATTGTTTTCCATCTCATTGGAATCATCTGAGGACTGTAAATAAAAAAGTGCTTTTGGCATAACAACAGAAGTTTATAAATGGCACACTGATGAAATTGCAAAAGTGTCTTCTGATGCAGTATGCAAAAGGTGAAGAAAGGAAATAAAAAGTTAGTGAATAAATAACATGGACAAGTGCCTCATCTAACTCCACTCACAGCACTCTGGCATGGATAGTATTTAAAACAGTAAAGATAGTGCATCCTGTATCAAGCAAGGATAATCATAAAAAAGGTGTGCATGTGTGTGTATATATATATATATTCATATCTCTCTCTCTCTCTCTCTCTCTCTATATATATATATATATATTCATATATCTATATATATATATATCTATATATATATATATATATATATATATATATATATATATTATATATATATTCATATATCTATATATATATATATATATATATATATATATATATATATATATATATATATATATATATATGCCTAGCCCCCTGCAATAAGGTAAGTTAACTTTTTATTTTTTTAAACCTAAGGCTCCCATTCACAATTTAGAGTGAATGGATGTTCGAGATTCTGGTCTCGAGATTATGAATTTCAAGCTTCCATCCATTCGATCTTGTGAAGGGGAACAATATATATATATATATATATATATATATATATATACTTCACATAACCGAACGCTCAAATGTTCGAAATTCATATGGCCGAGACCATATGATCAAACATTTGAATGTTTGAAAATGTGAACTAGACCCATAAAGACAAAAAAAACACACATTAAATGGTGTATAGCAGGGGGCTTCAGCCCCTGCCCCCACCCCCGTACTTAAATATACCAACTCTGAGAGTGCACTACAGCAAGAACAAGGGAAATCTTCCGGTCCGCACTGTATGCGATTTCTCATTCAGAATGTCAGTATTTCTAAACTTCGAACATATTGTCTACGATCATATGGGTTTCAATGTTTTGAATTTCGGCATTCTGAAGGGGATCCATACATATATATATATATATATATATATATATATATATATATATATATATGTATGGGTCTACTCTGACTCACTGAAATAACACTTCACCAGTTCCTACTTGGCCAACTCCACTTCACCGAAATGGCTTTAAACCAAAAGCACGAACTGCCATAATCCTTTCCCTGTGAAAAGAACCACTTGGTGGTCTTGGAGACAGGTGCTTCTGTAATGCAGTATATTTCCCAGTCTGTGAAGTAAAATTTCAAGCAGGGGGATTTGATCTCTTAAAGCCAGATAGAGATCAAAGGACTGTGGAGGCAGAGGCCCTGGTAATAAAAGATCTTAAGAAGGTCTCCCCTTACTGGTGCAAATTTCTGACAATCAGAGAGGCACAGCAGCTGAGAAGTGGCAATGCTTGTTAGTGGTATGATCAGTGGTTCCACAAGCTGAAAGAAATAGATAAATCTCTCTGCTGGGAGAGCAGGCTGACTTGGCACAATGTAGAATAGGGCTGGGCTAGGCAGAGTCTAAGTAGGGAAGACTGAGAATAGGGACAGTGACCTACAATTGCTTTTTTGGAATCATATCCCTCTTCACATAAAACAAAGTACTTTTCTTTCACTATTTAACACAATCTGATTTGAATGGCTGGGTAACTTCAAATTCATTCCTGGTTTACTAAACTTGTCCATCATGGATAGAGGTAACATGTAGATGTTTTACTAGTCTGTGTTGTTTTTACTTAAAATGTTAGGGCTAAAAATTGCATGGGAATGTATGGCTTGGCTTTTAAAGATCCTTATGGATCAATAGCCTAAAAAAGTACCTGTGAACCTATGCATCTTTAGGGGTAACATGCTGGGCTTTTAATGTAGACAGATGTACATTGCCTTCCTGTAAATTCACCCATATTTGCTTTCAGTGTGGAGGACCACATACGAAGCTGGCATAAAGAGCAGTCATCTGCAGGCACATTTCTTATGCAGCCAGACAACAGCAGACAGTCTAACTTCGGGGAGTCTTGTTGAGAGATAAGGGTAATTCTTGCAGGTAAAGGGTTTCTTGCCATTTCAAGGAATGGCTGGAAGGCTGTCTCCCACTCTTCTATTAAGGTGGGAGTTTGTTGGAGCTCCAGAAGGCTTATCGTAAGTCGTCAGCACCAAAGGTTTCTCCATTGCGAGAAAGGGAGTAGAAGACTGTGCCAAAACTTAAGATCTGCCAGGAGGAGGTAGGAGTTAGTGTAGAGGCTTATTGATAAGATGATACAGACCAAAGGGTCTTAGGCTTGTTTGTTGCTTTCCTTTTACTATTTTTCTGAAATTTTCCAATAGGATTGATCCCTAAGAAGAGACTGCTTGAATTTTTGACTAATTCACCACCTCTCCTTTGCAGAGTGGGTTCTGGTATACAGTCATACAGACAGAGGTTTTCTAATGGTCTACTATGCTTTCTTGATGATGCTATTGAGGTCATTTAAAGTTTTCAGGATGTCTGGTTAGTAAAGCTGAATTTTTAATCCAGGTTTTGCCTTTTTCCTATTTGACTGGTGGATTGGCCTTAGTTTGGCATGCATATGCTGGGTAAGTATTGTTTTGCAAAGTAATGCCAATGCATTGTGCAGTGGTGTGTGCTATGTTTGAGACGTTTTGCACAGCTCAGCATTGGACATGGCAGCAGCAGTGAGGCCCACTTCAAAGGGTGCTGCATTATTTGGATGATTTTCTTTTTGTGGATTAGGAGTCAAAAATCGCAGGGGAAAATATATGCTCTTTTATTAAGCTGTGGTAGTATTTAGGGGTTCGATTAGCATAGGACAAGTTGGAGGGCCCCAGTAAGGTGTTGTGCATTTTTCATTTAGAGATTGATGTATGAACATGATCTGTTTCTCTTGACAGCAGATAAACATCTAATGCTGCAAGGAAGAATTGACTCTATTGCAGGAAAAGCCATGGTTAGGGTAATTAAATCATGGAATTGTTAGGTCTCTTCACTTTTGCTTTCAGGGCAGTGGTTCCAGGAAAAAACTATTAATCAATCTGTGGCTAACATGTTGGAGGGTTAAGGACATCACAGAATGAAGATACTGACAATTATTAAACAAGATCTGTCTATTTAATCACACATCCCTGTAGATATAATGGCATTTCCTTTTGATAAGGTGAATGCGTTTTACCCAATGATTTGCAGGTTTGTTAATTTTTCCCCTTGCTTCATCCTATGGCACCTTAACTGAGTGTCCTGTGCCCCACATCCATCAATGGATCTACCAGCTTTATCCAACACCCCCATACTTTCTCCTTATAAACTGGATCTAGTACTGATTCTACATGCATCCTGGTGGGTCAGGCCATCTCACAATCTGCCAGATGATTTTGCTTTTATGCTCTATCCTGTCCCCGTGGTTTCTTGGCAAAGATCAGAGAGTGAGAATGCTTTGGAATGTGCTGATGTTTCACTTTGCCTCCAAAGCAGCTCATTCAAGAATCCCAAGAGCCCTCTTAGAAATATATGCACCTTCTTCACACATCCCTATTCTATACTAGAGATTGTGTGGGGAATGCCTTCAAGACATCCACCCCTCCCCTGCCAATCTGTCTGACCCTTGAACCCCTCATCACACCTGGGTTGGATGAGCTATAGTCAGGGCTTTACCAGAGAAGTGTCAGGTTGCAGCTTTCTACAGATGCTACCAGCGGTTTGGGCACAACATCTTATTTTAAAGTTATGTCTAAACAGCACATACAGAAAGTGAACCAAAGGAAGCTTAGTAAAAACAAAGGACTTTTAATAAAATAGTTACTCCAGTAAATCAGTACAAAAACAGGAATGAGAGTACTTAAGATTTATGTGGTTATTGATTCTAGTATTCTGAAGACGTCTTTGTTATATTCTGACGAAAGCACTAAATAAAGTTGTGTTTTTGCACACTTTGATTTCACTTTTTTGAGTGCTCATAGCAAGTTTGGTGATTTGTGGCTGCTATCAGTTTTGTTTCAAATCAGTACAAAAACCTGTGTAAGCGCTTTCACAATAATGTTGCTACTGCTTCATCAAAGAACTTCAACAACCATTCTCATTAAATAATTAAAATAAAAGTCACATGATCTTCCAGCCCTATATTCACTCACCATGGTAAGCAATTAACTTTGTGTTACTTAAAGGCACAGATGAATATATGTGTCATGGGAGTGCTAATACCTATCTACATAATGCCATTCTTTTTAATACAGGTTTCAGCAGAAGTTTGTCATTGAATCCTTTGCCTGCATCTGCTCTAAGTCTGATTATCCATCTGGTTTCTGTAACCTCTGCCAAGTTCTATATATCTCCACCACATTCATTCAGTCCTACCTTTTCTATTACCATAAACCTGAAAGTATGTACGCTTACAAGGGTTTTTGTACTGATTTACTGGAGTAACTATTAAAAGTCCTTTGTTATAACTAAGCTGCCTGCTGCATTGGTTCACTTTTTTCTGTATGTGCTGTTTGGACATTATTTGGGAAATAAGTGAACCATTCATCCTTTTGGCTGCATTTTGTGTGTACTTTTGTATCTACAATTTATTTTAAAGTAAATTGGTTTACTGTAGAATAGTTCATTGTGTGCCCAGATGAGTGGTTAAAACACGTATTTTTAGATCTGATGCAGCTATGGGTGGCTACAGTAGTTTGACAAGATGAGTTAAAAAACAGGTTCTTTTTCATTCTGACAACTGGGCCATGGTAAATATTTTGGCTAAGAGGATGGCTAAGTTGGAGTTGGATCAATTAGTGCTGAGGAAGTTTGTTCTGCAAAGTTTGAAAATTAACTTAAATTGTTCTGCTAAGCATGTGCATTTGTCTTCCTTTCAGTTCTGCTTGTATTGGGCATTGGTGCCAGAGGCAGATAAACATCTAGTTTCTGTGCCTGAGGAGATCTGGAACCTTGCAATCAATAGCAGATTGGCTAATGCAAAATTCATGGGTGGTGCTCCGCTCTTGATGCTTCTGTATTGTTTGTTCAACATTTTCCTAGACAGAAGAGAGCATGGTCAATAACCCTACAAGATAGGTATGTGGTTTACAGATAAGAGGGTTTGGGGAAGCAGTGAGAGCATTCAGAGTGCACCTGGCTGCACTTTGTGCAGTGACAAGGTCTGTTGGCTTGAATGTTGTGACCAGGTGTTGGTGCATGTGACAAATCCAGAAAGGTTAGGAAAGATTGAAGGGTTTTGGTGCTGATAGGAGACTTTCATTAAGTAGGCAGCTGTCACAGTTATTGTTAAAATGATTTGACAATGTGTCAGAAAGACACATTTTAAGACTAGATGGCAGGCTACTTTCAGAATGACAAGTTTGCTAGCATGCTAAAAAAGGCATTGGTAAGTCAAGGGATTGCATCTGAGAGGTTCATGGATCATTATATTTTATCATTATTGGTAGGGCTTTTGATTTTGCTTCGGAAGGTAAGTTCATTGAAACAATAAAGAGAATGGGAAGGTGATCCTCAGTTGAACTTCTGTCTGGTATATCTTTATCTATTTATCCATCTATCTATCTATCTATCTATCTATCTATCTATCTATCTATCTATCTATCTATCTTACACTTTGGTGCATTTTTTCAAATTTTGGTTATGGTTTTGTTTTTATTTTACAAGGAACAATGAGTTTTTCATTCTGGGACACTCCTTTATGTACTGGGTAGTCAAGTGGGCAGTGGTGAGGCCTGATATAATTATTTTGTGGCTTGACTCTTCCAAATGGGAAGTACTGTGGTATAGTTCCAGAGGGATGCTCTGGAACCAGATGTTACCTAAGCTAGATGAGTGATAGGCAACGTTAGGGATTTCTAACACTACTGTTATTTACTTAGGTTGCAATGGCTTTGACAAAGTACCAAAGATGAGATTATTACCATGTGTTGTTAGGGTCATGGCCTTGGTGAAGTCGAAGTTTACTGGTACTCTAATAATTTGGTTTGAAATAAATCTAAGGCTGTTGTGGAAATTTTAACACTTTGCAGACAGCAACATTTTTTTTGAACCAAAGAGTAGCTAGGCAGCTCTGTCTTTGGATTTTAGTATTTTATATCCCATGAACTTTGCTGACCAAAACCTGGTATAGCTTAGCACTTGTGCATTAATCACAGCAGCACTGCTTTCACTTGTGCATTAATCACAGCAGCACTGCTTTTAATTTATTCATTCTGAATGCTTCACTGTTGTTGAAGGAGTTAGTGCAAGGATTATAGGTGTTCCAAGTTGGGAAGTAGGTTGGACAGTGTTAAAGGGGTCAGCTTCTTCAAAGGGAGCTCCTCTTTGCCCCTCCCTTTTCTTTATGGCAGTCCATTTGGCTGGTGAGACAGTTGGGACTGTGCTCTAGATTATTGTTTGCGGAGGTGATTGAGCAGTTAGATTAACACCGTTTGTAGCCTAAATATGAATTTGAATTTATTTCCAGGGAAGTGTTATACAATGCTTCCTGACAATCATTTTGCATTCTTTATTGTTATAACTGTTTAATGATATTTTCATGTGATTTATTATGTCTTTTTAAATGAATTTTGTGATTTAATATAGTTTGGTCATAATGACATTGTTTGTGTTGTAATTTCTGTTGGGGCAGGACTATGTGGATAATGATAACTGTTAAAAAAGAAAACATGTATAATGTACAAAGCTGATGAAAAATGAGTACAGTGGTTTGTTTTCTATTTATATAGCTGTATAAATACCATCTCAAGTCTCCCCTAAAAAGATGCAGCTAGCCTAGTGGAACTAATCTGGTCAACATAGTGTGGCTAGATAGATACAGAGAGGAAAATAAAGGATGTGTGCCCATGTCATTGTTCAAATGATAGAAATTTAATGAAGGTGTTTAGAAAAAAGTAATTATAGGTTCATAGGTTCATAGGTTCATACTAGGCTATCTGCCCGAGGGCATTTACAAGCCTAGCCCATAGTTTTGTGGCTTACGCCACCCCTTTAGTATGGGGAACTATACCCATTATTTTGCTGTGCCTCTGTCGAGCAGTGACACTGAGGTAATCCCTGGGGTATATCTGCGATCTCCCATCCATTGGTCAAGATTTCTCTTGAACAAGGCCAGCGAGGTGCTCTGCCTCACATATACCGGGATTTTATTCCACAGCATAGGGAGTCTTTGGGTGATGAATCTATCCCTCCAGCACATCCTATTAATAGCCGTGTCGAGGTTTAAGTCTCCCGCCCTTGTGGCTCTTGCTTAACTCTGATTTATCTCAACAAAACAGAAACCTTGAACTCAGGATTTAGCAGGGAGTGAAGGAAAAACACACAGACTAGTCTCCAAAAGACTACATTTCTTGGAATTTGTAAAAAAAATTAGTGTAAACATTTAACAGCAACTGCACAAAAAAAATGTATCCCCACAGATGATTTTGCTTAACTACTCACCCTACAAGCCTACAAAATCATCTAAATGAGTAACAAAAGTAAAACTATACTTTACCAAGGCATTTCACAGTGAGCAGTTTTACTGAGAATTTGTTCTTTCATTTTATCAAAGCTCTGTTGTTTATATGGAGTAGGCTGGTGGTGTTCTGTAGTGTTTTTCTCTTTTTCCCTTTGCAGAATGAACATGGAGTTGGTTAGAGGTTGTGGGAATAGTTGCTTTTTTTTTTTTTTTTGGAGTTATGGTTCTCAAGGTTAAAAAAAAACTATGAAGCATCACTCATGGTAGGATTTCACAATCAAACAATGAAATCATTATCAAATCTTTGGGTAAAAAAATACACAGGAAAAACATTTAATAAAGAATAGACTAGCACTTGCCAAACTAAACTATATCAGGAAAAGCATCCAATAATCACAAAATGATGCCCAAATACAATGTCATAGGTCAGATTCTCTTAAAACAAATAATCTGGAACACAAACCATAGCAAAATGTGACAAGTAATTAAAATGTAGAATACTGTTTTCACACTGCGCAAAAATGTATCATTTCCATGGTGCCTGGTTAAGGTGGTCTTTCAATGAAAAGCATTAAGTTGAAGTATACATCAGACAAGAATTAATACTGTACATTTATAAAACTCTTCTATAGAAAACACAATTTGTAATTCAAGTTAAAAAGTTTAGTTTGTAATCTGCAAAAACATTGTAAGTAATCAAATATGAAACAGCACTGTCGCTACCATATAGTATCAAACTGTAACTTAACAGCAATATTACTAAACAGAGTTAAATTAAACTGCCCATAAATGTCACTTCCCACAACATTTGCATGGCCCTAATAAATATAATTTCTAATACCACTGACCTGCAAATATATTTAACATTGCAAATGATTCAACATTGAGAACTGCTTGCTCTAAGAGCAGGGCTCCATTAAACAATATGGTCATAATGCAGTTAATATACTTTAGATGTATACGCTATGTCATATGCCACTGTGGGTTCCTTAGCAGCATCTAGCTTATGCTTTGGCTGATTAACATTGTAGCAGTTCTATTCTTCATTAATTTTAATTGCCAAAAAAAGAAATCAAATCAATGTCTATACATTGAGTGGCTGACATAATTCAGTCTTAACTTCTTCCATGAAGCTGAAAGCTTTTTCAGATTTTGCATTTAAATGTGGCAAGCAAAGCAAAGTCATTATCAACTGCTTTTATCAACTGCTTAAATGGTAGCAGTTTCCAATCGCCATAAAGGTCTTTAAGAAGCTGTGTCCAGTACTACAAAACAAAGGACAGGGGTTCATCTCTTGGACCAATTTGTCTCCCCATATCCTCAACCTGATATTGTGTAGATTCATCAGTAAAGTGCCTGACCTCAGCATCATTTCTATGGACATTCACATGGAAAGCAACATCCCTGACATGTCTGGAAGACATGTTCAATTTATTTGCAGGATTAATAAGAAATGCAGTATCTTTCATTAAATGGCCTTGAATGGGAAACTTAAGCATTTTATTTTTTGCAGCATTGAAGCATAAAAAGCTGTAACTTTTTTGTAAATGTTAAATTCATTCATTGTCCCAGCAATATCCTCCTTATGGCTACTCAATATTGCCCAACCTGTAGGTCAATACACATATCACAGTTGGGAAAAATGTTGCTGCTGTGAGTCAGAATAGACATGACAGCTGCAGGTCTCAGGAGTCTGTCAGCATACTGCTGCAGTAGTTTATGAATAGTGACATGCTGTGTCAGTAGCTGACTTTCTCAGTTCTGAATTTATGTGTAGAACTCCAATAAAGGTTCCAGGGCATACTTTAGGAACATAAAAAAATCATATTTGGTTCATGACTCTGGAGGTTGTCAGAAATCAAATTAATTTTAGCAGATCTTGGCTCTGCAGACAAAAAATTTGACTGTAGGGTTTGCCACATATTCAAACTTTGCTAATTAAAATATTCTGATGAAGTCTCATGTATAGTATTGGAGATGATAGTTCTTAATTAATTAAAGATATTTGGGTCTTGTTTTAACAGTACTGTCATCCGCCTTCATTGTTTTTACAAGGATCTGATAATGACTTTCTGAGACTCAGAAATCTAGTAGGTTCATGTGTAATAATTTTTAGGGAATCATTGTCTGTAAATAAAGCAAATTCTTTCAGTTTTTGTTGGCAATGCACACTGAAAATGAAATGGCAGTAGACATCTTATATTAGTTTTTCCACTGCTGATCGTGTAGCTTTTACACCAGCCTTACTGCATAGATCTGTGAAGTTGTACAGACATCCTATATCAGTAACGGGTGGCTTCACCTCCTTCAAATGAGGTACCGCAGACATGTTCTTTTCAATCACTGAGGCAGCATTGTTTGAAGAAAAGTTTAAAATGTTGCATATTAGAATGTCAAATTTTGGCAGGGTGGTTATTAAGACATCAAATAATTCTTGCCAACTCCCTAACACATATTCTGGCATATAAAGCCAATAACAATGGAGTTTCATCTGGGTATCATAACAAGGATAACCAAGAATTTGCCATTGCCCATATGTTTACTTTTCTCTATATACACAAAGAAGGGTGATTCTGGCAATCTGTAGCAGTTTTGCTCTGGTAAAGAGGACTCAGAACATCCTTTACAATGCAGGCTGCCTCTATCGCTTTACTTGTTTTTTTTCATAGAAGGATTTGTTCCTCACTATGCTTTTTTCATTAATTTAATAATGTCCTCTCCTGCTGCAAATGATCAGCTGTATTCAGCATGGAGCAATACAACAGCATCGTCTTCCTCCATCACTTTTGTTCTTGTCAAACTGGGATGCGCAAAGAAGTCAACCATCATTCTTTCAGCTGCATGTTTCCCATTCTGTTTCACACTACTAGCATTTTGCTAAATATCATTTCATCTTCCATGATGTATTGTAAAATGTGTACTATGGGTCATACAGAATACTTACTTTACAACACATCTACTCACAGAAAGTCAGTCTCAGACACTTGTCCATCTTGCTTGAAAATAACTTGTACTTCCTTTTGTTCTTTGGGGTGTCATCCATATTCCATGTTCCCATCATGATCCAGGCAGTCTGTATCTAGCAGGTTTGTAAATGAAGGTTGTTAATGGCAAAACACAATGTAGACCTCTAAAGGTAGAATATTTCAAGAACAACTAATTGCCCCTAATGCTGAATATTAGTTAGTGCTAAACTTAACCATTAGAGAATTACAGGAATGTGCTTCAGTCATTTATTTTTTGTTGAAGCAGAACATTTCCCTTGACAGCACTTTGTCCATGCAACAGTAAAGCAGATTTGTAAATGTGGTTACATGCAAGTAAAAAAATGGTAAAGACAGAGCCAACTATCTCCCAAAATGAGAGAAATGAGGTAATAGACCCACAACATACCTTAATCAGTCGAAATTTGCATCCTCTGTATTGACTCCTCTTGTTCATGTATGATCTTTCTGCTGACTATAAAGATCTGGATGATTATGTCCAGATATTAGGCCTACTGTAGCCTGGTGAAGTTTCGTCACTCCTGTGCTTCCATGATAGTTCCAGTCCTCCAGTGTTTACTCCCACTGGTGGAGAAGTGCTGGAAAAAGGAGACAGTGATTTGTTTTGTATAGGTGACATTTGATTAAATAGTGTTCACAAACTCTCTCAGTTCCATGTTGCCACCCATGCACAACAAGCACAAAGGTCATAAACAGTCTTGCAGAACACTGTTGCAAAATGAAGCATAAAATATGCCTGTTATAATAAAAAAACTACATTCTCAAGCAATAGTAATGAATTTGTACTTCACATGAAATACTTGGTGTAGTGCTAAAACCCATCAATGTCATAAAATGAAGCATGTGACTTGGCAGAGAAAGACATTCTTCAAGAAAATAAAAAAAAAAAAACTTTAAAAGTGCTGCTCATATTGGGTAGCATTACTACTATAAATCTTCTCAAAAATGCTATACAAAGAAACATCAACAACATTACTGTCAGTGAATCTGTCATTAAATGCAGAAATAAAATAATCCAGATAATGAAAACATGATAGAAAATAGAGTCAAGGCTCAAAAAAAACTTTTACCTTCACATCAGTGTGACAGAAAACAAAATGTTAGTCTCTACATCATCAAAATGTTGGTTACACGCAGCAACTATTGTCAAAGAAAAATGGCAACTGGTCATTCACAGTCAAGAGAACCTTTCAACTGCCATCACTATTTAGACCTCCCCATGAGTATTGCAGTGACATGTTACTCTTTTCTAAAGTTTTACATGGATGAAATGGTCAAACAAAAATGACAATCACTGAAACTCAAATCTTCATCTGTGCATCGGTTTTAGACAGGAAACACTAGTCTATACACCATATAATATAAAGTTCAGCATGACAGAATCAGTCGTTCACTCCAACATTGTCTACCAAAACACCTGCAATAGTTTACTTCAGAATATCTATTGCACAAGTCCACAACTGTAAAAAAAAAAAGTCAGGTACTGTAGAAATGACCTCAGGGTTAAGATCATCAAATAGAGCATTATAAAGTGTAACAAAAGAAGAAGAAAAGGGAACAATGTCAGAATGGTAGTCAGCATTTGCAACATTATGATATCTCAAAAAGGGCCATCATGTATGATTACAAAAAAACGAGGACTACGGCGAACAAAACTAAACACTAACTCTGGAGTCATGAGAAACAGTATTAACCCAATCATTTAAGGTAATAAGACAAATAATTGCAGTTAAACAAAATAATATTGGGACTTGAACTTTTAATGAGGGAAGAAAACCTAACCAACACATACCTTTTTTAAAAGACCTGTATCTATAGCATACCAAAAGGCTTGGAACACTGCTGTCAAAGAAAAGTATAAAAAGTGCTGCAGTACCATATCATAACAAGTGTTATTCTGAACAGAATTCAAGTTATGTTTCCAATATAATGCATGCATCCTAGAGCACTGAAGTCAAATCAAAACATAGCATAAAAACCTTTGTGAGATAAAGAATAATACTAAACAAGGTTCCTGGACATCTGTTTGGCAGTGTGTGACCTAGTAACTATTTATAAAAAACAACAACCAGTCACTTGTGAAGTCACTAGAAAGAACAGTAGTTAACTGAAAAGTATTTACTTTTAACCCCCCCCGCCCCAAAATAAAATAAACAAGTATAAAAAAATCCTATGGATGGAAAATCATATGGAATTATTGATGCAAATCCTTCATTAATACATATGAACAGCAATGTAACTGCTACCAAAAGTCAAACAAGACACATAAAATAAGTATTTAAAAGTTTTCTGTGAATAATAATAAGACAGCCTTTTTTAAATATAAGGTGACCAGATAGGCATCACAGAAAAGATTACATGAAATAAGCAAGCTAGCTAACAAAAGACAAAAGTAATGCTAGTACACTTGCCAATAAATGGTCATACTACCTAATGATACCCTGAACTGATAGCAGTAGTGTCAGATCAGGAAGTAGCACAGCAAGACTACTTAAAGCACTACTTATCTACTGCTTATGTAATATAAAAACTGGTATGTGCACAAACATGTTAGTACCACCTGTGCTCCATACCTTACACCACCTTAGATTTGCTCTGCCCCCCCAGCACGCACACACATATCACCTGCTATTCTGTACCAAAGGTGGCAGAGCAATTTAGTTCTGAGTACACACACACACACACACACACACACACACACACACACACACACACACACACACACACACACACAAGGATAGGCACAGTGCTGAGTTACATTTGTAATTAATGAAAATATAGTATACAAGTTTTCTCATATACCCTTTTGCCCTACTTTGCATATGCCACAATTTACAGTAATTCAAGCAAATATTGTCTAGTATAATGGCCAGACTATGGAGAACAATGGCCAGAATCAGACACAGAAACATGAATTGCCTTTAACAATCCATAGAATAGGTCTTGCATCAACTTGCATTTCAGCAGTACCTAATTGCCAACATTAGTGACTATAATACTTGGTGATTTACCAGACAATCAAGTGGTCGTTTGCATTCCAGTTCCACTGATTGTCTCATTCTGCTACTGTCAATCCAATTCCTATTCCTGAAAAGAGTGAAAAGACTTTCTTCCTGACTGAAGAAGCAAAGTAAGAATAGTCTTCACTGCCCTTAAATACCACTTTTTCAATAAATCAGTGTGTTGAGAAAACTGTAGGGGAATTACTGTTGACCTCATTGTCCCAGAAAGTCGTTCGGTGATTGGTCTACTTCCACATCTCTGGACTGGCTCACTTTGCTTCAAAAGTTGTTTTCTCATTGGCCGATTTACCTCTATGCCAGTTGGTTATATTTGGTGTATATGTGCCAATCAGCAATGCAAATTGTCACCCCCTGTGTTCAGTGCAGCATATCAGAAGAGTAGCTCTTGATCAGTTTAAATGTGGAATGTTATGCACAATGCTGAGCACTTGTGTACTTTGCACACCCATTAATAGTACCTTTCAATGCTGCCATCAATGTTGGCTCTCACAATGGAAACCACAGAATCATAACCTGTCCACCTCCAAATGTAATGTACAAGCATCCATTACCTAAACTCTTAGCCTAATGTTCCCCTTCCAGATTAACTTGACAAAAATATCTCAATTAATTTCTAAAAGGCATCCATCCATATTGTCTTTAGATTCATAAGCACATAGGTTTTTACAAGGTTATTTATCCTAGAGGTTCTTTAGAATATTAGCCATGCATTCCCATGCAGGTTTTTTATCCTTGTAATTTAAATATGAAATAAACCAGAGCAGCAGAACATTACCCCTTACCATAAGGGACAAGAGTGTTACTCTAGGGATGAATTTTGCTGTTTTCATCAATTCATGCAAATTTCATTTAAACAGAGTAAGTGAAGTACTTAGTTTTAAAAAACTAGACATCCTAGCATTCTCATGGCCCTACTAACATTCCCTTAGCCATATTAGAAGAATTAGTAAGCTCATACAAAAAAAAAACATTAAAACACAGACTGATGGAAGCCATCCAAAGCACATAGCACTTGACCACACACATAGCGATCTTCTGAATTTGGTTGATCTGAAGAAGAGTGCCCACAAGCACTGCAGAACTTAGATGACCAGCACAATATAATATTACATCCCTCACATGTTTATTTTAAGCAGAATTTAAATTCATTTCACTTTAAAGGCTCACTTTTAACATTTGGTAATAAGATTCATATCTTTAAAACCTCCAAAAATGTCCTAAATAGATTTTTATATGACCAAAGTGCCAAAACCTCAAACTGGCACAACACATTTAATGGGCTCCCTACATAATTCTCTGCTGGGGTGCCTTCTGTGTAGTGTCTGAATGCCCTCCATGCATTTGCGTAGGTTTCCTCAATGTGGTCTGGTTTCCTTTCAGATTCCAATGACATACAATAGGAGGATTGGATACTTTAAATTGATTCCAGGTGCGAGTGTGTGTGTGCAGATGTGTGTGGTGCACGGTCCATAGATGGTTGGGCCTTGGGCTAGTGACCTGAGCCCATAAAACCTGTAACTGCTACAGAAGCAATGAGTACTGAAAGGTGCTCATTGCCTGATATATCACATGGTGCATAAATTGGAAAGAGAGAAAGAGACACAATTCTCTAATTAACCCTTCTGAATAATTTGTTAGAAACAAATACATAATTATAAAAGCCCTAACTACAAGATGAATGTTGTTTCTTTAGGACCACTTATTTTTATTTTATTTTTACAATGAACAGATTACCAATAAAAAAATTGTTCAACATGTTTCCTACACTATTATAGGTAATGCCTGCAACCTTTGAAAAACAGCATTATTGTTCTCATTTTTATTGATTGATGTTTAATTCTCTAATTTAGAAAGCGACATAAGCATTCTACTGCAGCAATAAGAATTGTACAATTCTAGCCTACCCCCAGGGCTATGCCCACAATGGCATCATAGACTGAACGATAAGCTCACTCCTCCCACAGACACCCCTAGTGATGTCATGGATGGCCCCTGTCATGGGTTCCACCCACTATATTTGTAATAAAAAGCCACGCCAAAGCTCTGTTTAATCAGTTAACTAAGCAGCACTCATCTGCCAAATAAAGAATATTCTACTTTTGAATAGAATTGATTACTGGTCTTCATTTCAACAACTATGCTAATAGACTACAGGATACCCCTCTACAGGTATCTAAAACCAAGGGGATGCTGAGATGAGAAGCACCCCAGGACTGCAGGAGAAGGAGTCCCCAACTACAACAGAAGATACTCCCCATTGAATATCTCTCCTCCACAAGGGTTTACATGGAAGGCTTCTACCTGCCCAATAAGGCAAGTGAGTATGATTGCTCATATATTTTGCCCTCATCTACCTTCATAAATACTGAGGATTCTTACTTGCCACCATTTGTACTAGGGCTAGACTTTTAACTGTCCAAGTAAAATGTATAATGGTGTACAATGCCTTACCATGGTCTAGATACATTGTGTGTACTGATTTTCCTTTATCCATTGCTTCAGTAACTTTCTCAAAGAAGTCAGTCAGGTTGAGCAGGCAGGGTATGCTCTTGACAAAACCAAACAGCCTTGAGTCAAGGGATTTTAGATTATAAATATCCTTGTTTATTAAGTCCATAATGATCTTTTCCATATTATTAATTCAATAAGAGCTCAGGCAGCCTCTACATAAAAGTTTTTAAAGTATATAATACAATTATTATAGTCCTTGTGAGACATATCATAAACAAATTCTTGAAAAGAGGGGGATTCTCTGATTTTTAAAATCTTCCAGACACCCACTTCCAAAAAAAGGAGATCCTAGCACCCCTGAGCAATTCAGACGTACTAAAACCTATTAATTTCTCTCTGCAAGTGATACAAAGATATCTGAGCAACTAAGATACCACAGACATATAACGTATTTCATAGTTACTAATCCTGTTTTATGAAATGGCACAGTAAATTAACTGTTCTTTTCTCATAAAAAGTGATAAATACAATCAACTATAAAATGGTAAGTTAACCAAAAGCATGTTTACAGATGTAGCTAAACTTCTCTGCTGTTTTGTATACCATACATTGACACATTTCAACCTCAATCAAGTCACTGGCAAATGGTTCTATCACTGTCTCAAACAATGCACAGCAAGGGTAAGGTGGTGAACTACTGTTTCCCCAGTATAAAGTAATATGAAGAGGAATTTAACAAAGTTCCATCTTATGGCCATGCAGCTTCTACTTTTCAGTAAATGACATCTAAGAAAAATCCTTACTACTTCATATCTTCTAACATTTGAAGGTAATTTATTTTTCTGGTGTTCTACTTGTTGATATAAATGTATAAATGTATATATGGTAACCTTGCAAAAGCTCTTGCTCTTTCATCGTAGTACATTGCACTCAACTGACTTAATCATGGATTTTTGAAAATCAAAATTCCTGCTCTTAGGTATCAGAAAAGAAAAAAATAAATAAAGTTTAATAGTGCAATGCACCCCACAATAGTGAAAGCAACCGAGAGAATCAAAATGTAAAAATCATTATCTACGTCTTGAATCCATATTGTTATTTAAGAGCCACATCTGTAAATCTAAACGACTTGTAAACATGCTATTTTCCATATGCCAGGTTTTAATGGTGTGTTTTGCTATTATGACCGTGTGTGTGTGTGTGTGTGTGTGTGTGTGTGTGTGTGAGTGTGTGTGTGTCTGTGCAGATGCATGCATGGCACTGCAAAGAGCAGAATACCCAGGAATATTAATTGTCTACTAAAATGTTATCATAGAAAGTTAAAGACTCCATTCTGAAAGAACAGTAGTGAGCTGTGATTGGAGAGCAACTTTGCATTTTAGTGAACCAGAGCCAGAATACATTATGGAGTTTATGGCTCAAATTGTTTTATGACATGTTCTTTTCTTTCTTTATTTCATTAATTAATTACTTAGTTTTTAGTACATTATGGACACTTTTATTGGTGGTGCCCACAACTGAAACATTGGCTAGAATAACTGTACCACTCAAACAATTCATGGAAAATGAATTTGCAAAGGCATCCAAAATATTTAGTATTAGATAAATGTCAGGAATTCATTGTGGTGCTCAAAAATTAATATAGCATAAAGTCATAGGCTAACAAAAAGCTGTATTCTAATGAAATGGAAATCCACAATTCTACCTGTTAATATTTGATAAACCTCAATAATTCGTTGTGCTCAAAAATTAATATAGCATTAAGTAGTAGGTTAACAAAAAGCTGTATTCTAAACAAATGGAAATCCACAATTCTGCCTGTTTCCTTTGACAGATTAATGGCATGTTTATGGTAATTTTATATAGTCATTCAGACTGACCTGTTTCCTTTTACTTACCTTTTTATTTTTCATATATTTAAAAATGTTTCCTTTCTTCTTTGTCTCCATTTGTCTCTCTATGATAATGACTGTTCATAGGTTCATAAGAGATTATTAGACTAATGGCCCAAGAGCCCTTACAAGCCTAGCCATATTTAGAATGAATTTCCCAATTTTCAATAATTAATTGAACAAGTCCAGAGAGGTATGACCCTATACTAAGGTATCTACTACTGACTTCCGCTGTCCACGAGGGACATGGGCACCACCTCCATAGTAAATTTATGATTACCAAGTCATTGATCTAGGTTGTGCTTGAAGAAGGTCAGGAAAGGGCTTTGCGTCATGTGAATGGAAAGCTTGTTACAGATAATGGCTAGTCTCTGAGAGATGTCTCTATCTTTCCAACTTAATTTATTTATGTCAGAGACTAGTTTAATATCCCTGGAATGAGTGATCCTTGTGAAATTTGATTTATAAATGTGTAACATTTCCATCAGGGCTGTAGCGGAGGCTGCCATGTAGGCCAGACAAAGATCACCCCTTAGTAGTCTGTAGGAGACAGAATACAGTGCTACAGCTTTCAATAGTTCTGTATAATTTTTATTTTTATACCCTGTATCTTTCTGGTGGGAAACCTCTGGGGTCACTCAGCTGTTACAAGTGTCTGGGGAGGAGCATGCAGAAGGGTGCATCATACTCAATTATTGGTTTGATGAGGACCAAATACAATAGAATTTTAATATCCTTTGATCTAGATGGCATGCCCTTACTTATGAGTTGTGCCACATAGAAGGACTTTCTCATCACTCTGGATGCACGGTTATTGAAGTTCAGATTACTATCAACCTGAGTAACCAGATCACATATCACTGGGTCTACTCTTAGGCAGCTGCTATCTATATTGTACTTAGCTGGGGTATTTGTTTTCCCAAAGAGAATAATTATGCATTTTTCTCCATTTAGTTTCATGGCACTGGCACCAATCATTTGCCTGCATTAATCGCTTCTCCAGTATATCAGTACTGTTCAGGAATTCAATGATTGCCCCAATTTAGTCATCCGCAAACCTGGTCAGCCAAAGGATGTCCATACTTGCCTTGACTTCAGAGAAATAAATATCAAACTGGAGAGAGCCTAGTACAGAACTCTGCGGTATGCTGCTGGTGACTGGCCTCTTGCTAGAGGTGAATTCATCCACTTTGATAGTATGTGTCCTGTTGGTGAGCCATTTGTCTACCCACCTGGTGATATAGGGGTTTATGCCCAGTTAAGTTTATCTATAATACCTGAGTGGAGAAATGTTTCAAATGCCTCGGCCAGGTCAAGGTTGGTGGCATGCTGGTCTAGCCTTCATCCATGGCCTTCGTGACCTTTTTGAAGAATTCAACCATATTTAACAAACATGATCTACCCTTAATTAATCTGAATTGGGTCGGGTACGGAGTCTGGAGATTACCTATGTCCTTGCTGATAAGGTCCATGATGATTCTTTCCATGGCCATACAGACACCCCATTGCCATTCTACCCCCTTATCTAAAATACTAGAGAAATTTATACATTCGCAGATAACACAATTTCTAAACTCACTCCATCTCCTCTCCCCCACACAGCATGGCTTCCGACAACACCATAGCACAACTAGCGCTCTTCTCTCTTTCACCAGTCTGATCAAGCAACATAGAAATAATAATAACATTGTATCTGCAATACTTCTAGACCTCTCCACAGCATTTGACATGGTTTCACATTCCTTACTACTAGACACCCTGACATCCCTATCCTTTGCCCCTTCCGCTATATCCTGGTTTAAAAGCTATTTGTCAAATAGGCAACAATCTGTCCAATGGCAAAGTGTACTATCCCCCTTACTCCCAACTACCATAGATGTACCACAAGTCTCCATATTAGGTCCACTTCTTTTCTCCAATAATCTCCATACCACCACACAGCTTACTGCTCTTGTACAATATGCTGATGATTCAACTCTTATCTGTTCAGCTCCATCACTTCCCACACTGCAACAAATCACCCAGGAATCCTTTAGCTCTGTGGAAAGTTGGATCACTCAGATCCATCTTATCCTAAACCCTAATAAAACCAAATTACTACTTTTCACCCCCAACAAAACCATTTCCACCCCTCTATCCTTCACTATTTCCTCCATAAATGGCACTATTATCTCTCCCTCTGACCATACCAAACTCCTTGGTGTTGAAATTGATAAAAATCTACACTTCGATGTCCACAATTCACAAACTGTCAAAAAAGTCCATAAAAAATGGGAACACAATATAGGCACAGGAAATCCCTCTTGAAACAAGCATTGATTAACCTAGCCCAAACTCACATCTTGTCTACCCTAATGTATACTGCTCCAATTCTTACCCAGCTTAGAAAACATGACCTTGCCATACTCGAATCATGTTATAATAAAATCGATAAGTTTGCAAACAACTCCACTTTTAGAACCCACCATTGCCAGGCACAAAGGGAACTGCAATGGCTGGAACTTCCCCAGCTACTAACCAATCACTAATTAGTCATTGCCTACAATGTGGTAACACATCCAGAAAAAAAACCTGCACTAGGCCAACTTCTCATTCACTATAATACAAATCGTCCTCTCCAATCTCCCGACAAACCCCTCCTCTGTATCTCTAGGGCTAACAATACAGCAGGAAAAGCACTGTTCTCCCACTCCGTAGCTAGAACCTGGAATAATCTCCCTCCCCACTACCTCTTCTCACTTTAAAAACTCACTTAGAACACACTTAAAGACTAAGTGGCTATGCCCATGTATTGCATAAGTCCTCAAATTATTCCACGTATATACCTCACTTCCTAATATACTTACTGTAATATATATTACAGTCCAGGTCTTCTCCTAATGCTGATTAAATTTGTATAATTATTCTGTTATAAACCATGTGTAACTATTTTTTTCCTGTATATATAGGTCTTGTTATGTCTTCTGCTGAATACTGTATTTTAACATATTGTGCAAACTTTTACTTACTGTGGAGCTTTTCTACACGGGCCTCTGCTGAAAATGGACCTGTGTCCAGTCAGACCATCCTGGTTAACAAATGTAAAATAAATAAAAGTAAATAAAAGATGAGGCTAGTTGGGCTTCTGGGGCTATAATTCCCTGAGTTGATTGATGGTCCCCCCTTGTGCAGGGGGATGACTGTTCCTGTCCTCCATTTTGCCAGAGCATAGCTTCTCTGGAGGCTGTGTGTAAATAGGGATTGAAGTGGGTCTGCTAGGTCATGTTTTAAGTTGCTTAAAAGGCAACCTGTTATGTTGTTAAGGCCCATTGATGTTGTCTTTTTAGCCATAGAGAGCACAGAGATGACTTGCTATCTTGAGCTAATAAGCTGAGGAATGGTGGCAGTTATTTCTGGGACAATTGGTGGAGATGAAGTGGTTGAAGTTTGAGCCAAATCTGTCAGCTAGCAGGTTGGCTGTTTCCTTCAATTGAGTATGGGTGGTGAAATCCACAACTAGATCTGTGCATAGCTGTGCATTGCCCTTAAGATTTCAGACATAGTTAAAAAAAGGTATTGTGATTTTCCTTGGCTAAGGAGGCCATTTTTGCATCATAATTTGCTTTTGAGGACTTTACCATATCTCTCATTTGTTTGTTTAGACTAGTAAGAGACTTCTTCTTCTGCTAAGCCTGTTCTCACTTATTTTTAGGCATTAATTACTTTCTTTTGTTATATACATAGCCGGCGTTAGGCACCCACGAAACCCACGGCTGCGGGGAGGCCTTGATTACCTCCCTGCAAAAAGGGCCCCCATTTGGCAGCCGCGGGTTGCTCTGACCGGCGTTGCTCTTCTTCAGCTCGGCTCCTCATGGACGTTTGCATAGTCCGGCTTCCTGGACCCTGCCGCCACCACAAATATCGGAACAGTGTTTCTGTTTTTTTTTTTTTTTGTTTGTTTTTTTTGGGATTCGCTGGCAAGCTGCACTCAATCAGGTCTGCTTGGGATCTGGGTGGCTGCAGCAGCCTGCGAACTAAGTCCTTGTGTTTCTTTTTTTATTTTTTTAAATTTACTGTGGTTTTGCGAATCTTACAGTTTTGGAACTGAAAATGTAAATAGGAGCGGAGCATTCACAAATTAGCAAGAAGTTCCTAGCAGCAGAATACACACTATGGACGTCATTTTTTTTAGTTTGATTTGTTAAACCTGAGAAAGCCATGGACTACGCCGAAACCTTCTGTCTCTAGAATCTAGATATTTTGATGAACGAACACGTGTCAGTATTATTTGACAGTGGTATTGCAAAATAACAATGAGTGTGTGACAAACACTTTCGATGTGAAATTGGGAGGAACTTTAAGATTCAAAATGTGGAATGTGCCTCATAGTGTGGTATATTCTTGAGGTATGCAGTTCTCCTAAATTTGATTATATTATTTGAGGGATTTTTTTTGGGGGGGGGTTGAGGGGATGAGTGCCAAATTCTCTGGGTTCCTGACAACCTAGCTAAAAAATGTCTGTAAAACCATCATGGTTATATGCCCATATAAGTAGATGTCAAAACCTATTACTTGCATATTGCTATTAGATATCCAATAACCACATAATCATAATATTTATGGATTTATATATCTGAGGAGGCACTATGGGATTGGGCAGTGAGATAGCTGATTGACAAAATACTTGGTTATGCATATCAGTTTCACTTTTTTAACAGACATTTTTCCTTAATGTAATTTAAAAATACTCAAACAAAGACAAATGTCCTAAACTGTCTTCAAGGCATCCGCAAAGCTTGTTTAGAGACAAAAATGCTGTATATGCACAAGTCAGTGGATCACACTAAAAACTTGATGGATAGTAGAACAGCTTTAATGTTTTAATTTTACTTGAGACAATTACAAAATGCCATCTTGTTTAAGCAAGATAAACACCTTCTATCATTTATACCATTTATAAAAATATTAGTTTTTTAATTAGTCTTTACCAAAGCAGTCCAAAATTAATACACCACTTCAAACTGAAACTGCCTACATACAGATTTTGCTAACACTGCATTAGGCAAACAGTTTCAAGAAAAACACATACTGTATACTCTTGTGTTATGAGCGTAACACTGCAAGTACCTTCATATCAGAGCTTTGGCCGGCTAACATCTACCTGAAATCAGCTGGACGTATAAGTGAATTTAAGTACACTTTTATCTGCTCTTTTTGTTGATATAGTACTGTATTTAATTTATTTATCTGTGTTTCACTGAATATTAACTCAACTGAAGTTGTGGCCGTCTCTCTACAGAGTACTTTTTAGAATTTCTGACCATGTGGGATGGATGCATTTGTTTTTAACAATGATCTCTCAAGTCACTGATGTGAATTTCAACGAAGGGCTGTATAATGATATAGACTGATGGTGGCTGAGCTTCACTCATTTTGGTTGTGGTATGGGTCAATGAAGCACAGCAGTAACATTCCTGCGCTTCGCTCATTGGCATACAGTGCTAACGTGCACTTATTTCATGTCTTCACCAGCTGGTTTACGTGTTCTCCTCTGCTACTGCATGATAATTTGGGTGGGTACTGGATGCTAATATATATACAGGCTTGAAACTATAAGGCACGGAGGTAAGAGACTTATGCTGACGGACCATCTTTACAGACAGTACTCTATGTGTCAGTGAAACAGAACAACAACAGTATAACACTTGTAACCTAAAAAATATTTGCAAACCAATCACACACTACTCCAGGCTAAATGTACCTTAAGCAATCAAGTCCTTGTTTCACTTAGGAGCACAACACTTACTGTACTGATGTCACTTGTACCACCATGAATTTGACTACAGCTCAAACATATAGGTCTACAGAAGCAAATTGGTACTGTCATGAAAAGCAGTGATCCCAGTATTAAGTCTATTACTTAGGATGAGGCTGTGATGAAAATGTGACAAAGACTTACACAATGTATACTGGAAAGGACATTAGGGTAGAGAACCAGGCTATGTTCCTGTGGAAAATAGAACAGCAACAGTTATTCCTCCCCACAAAGGTGGCCTAGCAACAGACTTGTGGAATTATAGACCCATAAGCCTGACCATCCTCATCTGTAAGGTCATGGAACGTATAATTATGGACCTCATAAATAAAGACATAGGCGGCTTCCAAACCCTGGATCCAACCCAATATGGCTTCGTAAAGGGCAGATTCTGCATGTTAAATCTGATGGATTTCTTCAAAAATGTGACCAGGGCCATTGACGAGGGCAAATCTGTGCACACATCATACTTTGACTTCGCAAGGGCTTTCAACACAATCCCACACTCAGGCACTACCGATAAATTTAGCAAACTGAATGTAAACCCCTTTGCTGTTAAGACTGGTTGCCAACTGCCTCACACACTGAACACACACTATCAAAGTAGGTGACTTCACATCAGCCAGCAGACCTGTCATCAGCGGGGTATCACAGGGGTCAATGCTGGGCCCCCTACTATTTGCACGCACTTTCCTCACAATCACACATCACGCATGTATACAGGTGGCTGCCTTTGGGTGTTTGGGTTGAGGAGTGAGGAGGCATGCTACGTATATGTATTGCAGCAATCACTTGAAATACATGACTGTGCCCATTTGAACCTTTGTTTTCATCCCAATCTAACACCAGAGGGATGCATAGGGAGTGACTGTCTTTTTTGGGGGATTAGGGAGGCAGGCAGTATTCCAAGACAAGATCTGTGTATCCTCACAACAAACTGGGTTGTTAGTTTATTGTGAGCTTCATAGGTTCATAGGTTCATAGGTTGGCACTAGGCTATCAGCCCTAGGGCCTATACAAGCCTAGCCATAACAATTCCCTGGCTATTTCTTCCCACATTATTTACTTTCCTGGACCCCCGTCTAGCAGGGTGACTGACATGATCCCTGGAGTGAATTTCCTTTCTCCCATCCAATTGTCAAGGTTCCTCTTGAAGAGGTCCAAAGTGGCATTCTGCTTGACATGTATGGGCAATCTATTCCAGAGTCTGGGGAGTCTCTGGGTCAGGAACCTATCCCTCCAGCATGTTTTGTTTATTGTGATGACAAGGTTTAGATCCCTGGAGTGTGTAGCTCTGAGGGATTGGGATTTCTTTTAGTGTAGCATGTCCAACAGCTCTGGGTTTGACATGGCCTTGTATGTTAAGCAGAGATCGCCTCTGAGTAGACGATATGCGACAGAGTATAGCTGGAGTTTTTTAAGGCGGTCAGCGTAGGGCATCTGCTTTAGGCCTGTGATTCTTTTAGTGAGCTTTGAACATTAAGCCATGGGCATAATTTATGTCTTCATTGAAATAAAAAAGTAAGACTGCAATTCTTTTTCTTACTCATGAATTTTGTTTAGGTTACTGTTGGATTAAATGTTTGGAAAATACTTTAAAATGCATTCTAGAGCATCTATAACCCCATATGGCTTATGGGAGAGTGGCTTAATTGAGTTATTTCCTAAATGGCTATTATTGTGCTGTTTTGGTCAGGAAAGGTATGTTGAAAGGATGTAAAGAAAATTAAAGCTGAACAGCAACACCACATTTCTTTCTTTAATCATAATTTGTGTTCACGCTGTCACTGGATTTAACAGTTGTGCAAAAAGGAAAAAAAGACATAAAAGCACTTCAGAGCATATATAAAGTCATGGCTTCTTGAAAAAGCTGAAGTGAAAAGTAAAATATGAGAGATGGAAGAAAAAAGTAACTTGCATGATGTGGGGAACCCAAGATGGGGAGAAACAAAGGTGAGTACTGGAGGATGTATGTGTGTTTTGGGGGGTTGAAACATTAGGCAGTGCCCTAGGGCACCATTTCACCTAAGTGCAGCAGTGTACAGAGTTGTTGTTATGTATCCTTGTTACTAAATGACAATAACTCTGACTGTCCCTTTGTGAGAAGCGCCAACACACTGTGGTACATAAGCTTGTTGTAATGTAAGAGCATTGTAGCTATAGGCCAGACTGTGTGTACTATTCCTAAAAGTTTGCAGCATGACCTTAAAGGATGGCTAGGAAGTCTGGTAGTGTCAGGGTGATACTCTTACAAGAAGTGCTCAGGGGGGCCCCCAACTTGACATTTGCTGGGGGCCCCCAAAATGCTAACACCGGCCCTGGTTGTATAGCCTTTTTATACCAAGGTTCCAGCAGGATGGCTTGTTTTTCTGACAAGTCCTGGGTTTAATCTGGTCCGGTACTCCTGATTCTATACAACTGCTTAAGTGGCTGTACAGGCCATTTATGTAACCTCTGCATAGGATTCTGTGTTTTCTGGGTTCGGGGCACTTTGACATTTTTTATGATAATTTGTCTTGGAAATTCTTTAGCATTTTTGAGCTTGATGTGGTATCTGGCCTTATATTTATTTCAAAGGAGACTGTTTTATGGTCCAGTCTTACCAAAGAGGACATTATATGGTGAGGGATGCAATGCTCCCCCATGTTAGTGAGTACTATCTCCAAAATATTTAAGCCCTTAATGGGTGTGCTGACCAGCTTCCGCAGAGCATGTGCATTGACAAAGTACAATAATGTCTGCGCCTCCATGATAGTGGTCGTATATGTTCCCCAATGGCAGGATAGTTACAATCACCCCCAAGTAAGATACTGAGCTGCATGGTGAGTGACTCTAGCAAATCTAGGTACTCTGTATGTTTTTCCTGATTCATGGTGGGTGATCTATAGCTACAGATGATGTGGTAGGGGATTTTGCCTATGGTTAGTTAGACATGGAGTAGTTCAAGAGAATCTTACTGTTTCTCCAGTCTTGAGATGTACTTATTCTTTATGAGGATGGATACAACTTTTCCTTTCCTTCATTCTTGCTCAATTGGTGGTCTAAATGTATGGAAGGCATTGTTGCCTTGCACAGCCTGGGAGATTTCCACAACTTTGAACCATGTCTAGGTGTTTCTCCTTATGGGCTTGTTTGTTAAGAAACTTGGTGTGTGTATTATTTGCTGTGGTTGTTGTTTATTTATTATTATTTATTTTACATTTGTTGACCGGGAAAATCCGTCTGGATACATGCCCATTTTCAGCGGAGGCCCAGGGAGAAAAGCTCCACATATACAGTTAGTACATTGTTACATAGATAAAAACTGATATTATATTAAACAACTATTATATAGAAATGAAAAGAGAAGCCAGAGATACAGGCATTAATAGTTCCATTCATAAAGTCATGATATAAGGAGGGTATTTAGAAGCAGAACAGATATTTAATTTTAAAACAATTGGCCTCATATCAGAGGTAATACAGGTCTAAGTTGGTACAGAGGGAAGAGAAATACAAGGTAGAAATTACAGGAAAAAAGAAGCTGACATGGTAAATTCCATGGGATTCATTTGAGAGAAGAGAAGTGAGAGATTTGAGTTACATTGAGGAGTTAATCCGGGAATGAGCATTGGCATAACCAGTGGGACTTAAAGTATTGGAGTAGACTTTTTTTAAAGTAGGATAGAGAGGTAATGGTGGTAATACTGGAGGGAAGGAAGTTCCATGTATTGGCAGTGATGTTAGCAAATATAGCATCTCCTCCTGCATTATAGGATTGGACATTTTGAATAAGTAACCTGTTTGAGGAGCGTAGGCTATTTAGGTTGGTATATGGTACGACTAGGCCCTTTAGTGCAGGAGTTTTATCAGGGTGGTTAAGTATTTTAAATGCCTCGATAAGTTGAGTTTGCTGAAGGAGGTTAGGGAGTTCTATCCATCCAAGGTCTTTTAGGTTATTACAGTGGTGTGTTCTATGTGGCGTACTATTTGCTTTGTTTGCTTTGTTGTATGTATATGTGGTTTCTGACATCAGTGTAAGTTACAAGTGAGTAAATCCACATATGTGGGTTTAAGAGTCAAATCCTTATTTAGTATTGGAAGTGGTATGTGTGTGCTTGCGCACTGACAACCTGTTTGACATTAGATTTGCCTGTACATGAGAGTCCTGCCTCCATTTTCATGGTATAGCTATATCACTCACACGTAGTATTCGTTTGCTTCAAGATTAAGTGGTTGTCAGTATACATGAGACATTTCCTAAGGATACCCATGCCCATCAAGCTGGCTACAGAGATGGTAGGAGACTCCCCATCCATGATATCAGGCTCTTACTATGGGTTTTATCAGGGAAAGGAAAGGTTAATTAGACTGGACTGTGTTTGCAGCACAGAGAATTTGAATGAGCACTATATTTTGCGTGCTCTAAGGTTAGCCAACAGAGCAATACAGCTCAGTGCATAACTTAGTGGTTCCTAGGACAGTAGGGTGCATGGTATGGTTTCAGTGATAGTTATTCTAGAGAAATGTTATCTTTAAGCCATTTGCATCTATACAGCGCACTGCTAACTACCACTACACTGAGAGCAGCTTCACACAGAAGTGAAGCTAATATACAGACAAAAAGGAAAAGGTTTTAAGCTAACTACCAATCAGGAAAGCACACAATAAGCCTTCCACCAGAAATCCCAAACTCAAATAGATCTAGATCTGCACGCTTCTGCCACAGAGTGCAGATAAATACCTTCTTGGGTTTGGAGCACACAGCTAAATACAATAGTCCTGTTGATCTGATACAGTGTAA